>NC_133773.1:122210198-122311703 GCF_003597395.2 Chelonoidis abingdonii
CATCTCTTTGCCTCAACTTTTCTCTGTCAAACAGAGGGATTTTATATGTCCTGGTGGACAGAAAGCTCACCTATTTCACACTTTCTCAGATGCATCCAAAATTAGAACTATTTGAAGTTGGTATCGTGGTCTCATTTTAAAATTAACCCATAGCTAATGTGTAAAGCAGTAATATGAACTGTATTCTGTAAACTCTGTGCTTCCAGTTTTTGATGCTATGTGTTTGTTTTTCATTTTGTCCTAAAATTTCTTGATTGTTAAGGGAAATGTGCCATTTTCCTTTCATTTGTATCCTGCAAAACATTATCACCTAAGGTAGAAATATTTAATATTTTGAAGATGCTCCTTGCTGTCCAGAATGCAAAAAATGGCTTCATTTTTAAGCTGACTCCTATCTGAGTCATTAATCTCTTGGTGATATGCTGCATCCTTTGAAATGCAGTCAGAGGTAGAGCTGTGTGAAACTTGCATATTTTCCTCGTCAGGGGGTTGTGCAAACAGTGCATGGGGGTTGCGGACAACCAAGTGGGCAATGGAGTTTCTTCCATTCTGGTGCTGTAGAACTTTTGCATGCAGGGCTTTTATGGCATAATAAAGCCATTAAAGCATTCAACATAGGTGAGAAGTCCTGGTCTCAGTGAGGCTGCGTGGTAGTTGTGACTTTACTAGTAAAGTCCATGGTTAGATGTCATGCGGAGTGAAAGCCACAACCTACAGCTTTGGGTCCATGGACATGAGAGAAGATATATTTACATGTATGGTACAATAAGCATGCCTCTTAGAATTGCTATTTGGGGTATTCAGCAGATCATTGTAATGGTAATATAGTTCCCCACTTGACTGTGGAAATCATCTTTAAACCAAGAAAGGGGAAAGCCTTTTCAAGCAGTGTGTGTGTACTCAGTAAGTACCTGTGTCTTTCCTCAAAGATGATTTTAAAATATATATTTTGATATTTTTTCTACTTGTGTATTTCAGTGATCAAAACCAAAATGCCATGAGAGCAATTAATGTCATTATCTGTCAGTTCCTTTATCTGGAGCATTGAGGATAGAATTTCTAAATGAGATCATGGCTGCTTTTTGCATCTGGAGATCAAAATAACTTTATGATGGAAAGACAGGGCCAGCTAGTGTTTACTGAATCCATTGACGTCAAAGTAGTAAGTGTCCAGCTGATCACCTTTAACCTAGGACTATTTTCAAAGGCAGGCAACATGTGGCCACATGGACATTACACAGTTAAGAACAGTAGGGAACATACGCATATTTTACTGGAAAAGTTTAGATGTTTTTAGTGTTTTGCAAGGTGTCTTGAGCCACCTATAAGTCAGACTGTTAATTGCAATGTAGTGCAACACAAAGGGCATCTGGCATTTGTGCTCTATTTAATATTTCCTTCTCTTCAGGAACCACCATTGTTAATAATTACAGTGAGGAAAATGAATCCTTCTCCATGCCTAGCTGAATTTCAGAAACTCCATGCGTTAGGGAAATGCTAAGTGTTTGGACTTTAAACTCTTGAGGCTTAGACTCAATTGCATTTCTTCAGCCTCAGTAGTGGCAATTCTTCTTTTTCTCTGTCTGGAGTGGGGAATAGTTCTTGCATAGACTTCACCCATTATTGACTCTGGAAAAAACAGCTAGCCAGCTTTAGGTGAATTCCTTATCACAATCTTTGTCATTGCAGCCTTATTGGCAGCGAGCTGTGGCACTTAACAGGAAGGAAGAATGTCATCCTGGGAGGGAAACAGATAGCTTAGTTTTAATGACAAATGATTTGCTTATTCGGTCCTAACTACATATTTGGCTAGAAGACCTTTTATCAACTTACATCTTCAGTCCAAATTAGGTGTGAATAGCAGGTAGGAGGAGCTGAGCAACATTTCTTTACCATCACATTGGAATATACAATAGCTAGAATATACAGTAGCTGGTGGCAGAATGGAATACATAAATGTACCTCAGAAAGGGAATGCAAGTCACAGCCCTTTCATATAACAGTTGATTGTATGTTGCCTGATAACAGTTTTTGAGGTTCTTAGCAGTGGTATGTTATTTCTTGCTTCCTGGGTGGGTGGAACATTTTAAAACCATTGTGATAAACCCTATGAATATTACTTTGGAAGGATGGGTCAATCTGATTCTTAGTGAGACTTTATGCCAACTTTCATTGCAAATGAATTCACCAACATTCTTTCTTCAGTCTCACCAACAGGAAATTAATTTAACAAATGAAGGCTTTTCCTATTTCTCTCAGGGGTGAAGTGCAAAGAGAGGACAATTTATTCAAAGCATCTTAGAGGACACATTGATCTATGTATAATAGAAGTGTCTAGTTTTGATCCTCAATCATGGAGGGTGAAATTCATCTCTGTGCAGAGAGCCACTTCAAGGCCTCTGAACCTTTTAAACAACCCTTCAACCCATAGACGATGTGCTCAAGTGTGCACAGAGCTGAACTTCATCTGGAGATTTTTTTTGCTTTTTTGTCTAGTTTATGGGTATATTTCAACTGTTAGGCTGAATGAAAATATAGATGTCTAGTAGGCCTGCTCTTTCAGTGGGAGTTTTGGATGCGCAAGTGTAAGGCTGCAGGCTGTCGTTCTAGAGGGAAGGAGCTCTTTGTTACCATCTATTGGTGAACTGGAGAAAGGGATGGAATGAGCCAGCCCTTATTTGCATGTTTCATGTCCACCATCTTACTGTGAACATTTTGATCATTTGCATTAAAATTAATTTCAGTTTTGAGCATAGAGGTCTTGAAATATTATCCTCATTGTGTAACAAAGGGGCAACAGAAATGTATTTAATATGCCCCAAGTGAGGAGTTGCCATAAACAGACCCTCAGTCTTGCAAGACTGGGTAGTGGAGCTTGGACATAAGACACAGACAGGGAGAGGAAAGGATTCCTATCTTGTGGCAAGGAGTAAATCTTTGTTGACAAGGACTCTGGTCCTTGGGTACTGTATGCCATTGAACTCCATCTGCAGTGCAATGATAGAGCTGAATACATTCTGTTATGGGCCCCTTGCCCAGCACCACTAGGACCATCATTAGAGCCATAATCACCGGAGCTGGTTAGGGAGTGTAGCCTGAGGATCCAGGCTTAGCATTGTGATGAGAGATGATGTGGAGGTGGTTGCAGCAAGATGAGTTGGTGGAGTTTCTGGACCCAACATGGCACAGAGACAATATTGTGGTGAGAGGTAGCAGTGCAGCAAGAAATAGTGTAGTGGTTGCAGCTTGTCAAGAGATGACACAGGTGACAACAAGGTATCCCTTCACAGAAGCCAGGCAAAACTTCCCCCTCAGTGCTGGAGATGGACCTGCATGACTGAACTTTACTAACCACTGACAACAAACTGTAAGTGGGATGCACCCGAGGGGAAGGGAAGAAAATGAGATGTTAAAGGCATGTTTGTTCTTTGAACAGTCACAAACTGAAGTAAAGGACTATCGCCAAAGAAGCTGTGGGATGGGTGTTTTTACTTATTTATATAAACTTATTGTTTTTCCCAAACCAGTGCTGTGCTCCTTTACCGCTTTATAACGCCTTCGTGTTTTGTACACACTCGGTGCTTGTAACGAGTGCTGTGAAGTGTGCCCATAGAAGGTGTTCAGTTTTTCCCAGGTTACTGGGTGGAAGCTCAAACCACTGGTGTTTGTTTATTTTAAGAGGAATCCTGACTAGATATTTGATCCTGGCCTTTCTTGGTGGTCCTGCTTGCTGCCAACATCACCTGGCTACCAACAACATTTGGCTGAAGGGTTATACCAGGAATGCGGAATTTGGTACCTGCTATCAATATTTATGACTGAAATTGATATTTCTTATTTTTTAAGTGGGAACAATGGCAATATTTGACAAAGGTTTGTCATGTCAAGACAAACTATTCATCAGAAACCTACTTTGGCCTGTTTATACAAGCAGCGTTAGTGCAAGGAACTTGCACTTCAGCTGTTTGTATTTTTTGGAGAGAGAACTTCATTCTCCAGGGCAGGGAATCTGGAACCTTACATAAGCCCGAAATTCACATGAAATCCTTGGAAGCAGAAGAAAAAAACCCCACAACTAAATAAAAAACCACTGCTTAGCTCTATTTTTGAAGGCTTATATTTATATCATACATAATTTTAAAAGGTTACTGTCGTTAGAGGTGTGTTGTCAGATGCTACCGATGTGGTGCTCTGGTCTCTCCAATGTTGGTATCACTCAGCTGCGTGCATGTTCCCTCCTGTGCTGCCCCAGCTCTGCAGATAGCTGACACAGCAGACCCGAAGAGAACCCCCAATGACCACAGAGTCTAGTAAGATGCAAGGCATGTCGGCCAGGTTTATTGCCTTATGGACACAATTGCAGTTCCCTGTAGGTTTCTTAGGCTAACTCAGGGCATACTACGAGAAAGTGCCTCTTGACAATGGACTCGGCTCAGTCAGTGGCGGGACTTTCCACTGCCCCCTCGGCCGGACAAAGACACCGCCCCCAGGATGCATTCTTATACACAGGTACAAACAAGTTACACATCACTCCTGACGTATTGAGGTGCAACCCCTTTACGTAGTAAGGTGCCGCCTCTCACCTTGTACATGTTGGTTTGTGTCTGTTACAGCTGTCTCCCTGCTAGCATTCTTCTTTCCCTTCTCCTTCTGTTTGTCCTGGTGGCCGCCCCTCCTGGCCATTGTGCTAACTAAAGTCATAGCCCTATTCATAGGGATGGCTGGTACAGACTAACTGGAGCCACTACCCTGCCTAGGGAGGGGGCTTCTTGCTTCTGTCTTTGGCTCCTTTCTTCAGACCCGGGCTCGGTGTAGGGGGCACTGCCCAGAAATGCAAGACCTGAAGTGGCCAACTAATTAAGCATATGAGTCATACCTGTGGCTCAGAACATGCCCAGGCATGCCTATGCTCACCTGCAGTTTTTCCCTGCCTCCTCTCCTCCCCTGTATCAAGAGACCATTCAAAGTACTGGTGGGAAACTGCCTAAGTTTGCCTTTTAAAACCAGACATTGTTTCTGATCAACCCCGAGAAGGTCCAAATGCTTTGCCACCTGGCTGGATCAGCTAGGGGGTTTGGGGGGCCCTTCTCCCGCTTTCATTTGTTTTTGACGTACCCCCATTTTTTACTCCCTCCCACGAACAACGAAATTTGTGCCTGGAGATCTCCTGATACTGAAACGCGATCGAGTTCCTCTCCCATCCTCCGATGCTACTGCTGTTCCTCTCTCTATGTTGCTGCCTCCTGGGGGATTGGGTAAGAGTTTTCTCTTGCAGGCTCCCCTGTCCTGGCTGCTGCCCTGTTTTGGCCCAGCAGACGGACCCAAGCTAACTCCTTGGTCTGTCTTATCTGTTTCTTGCTCTTGCAGCGCTTTGCTGCTAAAAATAAGCCTGTGCGCTGCTGGCTGTGCCTTCCTGGACTGTATCCTGGGCTCCACTTGCAGCCCCCACCCCACCCACTGCTGCCTCAGGTCACCTATTAGAATCAGGTTTCTTAGTCATAGATAAGTTTGTAATTCATTTTGAATAGCTGTGGTTAAGTTAGTTATAGAAAATGTTTGGTATTGTGTCTGTAAGTTAGGTTTAAAAATGTTGCATTGTGTTCTGTTACTTGCTAATTTGTGTAGTCTTGGTTAAGTTAGATCATAGATAAGATTTTGCTGTGTTCTGTATAATTGTGGTTAAGTCTGTCTTCCCGCTGCCCCCACCCCCGAGCTCTCCAGTCACTGTTTAAAACTTGCAGCCTGTCTGCTCTCTGTGTCTCCCTGAGTTTAAACCTCCCTCTGCTCTCTGCTCACGTGCTCCTCTTCCCCCATCCCCCAACCTCATTCCCCTGCCCCTGCCTTTCTCTCTCTCTCTCTCTCTTTTTTAATCCCTTCCCCCGAGTGTTCACCCCGCTCCTACTGCCCCCAAACCTCAATTGTATTACTAAGGTTTAGCATAAAACCCCATTGGTTACCCTTTTTCTCTCTAACACACCTCACATTTTACATTTATACCACTGTGACACACTTTAACCTAGAGTTGTTGGTTATCTAACACACTTTTCCAATAACTGTTAGTTGGTTATATGCTGCTGTGATGGAAGCCTGAATTATCACTTATGTCCCTGGTCTATTTAAAAACATGACTACTTACCTTTTTATCCATGTATAGCTACCCACTCAACTGTGTTTAATCTGTGTATAAATTTAATTAAGAGGAAAAATTCCATGAATGAGGAACTGGGATTTGAGTGGCATTAGTTATGGGTGAGCCCTAGGAATCTTTCCTCACCTAGTGGTGAAGTATATCTGACTCTAACCAATTGTGTTCGTACACAAGGAGGCAGTATAAGTCTTAATCATTTGAGACTGTTCAACACCATATGTAACTGTGCAGTATTATCAAGCCCAAAAGACTGAAAATCAGGAGTCTGGCCCTCCAAAAATCAATTGGCTTAAATCACAAGTCTTTTTTTTTTAAAATAGGGTTTAGATTTTTGTTGTTGGCCTTCAGTGTTTTGAGCCTTTTGAGTTCATATTTTCCAGCTTTTTTCTACAACACTGGGGACTAAAAATCTTCCTTAAACAAGGTGGAATTCTTGCTTAATCTCATGGCTTCAGCAACTGGGCTTTAAGAAAAAACACCAAATATTGCGAAGCTCATGAAATTGTGAGAGCTGGCAACACTGTTATGTCACTGATATTTCTCTACAAATACAAATTAGGTGTCATAACTATTCTGCTGTGGATTGAAGTCCTGATTTACACATTCTCTCTGTGCACAAGGAGTTTATTTTGAATTATCATTTGCCTCACGCTGCAAAAAGCAGCTGATTTGTAAGATAGTTTAAAATTCTTGATATGCTGCATTAGAGGGAAAAATCTGAAGTATTTTTGACTAATTGTACATTGTAATTTTGTTTCAACGTAGAAACAATATTTAATAAATTAGATCTAGATTCTGCAGTTGGAGTTGTATATCTGTACTGCCCGCTGACTTTAGTAGGGCACCATGTAACACAAGGGTCCTGCCCAAATGAATCTCATTGCGGAATCTGGGCCTTAGGTTCTTTCTACTTCATTTTCCTGACAGGTTCTGAGTTCCACGTTTCTCTGCCACAGTTGAAGACATCTCAAACATCCAAAGCAGTCAGGGAAATGCTCTGCTATAGAGGAGGGAGGGTGTGTGTGTGTGATGGGGTGTATCTGGCTCTTCATGATCCCCTGCTGGAGACCCTGCAGTCCTACTACAGACTGTCCCAGGAAAGAGCAGTGAAGGTGGGTCCTCCAGGCCTGCTTAGAGAAGCCTTGTGGAAAAAGCCAATCAGAGCTCAGCTTGCTTAGATAAAAGGAGCTGCAGGTGTTAGAAGGGCAGGCCCTGGCTGGGGCAGAGAGGTGGGCTAGCTAGTTGGCTGGCTAGCTGCACTCTGGAGCTTGATGGGCAGCATTTCCTAAACCTAGGAGCAAGAGGACCTGAGAGCTCTAGCCCTAAGGTAACAGCCAGAGGTAAGGAGACCAGGTGGGCCCAAGGAATGTAGCAGCAACCAATTAAAGGAACAGGTTTGTCATTGATGTTTATAGGGTCCCCAGGTTAGGACCTAGAGTAGTGTGCGGGCCAGGGTTTCCCCAATGGCAAAGTGGTCTAAGGCCTGAGAAGGAGAAAAGGCTCATTTAGAAGCCGAAATGAGGGTGGGATTTCAGGGGCTCAGAGATGGAGCAGAAGACCTTGGGGAGGGCTGACAGTTTATTGAACACTTTGCTACTCTGGAAGGGATTTATTTGTATTGACTGTGACTTGGCTGGAAGGCTGAGCCACGGACTTACAGGAGGTGCCAGGAGTGGGAAAAAGAGTTCATTAACACATCCAGCTGCTAGAAGGTACTCAGGAGATGAGTGCCTCCTGTTACAATACGTATTAAAAAAAGTTTGAATACTGTCAGGGTAAAAACTGGGTGTGCGTGTGTGTATTTAAAAAGCATATTTCCTTATCTGTGACTACTAAAACTGAAACTTTGGGAAAAAATCTCATTTACTTCTCTCTGTTTATATTCATTTACTATTTACATTGCATTTCGTTTGAACAAAGAAAATAGTTGGGACAACTTTGAATGGACATTGTTGTCCAGTTGACAGATGTGCTGGGATAGAATAGAATTAGTTTACTGATGGCTGCTTTCTAATAAGTTTTACATTTTGGTTCCCTGGCTTTTAACAGGATGCTGCAGTGCTTGGGTTTCAAACACTGGGCCTGATCCTTCAAGGTATTCATGGTTTCCAAGGCCAGAGAGGACCATTGTGATGATCTAGTCTGATGTCTGGAATAACACAGGCCATACAACTTCCTCAAAATAATTCCTAGAGCATCCTTTTTAGAAAAAAACATCCAATTTTGATTTAAAAATTTGCAGCGATGGGGAATACAGCCCAGCCCTTGGTAAACTGTTCCCATGGTTAATTATACTCACTCTTAAAAAATTTATGTCTTTTCCAGTCTGAATTTGTATAGCTTCAGCTTCTAGCCACTGGATCCTGTTATACCTTACACTGCTAGATTGAAAGATCCATTATTAAATATTTGTTCCCCCTAGAGGTACTTAGACTATAATCACGTTACTCCTTAACCTCTTTGTTAAACTAAATAGACTGAGCGCTCTGCATCTGTCACTTTAAGGGATGTTTTTAATTCTTTAATCATTTAATCAGATGTGGTATATCTTGATTTTAGTAAAGCTTTTGATACTGTTTCTCATGACCATCTCATAAACAAACTAGGGAAATACAACCTAGATGGAGCTACTATAAGGGGAGTGCAAAACTGGTTGGAAAACCATTCCCAGAGAGTAGTTATCAGTGATTTACAGTCATGCTGGAAGGATAACGAGTGGGGTCCCACAGGGATCAGTTCTGGGTCCGATTCTGTTCAATATCTTCATCAATGATTTAGATAATGGCATAGAGAGGACACTTATAAAGTTTGTGGATGATTCCAAGGTGGGAGGGGTTGCAAGTGCTTTGGAGGATAGGATTAAAATTCAAAATGATCTGGACAAATTGGAGGAATGGTCTGAAGTAAATAGGATGAAAATCAATAGGGACAAATGCAAAGTACTCCATTTAGGAAGAAACAATCAGTTACACACATACAAAATGGGAAATGACTGCCTGGGAGGGAGTACTGTGGAAAGGGATCTGGAGGTCATAGTGGACCACAAGCTAAATATGAGTCAACAGTGTAAAACTGTTGCAAAAAAGGCGAACGTCATTCTGGGATGTATTAGCAGGAGTGTTGTAAGCAAGACATGAGAAGTAATTCTTCTGCTCTACTCTGCACTGATTAGGCCTCAACTGGAATATTGTGTCCAGTTCTGGACACCTCATTTCAGGAAGGATGTGGACAAATTGGAGAGATTCCAGAGAAGAGCAACAAAAATGATTAAAGGTCTAGAAAACATGATCTATGAGGGAAGATTGAAAAAACTGGGTTTGTGTAGTCTGCAAAAGAGAAGACTGAAGGGGGACATGATAACAGCTTTGAAATATATAAAAGGTTGTTACAAGGAGGAGGGAGAAAAAATGTTTTTTCTTAACCTCTGAGGATAGGACAAGAAGCAATGGAATTTAGGTTGGACATTAGGAAAAGCTTCCTAACTATCAGGGTGGTTAAACATTAGAATAAATTGCCTACGGAGGTTGTGGAATCTCCATCATTGGAGATTTTAAAGAGCAGGTTAGACAAACACCTGTCAGGGATGGTCTAGATGATACTTAGTCTTGCCATGAGTGCAGGGGACAGGACTAGATGACCCCTCGAGGTCCCTTCCAGTCCTATGATTCTTGTTGCTCTTCTCTGAATCTTCTCGAGTTTATCAACATTCTTCTGGAATTGTGGGGACCAGAACTGAACACAGTCTTGCAGCAGCGAACGCCAGTGCCAAATACAGAGGTAAAATAATCTCTCTGGTGCCACATCCCCTGCTTATGCATTCCAGGATCACATCAGCCCCTTTGATCAAGCATCACACTGGGATCTCATGTTCTGATGATTATGCACCACAACACCCAAATCTTTTTCAGAGTTGCTACTTCTCAGGATAGTCTCCCATCATGTAAATATGGCCTGCAGTCGTTCTTTCTAGATGTATATATTTACGTTTAGTCATATTAAAAAGCATATTGTTTGCTTGTGGCCAGTTTACCAACTGACCGAGATCCTGCTCTGAATCAATGACCTATCTTCTTCATTATTTACTACTCCCACATCTTTGTGTCATCTGTGAACTTTATCAGTGATGATTTTGTGTTTTCTTCCAGGTCATTGATAAAAGTATTAAATAGCATAAGGCCAAGAGCCAATCCATGCGGTACCCAGCTGGAAACACACCCGCTTGATGGTGATTCCCCATGTAGAGTTTCATTTAATTTAATTTAATTATTGGAGATATACCTATCTCCTAGAACTGGAAGAGATCTTGAAAAGTCATTGAGTCCAGCCCCCTGTCTTCACTCACAGGACCAAGTACTGATTTTTGCCCCAGATCCCTAAGTGGCCCCCACAAGGATTGAACTCCCAGCCCTGGGTTTAGCAGGCCAATGCTCAAACCACTGAGCTATCCCTCCCTTTTGAGCCCTATAGTTAACCAGTTTTTAATCCATCTAATGTGTGCCAAGTTAATTTTATATTATTCCAGTTTTTTAATCAAAATGTTGTGTGGCACCAAGTCAAACACCTTACAGAAGTCTAAATATGTTATGTCAACACTATTATCTTTATCAACCAAACTTGTAATCTTATAAAAAAGTTTTTTGATCTATTTTCCAGAAACCCATGTTGATTTGCATAAATTGAATAATTATGGTATTCTCCTTTAGTTCTTTATTAATCAAGTCCCATATCA
Organism: Chelonoidis abingdonii; assembly: GCF_003597395.2. Classification (NCBI taxonomy): domain Eukaryota; kingdom Metazoa; phylum Chordata; order Testudines; family Testudinidae; genus Chelonoidis; species Chelonoidis abingdonii. Next base: position 122,221,076 of record NC_133773.1, read on the forward strand.
GCTGCTCTATTATATTGCCTGGGATTGATGTCAGGCTGACAGGCCTATAATTATCCAGGGCATCCTACATACCCTTTTTAAAAAATGGGAAATTAGCTTTTCTTCCAGTCTTCTGGAACTTCCCCAGTGCTCCAAGCCTTACTGAAAGTCAACATTAGCAGTCCAGCGAATTCTGCAGGCAGTTCTTATAACTCTTGCATGCAAGTTATCTGGACCTCCTGATTTTAAAAATATCTAACTTCAGTAGCTTCCGTCTAACATCCTTCAAAGATACTAATAAAATGGAAAGAGTTATCACCATATGATGAGATTATATAATTTACCCCCCTCCACAAATACAGAAGAGAAATATTTATTGAACACTTCTGGCTTTTCTGCATTATTATTGATAATTCTACCATTTCCATCTGTTGTTGACCAATAGTATTGTCAGGATTCTTTTTGTTCCTAATAGACCTCTACCTCGATATAACGCTGTCCTTGGGAGCCAAAAAATCTTACTGCGTTATAGATTAAACTGCGTTATATCGAACTTGCTTCGATCCACTGGAGTGTGCAGCCCTGCCCCTCCGGAGCACTGCTTTACCGCGTTATATCCAAATTTGTGTTATATCGGGTCGTGTTATATCGAGATAGAGTTGTATATTTAAGAAACTCCTTCTTATTATCCTTAACGATTCTGGCCACAGATTTCTCCTTATATAACTTTGTTTCCCTTATAAATTTTCCACATTTCCTAACTTCTGATTTATATTCATTACTATCAACTTCCCCTTTCTTTCATTTGTTATATATTATTTTGTACAGATGCCTTCGCTTCCCCTCTAAATGAGGTCAGTTCTGTAGACTGCGTACTTACCTTTGATTGTAGGATTTTGGCTTTGGGGTATCTAGTGAGGTGTTCTTAAATGATCCCCAATCCTCATTCACATTTTTCTGATTAAATTCTTTCTCCCAACTGATTTGGCTCATAATTGTTTTCAGCTTTGTGAAATTGGCTTGGTTAAAGCACCATGTACGTATATTACTGAGCAACTTCAGATGTCTTTGCAGGAATTAGGCCGACTGGGCTCAGTACATGAAAATATTCAAAACCCATTATTGAAAACTATATATTAATACTGAATTTCATAAAAGCTATTTTTACAAAACTATAATCGAGCTACTCAATAATGTGCCCTTAAATCTTCTCATAATTTCTTATTGTTTGGGATATTAATTATTACTGTTTTAAACAAAATATTATTCTCCTTCTAGAAGTTGTGAGTGATTCCATGGTGCTACCTTTATAGTTGGTCAGCTTGATTGATTTGAATTCCTTCCTATGTGGCCTCTGAATTTTTTGTATTTCCACCCCTGTAATTGTAAAAAATTCATTGCAGTGTACTGTGGTACAATAAAAAATGTGTGCTCTGCCTTAAAATGGGGGAAAAATGAAACCTCCCTCCTCAGTGTTTGGAATGAGTTGGTTTAGTGGAATCCAGATTTGAGTTCTTCTGCCCAATAAGCCCATTTGTCCATAATTTACTAACAGTCAAAGCCTGTTATTTGCTTGTCTTTCCCTTACTGAGCTGACTGAATGGCTTGAATTTCATGACTAAATGAATTTCTAAGCGGTAGTTTGTTCCATTCTGGCTTTAAGGCTTAATGAGAATGTAATGTACCCTATCTGAGGTTTCTGTTTGATCTTATAATAGTAGGAAACAGACAAGGAGATTGCACTAATCATTAAGAATTGTTAGTGCACTCATTTCTTTCTGCTCTAACCTGGAGTGACTGTCTAATGCATGGTTTGGAGTGGGTCATACAGTCAAACAGAAGGGTTATATTATCTTGCTTATGTCATTGCAGAGACAGAAATATATGTATCTCATAGTGGTTTAGAGAAGGCTGGCCATCTTTGCAAATGTCATTGTGGTAGCAAAATTAACTAGAAGGAGGCCGAATGCTTATAGGAATATAAAGAAATTTTCAATGGGGTTAGTGTGCATCTCTCCCCCAAAAGCTACTTCTTGTCCCACAACTGACCTTGTTTTCCTCACATTCTTGCAACTCAGAGTTGGCCTCCTCTCCTTCTGCATAAAACTAAAGGTCATCTTCATTTCTTTTGAAGTGTTCAAGAATTCTGCTCCTGCCGACATCTTTTCCTTTGACTCCTCTTCCTGTTTTAGCCTTATCTATAGTTACGGGTTACTTTAACCAGTTACTCACCCCAAGGTGAGGGTTATATCTACTTTAATCTGTGAGAGTTCACCCCCAAAATTGACTTCAGAAGAGAGGTACTCAATAGAAGGGCTATGGTGCACAAGAGGAGCAACGCAGTGTTCTTTCTGTAATTACTTTTATTAGCCAACTAAATGACATTACTCACACTTCAGTCAGGTAAAGGAGAGAGAAAACAATATGGTATGTCTAGTATTGCATTACTCACAGCATGCATTGAGAAGAAACCCAAGTTGTCATACTCCTCATCATAATTCTCACCACCATCAACATCACCAATGGTCTTCATCCAGGCATCTCCCAAGGAACCCAGGCAGGAATACAGCTTTTACAATGTGTTACACCGAGGCTCACTGGAGTGTATATATAGTTGTGAAGATTTTAACCCATTTTCCTTATTTGAACTTCCACATCCAATCATTTTTGGGCTGCCCTGTTTTCCTTGTTATTTCCCCTTATCCTCATTAACATTTATATCACCCCTTATCACCATAGTAACAGGTAGTTACTTTAAGGAAGTGTCTAACGTTTCACCTTGGCTATGAACAGTCACTTGTGTCTACTGTTTGGACATTATCCAAACTCAGCAGTTATTTTCCAAACATCAGCATATCAAAACATAGTCACAAGCTCAGCAAATGTATTATTAACTAACTTATGCTAACTTATTTGTATAATAGGTTAAGTTAGCTCTAAGGCCTAATTCAACTAAGTTAAGTGTCTTACAAGCCTGAGGTCCTTGGGCCCTGTGTTACAACATTAATGATTACTTATATTTCATCTCTATCCTAAATATACAGGATATTTTTTATCCTTAGCTATACTTTCTTTCTGTACCCCCTGAAGGTTCTCAGTTTGCTGCGCCACTAGATGCTTCTTCTTGTGAGTTGTATGGTATTTGGATGGTGAACAAAAACTAACACAGGCCAGAAAAAAAGCATTTTCTCCTATACTGATTATTTATTACAACAGTGCCTCTGGGCCAGCTGAGAGTAGGGGCCTCATTGTGTGTGTTACGGTAAATAGAATAAGAGAGAGTCCATGCCCCAAAGTGTTTCCAGTCTAAATAGACAAATGCTAGTGGAAAGAAGTAGAACATACCAGTAGAGCGAAGAGTGTGGTTGTAGCAAATATCGCACATGTTCTGCAATTTCTTTCATTTGATTTTGTTATGTAAGTGGGGATATGTTAGGAGGGAATTAACTAGATGGAAAGATGAAGGGTGAGGGAGTCGGAAGGGTTAGCATTCTCTCCCCTGTGCTATCTACGCAGTTTAACAGAACTGAGACTTGATTGGATCTGCAAGATGCTGGGCAGCTTTATGTTTTTCTCTTTCTGTGCTCTCCGCTGCCCATTGGCTTCTTGCTGCCCAATTGGCTTCTTTCTTTCCACAATCATTAATTAAAACTGTTGTCTGGGGTTTCTCAAGCTTTTTGCCCCATTTTACCTCTTTGAAGTTGAATAGCATAGGAACTGTGTTTATAGGGTGCTTTGTGTCTGATTGCCTGTTTTAGAGGCCAGGAAGGATTATTTTCTCGTTCAGTTCAGATTGGCTGAGACCTGATAGTGGGTTTTGGTTGGTGGTTTTTGTTTTTTGTTACCTTCTTTATAGCATCTTGGAGAGACAGTTGGGTTAAACAGGAATAGGACTTAGAAATTTAATGTTAGGAATTGTATGAATGTTTGGAAGCCCTGTAAACCCCACACCAAACCCATTTAAATGCCTGGTATGGGGAGACTGGGCAGGTAGCACCCCACTCTGGTGTCAAGTTTAATAAAGTTGTGGCCTGCTGCTTAAAATTCATCCTCGTGTCTGTCGTCCTTCACTTGGATGTTCTAATCAATGTTCACAGTGAAAACTGCAGGAAGCACTCTGACCTCATTAGTTTTCATTGGGCCCTGCTTAAACGGCTTTCAGCAACTGGGGTGCCTGCTCCAGTGTATCAGTGGCTCCTGTTTGCAGTTTTTTTTCCCAAAGCCCAGTGTATCTCCTAGTGCCACCAGAGCAGTGATCTCCCCTATACTGAAATACAAATGTTATATGAGACTGTAGGCTAGGTGATATTGGAAGAGCAAGTATCCATATGTGAAAATGAAAAGGAGTAGCGGAAAAAGGAAATGTGACCTAGGTGCAAATAGTTGGTGAGAGTCCAGCAAAAATCTGTAAGTGTGATATGATTTCACCTCCTACATCCCCTCAAAAAATTATTGCAATCTCTGGCCAAAACCAGATGGCAAGCTTTTTATAAGGGAACTTTAAAAAATGCCTTTACATCTGTGTGAATCCTGCTCTCAGTTATCCTTGTGTAAATCTGGGGTAACTAATGTAAATTAGAATAACTTAACTGAAGAAATTAGTGTCAATGAGAGCAGAATTTGACCCATGAATTAAACTGACAGCATCACTTTAAAGTACTTCCTCAGCCCAGACTCTCAGCCCACTATGCTGCCCCTGTTAAGTCAATGGAAGCACTCCTGGTGAGGATGTGCACCACCGACAGAAGGAGCCTAGTACGGACGTGAACCTCTGCAGTAATTATTATAGTGGCTATAAGTCAACTTAACATAGGTTGATTTACGTTTGTAGTGTAGACATACCCTTAATGTGCTTTGACTTTAGTTCTGAACTGGGTATTAGATGGGTCTTTCCCCTTCCCTCCCCTCCCAAGCCTCCGTACTGAACATATTTTGGGATACACTTTTTGTTGCAGTTTTCCTACCCCTCAGATATCGTATGGTTCCCACCTTTACTGATTTTCCTTTGCATGCATCATGGGCCTGATCCAAAACCTGTTAAAATAAGTAGGAGCCTTTCCACTGACTTTAATGGGCTTTGGATCATGCCCAATGTGAAGAAGTAGCTTTGCTGATGTTATCTCTGCAGATTGACTGCTGAAGCTCAGAGCAAAACTCATCAGCCCAGGGCACCGTAGCTTAGGTTCATTCCTGAAACTCAGTGTCTTTTTACTGTCATAGCTGTTAGACTGAAATATCAATCTAGCCAAAATGGCCTGAAATTAAGGTATTTCCTTTAGGAAAAAATGTAGAATTAAATTAAACATCAAAAGGGATTCTATTGTTTCTTTTAAATATGTAACTTAAACCCTGACTTGGTTTTCCTATCTCTTGGCTTAATGTCGGCAAGACTCAAAATTTCAGTGTGGAAACAAAGGGTAGTATTGCAGCTGTGAACTAGAATTCAGTTCTTTGGCATGTGGCCAGTCCTGGAAGATGGCCAAACTGGAGACTTGCAGAGATGTTACAGACCTAGGCTCCAAGCCCACAGGCCTTGCTGTTGCTGACACCAGGGGTGCCCAAGGCAAACAACAGTGATTCGTGCCCGGAGTGCTTCAGCGCCAATGAACACACCAGGGGGAGAAGCAAGCAGAGTTTATTTGAGATCTCAAAGTGATGCTGGGAGACTAGTATGCCTCAAATCCAGCACCCCTAAAACAAGCAGTCTGTTCCTTTACTTATCCATGAACTATTTTTCCTCGCTGACTAGCAAGCCCCCGTTTCCCCTCCCTCTTCTGTCCGGCTGGCATTCTTTCTCACACACTTCTTGTCTTCCCCCTCCCTCTTCTCCTTCCTCCCCCTGTAGCCGTTACGTAAGCACAGGTTGCTAAGTAATCTTGGCCGCGGCAGCTCATTAGTAAGTTTCCTTCTGCTGCAAGTTATCTTGTCCTTCTGCTAAAGATGCACAGGCCTCATTACTTCTGCTTTAGACCAGTTGAGCTGTATGGCAACTGATAAGGGACATTGCACCTGGCCTTTCCCCTCTGCCAGCCTCTGAGGTCGATTAGAGTTTAAACATGGAAGGACTCTTGTTCACTAGAGGCCTGAAACAGGGAGACCTTATATTCTTATTACCTTTTACCTTCTGAGTTACTTAGGATTATCCTTAGTGACACCAACATTGCCTAGGAAACCTACTGATCTGAAGAGTAATAGGAAACATGTCTTAACACATCAAGACATAACATAATGTATGTAGTGAATGGGAAATTATCCTGGCCCACGAAAAACCTCTGGGCTTTCTGTTTTCTTCTTTCTTTTTTTAAGTCAAGCAAATATGCTACAGATTTTAAGTCCTATGAAACAGTAATTTTCGCTAAGTGTAAGGATCCACTGTTTGTACAGGAGCTTCCATTGGTTGTTTAAGCATCCTTGTGAATATGCTTTGTTCCTCAATTCCCTCTTTGTCTCCCTCTCTACCCTATCCCACAATGCATCAAGATAGTCAGCTCATGGGCAAATAGTGTTAGGCCCATTATGATGATGTCATGGTGATAACCTAGAATGGAAGCAGATCCTGAAAGACAGCACAAGCTTAAAACCTCCCACATTTTTCACTATTCATCTCACTGTCCACAGACTCTGTCAGATTGCACTTAAATACTATGGCAGGAATGGCAACCTTTCAGAAGTGGTGTGCCGAGTCTTCATTTATTCACTCTAATTAAGGTTTGCGTTGCCAAGTAAAACATTTTAACATTTTAGAAGGTCTCTTCTATAAGTCTATAATATATAACTAAACTATTGTGTATGTAAAGTAATAAGGGGTTTAAAAAATGTTTAAAAAGCTTTATTTAAAATTAAATTAAATGCGAGCCCCAGACCGGTGGCCAGGACCTGGGCAGTGTGAGTGCCGCTAGAAATCAGCTCGCGTGCACACGCTGCCATAGGTTGCCTACCCCTGTACTATGATAACGGCAAATTTGTATTTTGGTAACTCAGTGTGAATGAACTGAAAGGTTGATTGAGTTGCAAAGGAGAATAACCATGCAATTGTGGAAGCGATGATGCATTGCTTTAGAAAGCAATATTAATGCAAAATAGCGTATGCTCTGTTGCTACACTAATACTGGCAATATGCTGTAAAATAAAGCGAGATATACGAATCTCAAAAGGTATTAAGTCCAGCCCCTTGCCTTCACTAGCAGGACCAAATTACTGATTTTTGCCCCAGATCCCTAGTGGCCCCTGTCATAGCATTCCCTTCTCAGTCAAGAATCGAACTTAGATGTCCAGAAAAGAGATATAGACAGAATCCTACTAAGCTTAATTACAGCTTATGTTATCTGATAGCACTGCCACCGTACCAAAAATATAGTGTTTTGGGCACTCTGATTTCCTAGTCTCAGCAAAATTTTACGAACCTATCTGACTCACCAGCTAAATTTGCCCAGTCGTGATCCCACCTCGGCCCCAAAGCGTAGGACGTCCAATCCAACCAGGAGTGAAATGAGAATGACCTCCGTGGTGCGAACCCAAGAACCCCAACCCCCTTGGGGTTTTCTTTAACAAACAAGAGAAAATAAAACCAATTCACTACCTGCTGCTTCCCCGTTCCCAACTTTCCCCTCCTGGGCTAAATCCGAGAGAGCTACAACCTTTAAAAATCACAACACAGAGAAGCGAGTCCTTCCTTTCCACAAAAGAGGACAATACAGATTCAAGGAAAACAGAGAGAGATTCTACCTCTCCCCCCGTCTCATCTCCCCCACCAGTCCTGGTGAGTTATCCCAATCCCCTGGGATAAAACAAGGGAAACAAGAAAAAAATCAGTCAGGTTCTCTAAAAAGAAATCTTTTAATAAAAGAAAGGAAAAAGTAAAGAATTATCTCTGTAACTTCAAGATGTAAATATACAGGGTCCTTATAGCTTACAGACACCAGAAAGAAATTTTTCCCCCAGTACCAATACAAATCAAAATATTCCCAGCAACTACACATATAAAAGTTAACCAGCCAGATCCACAATTGCAAATAAAGTAAAACAATTAAAAAGCCTAAACCGCCTGTTTTTAGTTACTATTTGAACAGAAACTTAGAGAGCCTGTAGTAATGTCTGGTCTCTCTCAGACCCCCCGAGAAAAGAGAAAACAACGGACAAAAAACACACACAAAAACTTCCCTCTATCCAAATTTAAAAGTATCTTGTCTCCTGATTGGTCCTCTGGTCAGGTGTTTGGTTCCCTGTTTGTTAACCCTTTACAGGTAAAAGAGATATTAACCCTTAATAATCTGTTTATGACAGCCCCCTCAAGGATTGAGCTCACAACCCTGGATTTAGCAGGCCAGTGCTCAAACCACTGAGCTATCCCTCCCCCTACATGCAGAATAGATGCTTTTACAACAGTGTTGTTTACTCTTTCAAAGCTCTGTTCTTTGAGTGCTATGCTTTTTTTGTAAACTAGAACTGAATCTTGGCACACTGGTTTTTCCAAGAAACCTTAAGCTTTTTGGTTTCTTGGCGACAAAACATATAAGGAAGTCGAATGGCTTTTCTTGGCATGTGAACTTTTACTAACTGTAAGTAACAGTATGTCAGAAGAATCCAACATTTGCAGAGAAAAGAATAGCTGCACAATATTATCATTCAAAATGTTTTATTATGCACTGGACAGATGTCATAATTTTTCACTAAATCATTTTGTATTTGAACAAAAACAATATAAATGATACATTTAAGCTTAGACACTGTTGCAATAATACCAGAAGCTTAAGTGGGAAGAAGGCAAAGGGAACAATTCATACTATAGCCTGGGTGTAGTGAACCCAGGAGCACTGCCTATATATCATGTACTGGGAATAGACTCTAATGTATTGTCTTATTCTCTGCTTCCATCAGCATACAGTTTGGGGTCAAACAAATTTTTTTTTTTAACCTAAAACGTAAGTACCTCAAGCAGCCTGACTTTCAGAAGTCTGGAATACTCATCAACTCCCATTGAAATCAATTGGAGCTCTTGGGTTCTTGGTGCTTTTGAAAATCAGACCACTGATTTAGGTGCCTACATGTCAACTTAGTAGCCTGACTTTAGACTCCTATTTTTTGCAAATCTTGGCCTTGGGTCTCATTTTTGTGGGCCTTATTCTCCACTGCCTTTCACCTTTTGTGTAATCTTTTTCAAGGCGAGTGCAAAGTGAATATAAAAGGCTATATAAATGCAAGGCAGAGGAGAGTCTGACTATTTAGCAGCAGCCACTCTGAGCACCAGAGCTTGTCAAGCAGGGAGGACTTTGCTTTCCTTCTAAACAGTGGTAATGTTTGTGGTAACTTAGAAATGTTTGAGAAGATGAAAACAGTAACAACTGGATTTGTGAAACACTTTGTAGTTTCATTTCAAGTTTATACAAACTACACAGGCAGCTCTGCCAGACACAACCTGAAGAGTCCTGTCACACCCAGTATGCATCCTGTAACTCCCTTTTGCCTTCTCTATCACCTTGGAAGGTTTCTAGGTGGTTAAAATTGGTGCCATCTAAGTACTGAGGTAGATTTTTTTAAATCCCTCACTAACTCAAAGCAATCCAGTGCATTCTTCTTTTGGTTCTGGATATTTTTTAAATATAGAGACTAACATGTAACTCCCAAGATGATCAGTTAGCACTCCTCTCTAGAAGTTTCTAAAATTGTGTGTGGTAGTTTTGGGTATGCTCAATAGCTGTAGCTGGACTCAGACTCCATTGAGAGAAAGTAGTCATGGCAGCTGCTTTGCAAAAGGGCACGTGTACTGTGTGGGTTGGGAGAAGCTGTGCCATAGGAGCAGAAAGCGGGTTGGTTTTCCCTAATTCTGAAGCATTTTGCAGCAGGTTAGTGGTATTGTTAACCCTCCAGCAGGGACGCCTTGGCAGTGTTAATTAAAGAAAGGGGAAATTAGGAGGGAGAAATAATTTTTTATTTTAATAGTATACTTTGAATGTTTGATTTTAGCCAAACTTTTTTAGATAAATTTTTAACTAGTATGATTCACCAACTTTTCTCTTTTTTGAATGTGATGATGGGGAAAGTCATTTATATTTTGTTAGCCTCATTTTTTTTTTATAACTTTTTTTAAATCTATATGCTTAGACTGAGTAGTTGGTTAATTGGTTAGTTGTCTAGCTAATGGAGTAATATCAGCAGAGGAGGAGGAAGAGTCTGCATGGCTACCAATTGGTGGTCCTACAAGCTAGAAGAGAGAAGATATTGCTGCAGTTCTTTTGATTCAGCAGACAGTAGATTTTGGTGATCACAGACTGAGATTCAGGTGAACTTAACCTAAGCTTTTAGGTATTCTTGAATTACTTCTCACTGTTTCTGTGGGGACTGGCCTGTTTAGATTAAATTTGTTTTCTTTATTTACATTTATGTATAAATGTGAAAATAATGTATGTGGATTATAAAGTATCCATGTTATGTTGTAGAAACTAAGTTGTTATGCTTCTTGGCTCTCTGTGAGTTAAGATCAAGCGTAGTATCTGTTCTTATCAGTTTAATATTATTTTTCTTAAGATTTTATAAAATGGGTACTTAGGAATTAAGTTCATTCCTTTTGCTCTTTTTGGACTGGATTGTGGGGAAGTTGACCCCATGCAATCCTTGTTCAAACTCCTCAGTGACAGAATTCTGGGTCTCCATGTCTTTTTCTTTGGAAGTTTCTTTTAGGCACTAGGAGAATGGTAGGGCAGTAAACTCTAGCCTACCCAAAGGTTACATTGGCACAACATTACTAAGGAGCACAACATTCAGGGAACAATCCCAGATGCAACTGTGAGAGGATTGTTTAATTTGAAGGGAGGTTCTAACATGTGGAAGCTGACAGAATAGGAATTCAATTTTCCATTTACAACTGGGCTTTTGAGTGAGGCTGGAGAGGTGGAGAATCCTGGCTTGAGAGTTCATGAGGTGCATTTTGAACAGGAATCCTGTTATGGAGTCAAATCAGTTAACTAATCTTCTCACCCAACAATTCCTTATCTATCTGTTCTGTACATATGTACTGAAAGGATTGCAATCCTTCCTGTTAACAATGGCTTGTTAGAGTTATCCTAAGGAATGAGGTCCATATTTTCTCTTTATCTGTGGGTTTTTGTTTTGTTTTTTAGGATGACTGCTTTTCCTGGAGTTTCTCTTGAGACTCTCTTTTTCTGTTGTTTATAACAGGTAGGTGTGTTCCTCCTTTTAAAGGGTACAAAAGGTTCTTCTTTAGCTTACAAGATATCTCCTGTAGTCACTCTAAGTTAAGAGAAGTGTTACAGGACTATGTCTAGTCCTGAGTAGTTAAAACAATTAGTCCCTGATAACAAGATGTCCAGACAATGTTTTATTTTGCATTTGTTTTCTTGGAGGTAGGATTGAAAGATAACATACAGGTCCTAGGTTCTGTTTGGCTCTGCCACCTACTTTATAGATGATGCTGTCAGGGGAATATTGTAAGAAACTTTTTTGGGGATGATTTGCATGGCCAGTTTGGAGCTCTCAAGAAACGAGAGGAATTTTCAAATCAGAATGTGGCTGGTGCTTGTTCTTTGGGAAAAATCTAGTGGGCATGCAAGCTCTCAGGGTATTTATCCTCACCTGGGAGCATCACCACAAACTCCACTGTTGTGTGACTCTGTGCTTTCTAGGGCTGCTGTGCTCCCTGTTTCTAAATGGCACAGCCTCAATGTACAATCCCCGCCATCCAAGGTCATTCAAAAAAAACTTTCCTCAGTCCTCTCAGAGGGTATCTATAATGTGAACACAGTATTAAAAACCTCATCACTACCTGCACTGATAGGAAAGTATCATAAAAAGATCTGAGCAGAGAATTGGTAAGTGGTTTCCAAAACCAGGTACTGGAATGTGGAATATGGAGCAGGTATAGGGCAATTCCTACACAGTATCAGCTCATGGTCACTTTGAGGGTCAGAGGGGCGTCTTGCATGCTCATATGACCAGTGAATGACAAAAAAGGGGTGTGCCTCCTAGAATCTGCTTTGCCTGTGGAGCTAGGCAAATCTGTCAATGTGGCGGCTGTGAATGAGGTTCTGCAGCTGGTATCTACAAGTGCCATATCCCTTTAATGATGCTCAGTGCTATTTTACACAGATTATAGTGGAAAAGCCATCCTTTCGGACCCTCTCCTGCATGGGCAATACATGGAATTCCCAATAACCCCTGCTGGCCCTCCCTTCTCTCTAACTGTTTAGATCTGAAGCTAGAGCACACACCATTTGTGTCCAATTAAACAGGCATTAGCATCCAATATCAGCTTGACTGAAACATCTTCAACCTTTCTTGTTTCCATGCCAGAGCTAAAGTAATATCAGCAACAACAACCAAACTCCAGTACGCAGATGATTGTCCTGAGTTGCACACTTAAAGGAAGATCTACAAACAGCCTTTAATTGCTTCTCCGAAGCTTACAAAAGCCATGGGCTAACTCAGAATATCAGCAAAACAAAAGTTCTCCACCAGCCAGTCCCCGGTCAATCATCAGACCCAGCAAGGAAGATCTACACTGACAAAGAAGAACGGGAAAATGTAGAACACTTTGCCTATCTTGGCAGCCATCTCTCACAGAGGGCAGACATAGATGTCGAGATTCAGCACAGAATTTCCTGTGCCAGTCTTGCCTTTGGCAGACTGTCTAACCAGGTGTTCAACAATCACATCAGAACACCCTCTAGATTTCTAGTTTATAAAGCGGTGGTAATCTCAACTCTCCTCTACAACTGTGAGACTTGGGTGACCTACGGAAAACATCTGAAAAACCTGGAATGCCAGCACCAGCACTTTCTTTGGAAGATCCTCAACATAAAGTGGGAGGATCATCGCACTAATGTCAGTGTCCTTACAGAGGCCAACATCTTCAGTGTTGAAGCCCAGATTATCCAGCACCAGCTGAGGTGGAGCGGGCACAGTATGCGCATGCCTAATGTACACTTACCAAAACAGCTGCTGTACACCCAACTCACCAAAGGAGAAGGGAAACGGGGAGACCAAAAGAAATGCACTAAAGACACCTGCAAGATAAACATCAAGAGATGTGGCATCAACACCACACAGTGGGAGATGTAGCCCAGGACAGGGATAACTGGCGAAAACTTGTCAGAGAGGGAACGTCCACTTTTGAGGAAAATCGCCTTGTCCTGGTCACAGAAAAGCACCAGAAAAGAAAGGAAAGACAACTGTCACTCTGCAATCACGGCCCAACCCTGTCTCTCAACACCACCTGCAACGTCTGCCAATGAGCCTGTGGCTCAAGGATCGGACTCCTCAGCCACCAAAGGACCCATGAAAAATAAGAAAAAAAATAAGAAATCATCCTCGACCTCAAGGGATTGCCAGTGATACTAACACAGACATAGGATAGTATGTAGTCTGGATTATTAGACTGTATTGGTCTCCCTGACACCTCTGTGTGCCCTCTGCTGTGTCTAGTCCAGATGGCAGGTCACAGTAGCACTGAATTCCCGCCTAATTTGGACTGTCTAGCCATAGGGCAGCAAATGTGGTCTGAAGGGGTGCTCTAGACATGCAGTGGTCCTCTAAAAGGACCAAGCATTAAGGTTTCCAGGTGCAATGGTGAACCTGACTAATAAAGAGAGGGCCTGGGTTCCCTTTCATCTCAACACAGGTGCTGGACAGGCTCAGAAGTGCCTGTGCCTCAGTGAGGCTGAGGATTGTCTGCCAATATTCAGAGACCTTGTTAGGAGGGTGAGAGCACTTTCTATTCTGAGCCTCAGCCTCCCTCACGTCCTTTCCCTGAGTTGCCTGGATAGTAGACAAAAGTCAGTATTAATTTATTAATGCATCCGTCAAGCTGTGAAAAGGAAGTGTCTAGAGAAGTTCCACCGAGTCTAATGGAAAGTTATCTTCAGAGAGAGAGAGGATTTTCTGAAGTTTTGTAGGACGACTATATGGATAGGGGAGAGTCCGGGTTAGCTCAGGGGTTGGAGAAGGGTGTGATGGAGGGAAGGGGGTTGAGGAAACATATACAAGGATCTGGAGTGGGCATTGCCAGGAGACTGAGGGACAGCAGAAACGGAGTTGTACTAACTTTAATCCACTACCCCAAGCTTTGACATATTTGCCCCCAACCCTTTCCACATACTTCCACTACCTTTTCTAGTCCCTGCCCTAAATCCTGACACTTCTCACTTGTCCTGATACTTGTCCTATAAAACCTAAGTAAATTGTCTGTCTTTCTGTAGATAAATTTTTGCTAGCTACCCTCCCTTCAATAACTTGAAACATCATAATTTCTCATGGTCCCTTAGTAAATTTTCCATCCATGTGGCAGTGTTCAAGAGAGCTTTTATAAGGGTATGGGAACACACATCTTACTAAAACCCAAATATATTCCATGCTTCATGCTGCTAGCAAACACCAGTTTTGTAATTCTTGTAGACCAGTAGTCCCCAACCTTTTTCATCTGGCAGGTGCCAGATGACGAGCCACAGAGGACTATGGTGGCAGAAGAGCATCTGCTGAAATTCTGCTGACAAGCGGCAACGTTAATAGGCGTTGCTGCCAAGTAGCATCATCAAGAAGCGTTGCAGCTGAAATAACGCTGAAAATCGGCAGCATTTTGGCGGCGACGCCTCTGGATGATGCAGCTTGTCAGCAGCATTTTGGCGGATGCCCGTCCGCCAGCCAGTACGCGGGCGCACGTAGCCGCCCCAGCAGGTGCCATGGTGCCCTCAGGCACTGCATTGGGGACCCCTGTATTAGACAAAATCTAACCATTCTACTCTGCCAAGCCTTAGTTTTTTCTAGCTGTAGAATGTGTATTTGTATGTGAGGATACTGAGTGAGTGCTTTGGTCAGTTCATTTGCTTTTGGGTAGGAGGAATGTACATCACAGCAGGAGCTCTGCTCCCCTCCCCACCCCTTCAGACCCTAGCAAGCTATTTTTCATACAAGACCACCGGCCCTTGCACAGTCTTGCCCTGAATGGTGCAGTAAAGATGATTTTATTATGAACATAATTCCAAATGATCTTCATAGGTATGGTACCCCATTTTTCACTTTAACTAGCCGGAGCTATTGGCTCTTGACAGATGAGCTTCTCACTTTGTTTTATATTTGTTTCAAAATAGATGATGACTAAATAACCTTGTACTTTGACATGTTATACATACGGCAAATGCTTTCGATGGTAATTGATAAAGTTGGGCCAAGGCTTCATTAAAGTGAATGCAGATGCCAAACAGAAGGAAATAATGAGAAACCTGTTTACTGTAATTAATTTAAGAATCATTTCGGAAAACAAATCTTACCTCGTCATACTGAAATCTACAGGAGTGGATAAAACAGCTTTACATAATATTCCTCATTTTATCAGAAAGAATTCCTAATTTGCTATCGAGGCTTTCTTTGTAAACAGGTCTTTGTGCTTTGTTCTTTTAGCGTCCCCTGCTATAAGCAGTTAAAAGTAATGCAAAGATAAGTTAGAGGAAGAAAATTTAAAATTGGAGTCCTGGCAGCTTGGCCGTAAACCATGTGTGAATTAATGATTGTGTTCTCTTTGCAGCTCCAAGCAAAGAAAGTTGCACTTCTTTATTTCTTGTCTTGATATATATACTCAGACAAAGGGAGAGTCAAAGTCAGTGATAGATTTCTGTGCATGAGACCTCTGAGACAAACTGGAATGGAGCTGCAAGAAATCAGTAGCAGGATTCTACATCTTATATTGATCTTAAAATCTTTTTCTGGTGTTGAAACACCAGGAGTTTCCTGCAGATGAGTATTTTCTAGTAGTGGCAAAGGGGAGGATGTGAAGTATGATAGTTGGGATGGTGGGTGTATGAATTGTCACAGGTCTGTTGTATCCTACGGTTTTACTGCTGTATAATGTGCTAGATAATCCAGCTGTTGTCTCAGAATTCTGCTCTTGTAGCTAACCTTTCATTTTAAATATATGGAAGTTTGTGTATGATAAAAACTTCCAAAAGTTAAGTGGGCAGATAGAGGCAGTTTTATGCCTGCCTCAGTCTGCAAACAGCCTGTACAAAATAGCCTCGGAAGAGGCTGAGCTCTTGCATTTATTTCAGTGGGTTGTTGACTTTCAAACCTAATGATACAAATGAGAATAGCAGCTATTTAACTATTTCACTGCTGAGCATTTTAAAATCTAGCCAATGTCTTTACCCCACGAACCCAAACTGGCCTCAGTTCAGGATATCTGAGCTCAGACATCACAAACTAAATTGCTCCAGTTCAAAGATCTCACAGACTCTTCAAACTGGATACCTCCAGTTCAATTAATTCATCTGCTCTGCCTGTAAAAGATAGGGTAGCTTGCATGCTTTGCAAAGAGAGTAGCTCTGCATTTCTTTTTTCCTTTTGTTCTTGTTTGTTTTTGCAAACACCAATGACACCTCATATTAAGGTTGAAAAAAGCAAGTGCACAAATGTCAGGAACTGCAGATTTAAATGTTAACAATCAACATTAACTCTGCCTTTTTTATATCTGAATTAAAATAGAATCCCTAAATGTTCTAACATATTAGACCATGTGACCACAAGACTACGTGAAGTAGTATTCACTTGAATATTGCTCATTGGGTCAAAACCAGAAAATGTATTATATGAATGCGTGATACTAATAATATGTTGTAACTTACTTATCCAAGTGAAGACAGTGCATGCAAAAGACATGTCCATGCCCTGTGGGACTGTGATTGTCCTTTGACTTTGCCGAGAGGAAGAAGTAGGGTTCTTTGTGCCCTCCCCTCCTCTTCCCTCATGGGGCACACCCTTGCAAGGGCCAATCTGTCCCAGAACAACTAGTTTTAGTGGGAAACCTGTTCATAATACAACATGCCTCCCCTGTGTATATGGGAACTTCAGCTGTGTCCAGGTTGATGATACACTCAGTTTACTAAAACATTATTATTTTTTTGGGATAGAGCTGGCTTTGTCATCTTTCACTGCTGCAGTGAATGTTTTAGATCGGTGGTCAGTTTTCACATCATGGGTTTTAGCAAGGGCGTCAGCTGTTAAAGACCTATATCTCATCTTTGGACTGCTGACACTGGAGACAGCATGATCACTTTTTTTTTTTTTCTGCTAGCATTGCCATTTCCTGTAGTACACCTCCAAAAACTTAAGCTTATCTTGACCACTTACCCACATTTACTGCGTTGGATAGAATGAGACATCTGAGCAAGATGGTGACCAAACGAGCTTCTGGCTTCATAGAGTTAAGTTTAAAGGTTTAAAAAAATCCTGATGTAGGTCTTCTTTTTTTCTGTTGCTCTGAATTTTCTATCCTCCTTATATAGATGGCCCAGACTTCTAACCAGGTGAGCATTTTGTGTGTGCGTGAGACAGAGAGATGTTAGTAGGGTGACCAGATGAGAGGAAGAAAATATCGGGACACATGGGGACCAGCGGAACAAAAAAAGAAAAAAGGAATACTGCAAAGATCGGTTGGGACGCCGGACAAACACTTAAATATCGGGACGGTCCCAATTTTATCAGGACGTCTGGTCACCTCGGATGTTAGTTCTAACACACATCAAGTCTCCTTGACTGTTAACTTTATGACACCAACTACTTTACGTAATGATAAGTCTGTGCACTGAAGATTCAAACTTTAAACACAAGGACAGTGTCTTTAACTTTTTTTCCCACTGTCAGTAAATTTATCAGGTATCCCAGTATCATTGTTGAGACTTTTGGTTAAAAGATAAACTGAAACAAAGACTAAAATAGGCGTACAAAAGCTGGACTGTGTCCTTTTAGAATTTATAAATGGCACACACACACACAGGTTTCCGTTGCAAAATTACCACCTGCTATGGCTTTCCACTGATTCACTTAATCCCTTTAAATTGGTGCTGGTGTTCACTTTTTTTCAAAATCCAAGAATAAACTGTGTTCCAAAAATGGCCTGTGATTTGCTTCTGTATCTTCTACTGAATTTTATTTCCCTCTACCCTCTTCCTCAGAGCCTACAGGAAATAGAGGCTATAATTTTGCTTCACAAAAGACGTACAGGATTATATCACTTAATTTTCAACAATGTGCATGTTTAAATGTGTATGTACTTTTGTATGCAATGAATTTAAACATGCAATACTTCTCCCCTTAAGACTCTCCCTTGCCCCTCTATTCTACATCTACTGTCCATGCATGTGTAATGGCAACAGACCCTGCTTGTCATTGAGCAGGATCGAACCTGGGACTTGTGGAGCTTAGTGCACATGAGCCTCTACTGCATGAGCTAAAAGCTGACTGTTAGCTAAGGCTGTAGAGCAGACTCATTTAACTCTCTCTCTCTCTCTCTAAGTGGTCTTGGTGCCACTAGATGGGACAGAACACCACATGCAGGAGGTATGTGGGTAACACATGCAAGTTGGTTTGCACAAATACCCCCAATACTGTTTGGGCACATATATCTATCCTATGTTCATTTTTGTGTGTGGGGGGGAAACCTTTGAAGTATGGGCATCCCTGAGAATCTGGATCCTAAACTTTTGCTCCAATTAACCTTGACTGTTTCTAAAAGAGCAGTAACAAATATGTGAAGACATAATAAGAGAGAATTTAGAAAGATTAATCCTTAAATGATTTATAGATCTATGCTGATATTCCCTTAAAAACATTTTTGGAGAATCACGTTAAGAGAAACAGATCAAACATAGTTTGTTCAAATAAAGGGCATAGTGGTAACTCTTTTAAGTGTACTGGGCAAAAAGTAAAAAGACCTTCCTGTGAAGAATTGCATGTGAGGATGAAACTTTATTTAGTGGGCTAACCAAATTCAAACTAAATGCATGTTAAAGGAAACTAAGCTTTTAAAATCAGAGTAACATGAAGTTGGGAGAGGTAGAGTATGTACAGTACATTCCACTAAGATGGTGTTGCATTTCATAGAGCACAATCCCTTGCATGCAACTGGACAAATATTCTACTGGCGTGACTCCATCCCAACGTGCAATTTCCCCCAGCTATTGGCATATGAGAGCACTCATGGTGCTGCTGAGGGCTTGGGGAAGCATGGCATTCAACACAGATTACAAGTACAATCATATTATGTTATGTTATATTATTTTATTTTGTATTATGTATGAAAAATAGATTTTTATAGCCCACAGAGATAATGTACTATATTAGAGCTCATAAAGACTTCTCTGCATTTTTGCTTCAAATCACTTATGATCATGAAGATAGCAATTACTGTATGGTAGGAAAGCAAATTTTTTTCCTCTTGTTCTGGGGCTGTTGGATCTCAAGCAGGATTATTCATTTGTAAGTAAACTAACTCATGGTGTGTAAAATTTGAGTATTTGCAGCCCCAAAGCAAGAAATTGGAACATTTAACTGCCACAGTCTGAATGCATCTTCAGGAGGGAAAGATCAATTGCTTTCCTGGTGATCTGTAGCCCTTCAATGTGTAATGCGACCAATAGACTGAGGTTAGCACTCTCATTGATAAAGCTGAAACAGCAGTTGCCCTTCCCAAGGCAATACAGATAAATGGCAGGACGTAAAATACCTCTCCTTTTAACAATACAGCCCGGCATCCCAATTTTGTGCAGTCAAGTGGCTGAATTGCTGGACTTGGAGTCAGGAATCTTGGCATGTAACTATCTGATAGTGTTTCACACATAATATTTCTGTTGTACGAATGCGCATCTGCCAGGTCTGGAGTGATGCTCCTTTGGTGCACATGTTGTTGGAAATGCAGTATACGTTTGCATTCAATCAAAAATTTCAGAAGCACAGTAAAATGAATGGGGATGGATCATAGACGTAACAGATGACTGAGCCATTCCGATAGGCATCTTTAATAAAGACCATGAGTTCAGTTAATTATATATACCTGAACACCATAAAACCCACAATGCACTACTACATGCATGTTGTTGGTATGGTAACAATATGAGTTCCATATGGCCAATAAGTCCTATATTACACGAATCCCTGGTAAACCTCATAGGTAACCAGAATTCTCCAAGAACTAGACTTCACACTGGTATCAGTATCTCTTATGCTCAGAGTGGCGTAAATGGAAGTAGAATGTTCCTCAGGAGGATAGCTTGCTTTCTTCCTGCTTCTGGGAAGAATAATACTGAATAATGGTCCATTGTGGAAGATTAGACCCATTTTACTCCAGTTTACTGAACATATCAAGTCCTGTGCAGTGCATCTGGTGCCCCTTCTACTGCCCTAGCTTGCCTGAGATCACCAAGCAATTTTTTGAGATGCTATATCCTCCTTTCTTCTTGAGAGTTGTGGGTGTAACTTGTACCGCCTTTGTCAAATGAATACCATATACTAGAGGGGATAGTCAGGAAATAGGATTTCAATGTCATTCCCATCTCTGGGATAAGTCACTCTCTATCTTTATTTAGTCATTTTTAAAGTGGATATATTACCTTTTTTTCTTCCCATTTGTTGCACCACTCTTCTCTGCTCATATGCTCACACTGTAAGCTCACTATGGGAGGGACCGTCCTTTTTATTATGTGTTGGTGTCTAGCACAGTAGGGTTTGATTGGTGCTTGTAGGTGCTCTCACAATACAAATCATATAGTTACTCTGTTCAGTAAAGGGATGTTGAAGAGAGAAAAGGAACAGTCTCAGTCTAGCAATATTGCTACTTGAGATTTAGTAGCTTGTTATGCTATGAAAAGCCATTCTGTTCAATCAGTGTACTATTTTTTGTGATTGAGTTATGCTAGCCACCGAATAAAGACACGGTCCTTATCACCAACTTTCATGCTCTTATTGCAACAGTAGCAATTTTTGGTGTGTGGTTTTAGGGTTGTGGGTTTTTTTTTTTTTTTTTTTTTTACCTTTCTCATGAAAACAATGAAAGGCTGACAACTTGTGAATTTTCTCTTATTCAAAATGGCCACCATTTTAGTCATAATGGGGCTGACCCCAGAAAGATGGCCATTTCCCTCCAGTCTATCTGCATGTGGAAATGAGGTTGCCCCTTATTAAAATTGGTTGCCACATCCCATAGTTTTCAGTAAGGTGTAAGACATGACCGGAGGAAAAAGGATGCCACTCTCTGTTACAAGGGGCTAGACAGGACACAGTGACTGTGAGGCAATACTGTGAAAGGCAGATGGGAAGAGTGAGGGGGGAGCAGGAGGCACATTTAAGGGATGCAGAGGAATGGGGTGTAGGGGATGTGGGTGGGGGGCAAAGGGAGACAGGGAAAATGTTGCTCTAGCAAAAGGATATCAGATTCCATATTTATTTTACAATGGCATTATTGCTTATATGAATGATGGATATGTGTTTAAAGTTTTTTTAGTTTATCTTGAACTCATCTACCCTAAAAAGTAGTATAAGTTCAAAGTGCAAGTATGAATCATGAAGCATTAATTTGGTTACTGGTTCTCAAACTATTTAACATCCAGCCCGTCTTTTTTCAAAGGAAATAAACTAGAAGGAGAGAGAATCAAGACAGTAATAGGGAGTAGATGGCAATTCCCGTGTGTCATAAACAGATAAGAAAAGTTAATAGCACAAAAGTACTTTATATCTCCTTGATATAAAGGGTTAACAAGTTCAGTAGCCTGGCTGTCACCTGACCAGAGAACCAATCAGGAGCCAGGATACTTTCAAATCTTGAGGAAGGGAAGTTTCTGTGTGTGCTGTTAGTTTTTGGTTGTTGCTTTCACTCTGGGGCTCAGGGGAACCAGACGAGTAATCCAGGTTTCTCTCCAATCTTCCCTGAATACAGGGGTTCTTATTAGATTATCATATAATAAAAGTTGATCTTTAGCTTAGTTTGATCAGAGAATGCGCAGTTAGGCTTATTTGTTTTGTTTTCTTTATCTAACCAATGTGCATTTGACTGGAAGGAGTTTAATGTGCATTTGGCTGAAAGGAGTTCAAAATTTGTGGTTTTGCTTGAAAGGATTTTGAATTTGTACTTGACTTACTTTAGGCTGGGAGGTGTCCCAGTGTCTAGAACTAAAAAACCCTTGTACCTACTCCATTGTAAATTACCAAAGATTAATTACTATTTTTTTCTCTTTTAATTAAAGTTTCTGTTTAAGAACCTGATTTGGTTTTTTTTTTGTATTCTGGTGAGACCCCAGGGGACTGGGTCTGGATTCACCAGGGAATTGGTGGGGAGAAAGGAGGAGGGGGAGAGAGCGGCTGATTTCCTCTGTGTCAGGATTTACTATCTCTCTCAGGAAGAGTCTGGTTGAGGGGGAAAGAGAAGGATGTGGGGAAGGTGCATTTTCCTTCTGTTTAAGATTCAAGGAGTGTGGACATCACAGTAATCTCCAGGGTTAAACCAGAGGGGAGCCTGGGAGGCAACGTTGGGGAAAGGGTTTTCTTTCCTTGTGGTGAGATCCAGAGGTGTCTGGGTCTTGGGTCCCCGGGCAGCGGGTTTTTGGTGGAGACCAGGTGTACAGACATGGAATTCCTGGTGGTGGCAGCGCTACAGGTTCTAAGCTGGTGATTAAGCTCAGAGGAATACATGCTGGTACCCCATCTCTTGGACGCTAAGGTTCAGAGTGGGGATTGTACCATGACACCGTGTCTTAAGGGTGAGGCGAGCATAAGTGGAATCTCCATCTGAACAGCCATGAAAAAAGTGGTTTTTTCCATGTGTGCGTTGACATTTCTAAAATTATCACACACACATTAGCAGAGGAGTAGAAGTCAAGAAAGACTAAAATATGATTTGATGGTGTTTGAAATCTCATGATATTTGGGGGTCTGACTCATGATTTTTGATCCCTTGAGGTTGGAAATACTGCAGTGTTTTAAGCATATTTGCAGTTGTGTTGGACTGTGTGTCCAAAAGGAGCAGTGGTGTCAAGTTGCAGTGGAGGTGGTCTAGGTTGGATAGTAGGAAAAACTATTTCACTAGGAGGGTGGTGAAGCACTGGAATGGGTTACCTAGGGAGCTGGGGGGAGTCTCCATCCTTAAAGGTTTTTAAGGTCCGGCTTGACAAAACCTTAACTGGGATGATTTAGTTGGAATTGGTCCTGCTTTGAGCAGGGGGTTGGACTAGATGATCTGAGATCTCTTCCAACCCTAATCTTCTATAATTCTATGAAGTCATATTTTGGAGCTAATCGCTAACCACTATCTTTATTTGGATTTTGGTTAAATGCCAGTGGCACAACATATTCAGGTATTTTTACTCAATAGACAATCAGCATTTTGTTGACATCAGTGTAATTTGCACCATAATGTAAATCACAATGTGCATAAATTATTAAGGATAGATTCAGCTCTCATCACTGGTGGCAGATATAATAGGCCAGGGAAGGCTTTGTTCACTGCTTGCAGAAAGAGCAGCCCGTTGCCGCTAGCTGATGGAGGCTTGGAACCAGGGTGGGCCAGCAGCCCCCCTATCAGCTCCCTGCTCCCTAAGTTCCCTCTGCAGCAGGCTACCAATTGCTAGCAGTTCAGCTGTCCCTCCCTCCACTGCCATGTGCTGCCCCTGCCCTCTGCCTTGGAGCTGCTCCTGGGAGCCTCCTGCTTGCTGTGCAGAGGAGGGGGGAAGAGGGGAGCTAATGTCCGGGTGTCCCCCTCCCCCCTACTCCTGCCTCCCACTTACCCCTTCTCCATATAGAGCAGGGTGGGGAGAGGACAGGGCTCAGGATGGAGAGAGCTTGCTGGCCTGTTACTGTCTCAACTTCCTGATTTTTTTTTAAAGGCAATGTACTTCGAGTGGGGTCAGCATACTTAAAGGGGCAATGCACATCCCTCTTTCTCTCCCACACACAGGGTGTGTGTCTCCATCTCTGTTTGCCATGCTGTCTCCCCTCCCTCCATTTGTGCTGCCTTGTAGAGTGTGAGGCTACATTAACGACAATGTGTTAACCCTGGAGGGCTCCGCTGAATGCTAGTTCATCATTTAGCAGTAAGGCATTCCCCGGGAAATATCCCACCCTCTTCCACCCTCTAACTTCACCACCTCAACCAAGCTTCACAATCACCATTGCTGTGTACAGTATTAAATTGTTTGTTTAAAACTTATACTATGTGTGTGTGTGTGTATGTATGTTATAGATATATATATGTGTGTGTGTGTGTATATATATATATAATATAGTTTTTTATCAGGTGAAAAAAAAAATCCCTGGAACCTAACCCCCCTATTTACATTAATTCTTATGGGGAAATTGGATTTGCTTAACATCATTTCACCTAAAATCACAATTTTCAGGAACATAACTACAGCGTTAAGCGAGGAGTTACTGTACATGCCATTTTTGCCATTTGACTAAATCCTCAAAGTTCTGATTGTGTTAGTAGCTGAGTCAATGCCTAGTGTCTGGGTGATATTGCTGCTTCTGATAGGATTTAGCAGTAATGACACTCAATCGTAGAAGTGTCATTCAGACAGCATACACAGTAAGTAACCAATACAAAACCCTAAGGAAAGACATCTTCAAAATCTGAAGTATATAGTAAAGATGTGTAGTAGTTTGTTCTTTACTCTCACCAGGAAGAGTATAATTTTGCATTCAGTTTACAACTAGAACAGATGTGTTTGGAAAAGCAGCTTCCAGTATAAACAAAATAGTAATCTAAGTAGTTACTCTTGCTGTGCAGAATGTCTCATGCAGAAGAATTCACCTGCACTGATTGATTTAGATAGGGTATAGGTTCCAACTAGTGGATGAAAATATCAAAGAATTTTGTTTAGGTTGTTGGGTTTTTTTATTATTTTTATTTTTTTTGAAGGAAGACCTGTATTGCATTTTCATTGTCAGGACAGTGACTTTCCCATTGTATATGTATAACAGAAAGTTTTTGTTGTTGTTAAAGGATCAGAAAAGCAACCTTACTTAAGAGAAGTTTGTTTTTTAATAAAAATGTCAGACTCTCTCTCCAAACTACAGTGCATCATCACACACACTGCATACGTCACAGAAATTATTTGCAGGCATGCTCTTATGTAAAATCTGTAGGGTCCAAAAACACACACACAGCCATTATGTACTGCCCATTTTTCTTCTTAATCTCCAGATTAATCTACAGATACACCAACTCCAGGTGTATTGAACTGGAGTTTTATGCTGATCTCTGTATAAAAATAGACCTGTACTTTTTGGCTAACCACAGGCTTTGCAGATTGCTCTTCCCACCACCCAGTAAAGAATATGGTAGCTCTGAATTGAGCGATAATGGACCTGACTCTACTTTCGCTTATTTCTTTCAATGGAGTTACTCCTGATTAACATTGCTGTTAAGAGGAAAATCATGCTTAATATTTCAAAAGCTGGCCATAAAGCTGTCTATAACAATTTTGGTGTATTCCATGCTAAAAAGAACTGGAAGGACTTGTACCTCTGGCTAAATAATCCTTTATTAGGACTCTCAAATTTATCTTAGTGCCATGTAAATCAAATACACTTTTTATTATTACATTATTTACCTTGGAAATGCCAAATTGTGCAATTAAGGATGAAAAGCACAGTATTTCTCTTAAAGAAATAATTGCTGCTTCCTAATAAACTCCATATTCCTTTGTTCCTTTCTCTCCTCCCCACTTGCTTCTCTTTTGAGTCTTTGTCTCTGATTTGGATATTGGCAGGTTGAGAGCTCTGCAGGGAAAACTTCATAAATGCTTTACAAATCTTTAGTAAATTAGGCTCTAAGTTACATCAAAGTAACTTTTGATCTCATTATCTACAAAAAAGCATGTCTTGCTGCAGAATTTAATGGTGATTGCTGAATGAGATGATCTGTTTTGTGTTGGCTAGTATAATCTCCAGTATGGTTTGATAACTACTGGTAGTTATGCAACAGGATTTGAGGTTTAGCTCTGTGGAAATGATACATACAGTAAACAGTTCAAATCCAGGACAAAGAACTGCAGAAGATGTGAAGAAACTGCATTGTCCAGTAGATATTTTGTTATTGATCCAGTTATTGTTGATGGACATGATTAAGTGAACCTGACAGGTTTCACTTTGTAGTTGGTTGTAATTTTAAAAGGGAGAATGCCTAATTCACATAAGTATGAATGATCTCAATTCTCACTAACAGGAAATTTAAATGCAAATTTTCTATTTAGTAACTACAACTTTAAAGAAGACACGTAGGCTGTGGTAGGGAGGAACTAGAGCCACCATAGCTGGTGACTAAGGCTGGGAAGTTGTACAATTGCTTGTTTTCATCATCTCTATTAATCCTTGTACCTTTCAAAACAATACTCGTTAAGTTGGTCTTTAATTGGAAAACAGCATAAAACCAATAGATATGATGGTGTCTCTGGGAGAGAATTCTCTTCCTGGTCTGGATCTGAAGGTAAGGCAGCAAGGTATATTTAACATCAACAGACAGCAAATAAAATAAAGCAAAAAAAAAAAAAATATTTTAAGATAAAAACAAAGGCTTATGTAAGCCTGAAAAAAATTGTTTTCAAAGAAATTTAACAAAACGGTGGCAAATTGTATATGTTCTCCCAGGAAACAACACATTTTGTGTATGTCATGGTGCTTCGGACAAAATTGGGCACATGCTCTTGATAACTAGGCATCAGTGTGCAGTGATAGATGAGAGGATAAATGAGTACTGATGTTAGTGGAAGCACCAGGCCTGTACGTTATCAGATTGTTGGATTGTTGTTATACCACTATTACATGTTAGGGTTCTCTGGAGCTCTGATGAAATGGAATTGGAACAAGCATCTGTCTTGTTTTATGAAAGTATGACTGCTCAAGGCTCTCAGTATGTGAAGCTCATGTCAAACAGAGAAACTCTTCTCAGTCCATACTGTGCCAATAGACATGGGTGATCCTGCTAGTTTTTAGCTAAAGTGCCAAAAAGGGCCCTTTAGGGATGCTCCTGTCAAAAAGGTGTAAAATGAGTTACACCAAACAAGGGAGATGAAAAGCAATAAGAAGAGGTTATATAAACTACATTAGAATCAAGAGAAAGACAAAGGAAAGTGGTAGGTCCTCTACTTGGTGGGGAAGGAGAGCTAATAGTGGATGATATAAACAAGGGAGTAAGGTATTTATGCCTGTTTTGCCTCAGTCTTTTCTAAAAAGGTAAATTCTGGCTACATATTTACCATTATTAATATTAACAAAGGGGGAAGAAATGCAAGGAAAAAATAGGTTAAAGAATATTTAGATAAGTTAGATATATTCAGGTTGGCAGGTCCTGATGAAATCCACCTTAGGATACTTAAGGAAGTAGTTTGAAGCAATCTCAGAATCATGATCTTTGAGAACTCATGGAGAATGGGTGACATCCCAGAGGACCAGAGAAGGGCAAACATAGTTTTCTATCTTCGAAAAGAGGTCCCCAGGAATTATAGACAAGTCAGTCTAACTTTGATACCTGAATAGATACTGGAACAAATTATGAAGCAATCTGTTTGTAGGCACCTGGAGGATAATAGGATTATAAGGAATAGCCAATCTGGATTTGTCAAGAACAAATCATGCCAAACTAACCTAATTTCCTTCTTTGACAGGGTTACTCACCTACTGAATTAGGGGGGAGCAATAGGCATGATATATCTTGCTTTTAGTAAGGTAGTGGTCCCCAAACTGTGTGGTGCACCCCCCTGGGAGGGGTGGAGGAATGTTCGGGGGGATGTGGCAGGGCCTGGGCCAGCTCCATGGGAGAGGGAAGGGAGTGCCCCCCAGTCCAGCTCTGTCCCCAACTCTGTTCTCTGTCCCCAGCACCTGCTCTCAGCCCTGCACTTAGTGCCTAGCCCCCGGCCTGGCCCCCACTCCCAACCACAGCTTACAGTGCCCAGCCCTGCTCCTGGTGCCGACTCTCCACCACAGATTCTGGGGGCATGGGCCAGGTAAGGGGGGGGCATGAGCAAAAAAGTTTGGGGACCATGCTAGTAAGACTTTTGACACAGTCCCACATGACATTCTTATAAGCATACTAGGAAAATATGGTGTAGATGAAATTAATATAAGGTGTGTGCAGAACTGGTTGAAGACACTACTCAAACAGTAGTTATCAATAGGTTGCTGACAGATTGAGAGAATGTATCTAATGGGGCTCTGTCCTGGGTCTGGAACTAGTCAATATTTTCATTAATGACTTGGATAATAGAGTGGAGATTGGATGACACCAAGCTGGAAGGTGTTGCAAGCACTTCGTAGGATAGTACTAGAATTCAAAATAACCTTGATAAATTGGAGAATTGGTCTGAATTCAACAAGATGAAATTCAATAAAGACGAGTGCAAAGTAGTACACTGAGGAAGGGAAAAATCAAATGCACAACTACAAAATGATGACACTGCTTAAAAAGGATCTGGGGGGTACAGTGGCTCACAGAGTGAATGAGTCAACAATGTGATGCAGTTGTAAAAAAGGCTAATATTCTGAGATGTATTAACAGTAGTGTTGTGTGTAAGACATGAGAGGTAATTATATGGTGCTACTCAGAACTGGTGAGGCCTCAGCTGGAGTACTATGTCCGGTTCTGGGCATCAGACTTTAGGAAAGATGTGAACAAATTGGGAAGAATCCAGAGGAGGGCAACAAAAGTGATAACAGGTTTACAAAACCTGTTCTATGATGAAAGATTAAAAAACTTGGACATATTTAGTCCTGAGAAAAGAACATTAATGGAGGGCCTGATGATAGATGTTAGACTTCTATAAGACTTCTTCTATAAGTTTATAGAAGCAGATGACAGAACAAGGAGTACCGGTCTCAAGTTGCCATGGGGGAGATTTAGGCTGGATATTAGGAAAAACTTTTTCACTAGGAGGTTGGTGAAGCACTGGAATGGGTTATCTAGGGAGGTGGTGGAATCTCCTTCCTCAGAGGTTTTTAAGGTCAGGCTCAACAAAGCTGGCTGGGATGATTTAGTTGGGGATTGGTCCTGCTTTGAGCAGGGGGTTGGACTAGATGACCTCCTGATGTCCGTTCCAAACCTGATATTCTATGATTCTATTCTATGCTTCTATGACTATGAGACTTCTATAAGACTCTGTGTTAGACTTTGTTCTCCATATCCACGGAAGGTAGGACAAGAAAAAATTGGCTTACTCTGCAGCAAGGGCGATTTAGGTTAGATATTAAGTATCAGAGGGGTAGCCGTGTTAGTCTATATCCACAAAAACAATGAGGAGTCTGGTGGCACTTTAAAGACTAACAGATTTATTTCGGCATAAGATTAGATATTAGGAAGCACTTTCTAACTATGAGCATAGTTAAGCCCTGGAATAGGCTTCCAAGGCAGGTTGTGGAATCCCTGTCATTGGAGGTTTTAAGAACAGATTGGACAAACACCTGTCAGGGGTGGTTTAGGTTTACTTGGTGCTTGAGATCCCTTCCAGCCCTACGTTCGTATGATTCTATGATCATATGAAAGGCCTTGTCTGGAGTCTCACCATGAGCCTGCTGGCTGTGTTTATTTCACCACTGGTTGTCACTGTGGAATAACCGGCCAGAGACTTATCTCTGATATAATGTAGAGATCATTTATCAGGCTTGCTGGTACTCAGCCAGCTCTGAGGTAGACTCTTGGTAGGCTGTGTATCACCCAGATGTTCTTTACAGACTCCTGAGAGGGTTTAGGTAAATGCTTTTTCAGAGCAAGATCTTACTGTTTTGTGTGTACTACTAAAAGAGAAGATAACATTTTAGTGGAACTGTATTTCCTGATAAATACCTTAAAACTTTTATCAAAGGAACGATACCTGGAACAGAACAGACAGCTATAACCAAGGTTGCCTAAGTGTTTCCATTCTAATTCACTCTTTTAAATTACTTTCCCAAATTATTCCTTGTAGGCTCTAATAGTCCAGGCTTGGTCTCTACCCAAAGTTGTTCCCCCTCCCCTGAACTTTGGAGCCAAAATGGTTCAAATGCTTTTGACTAGGAGGAGAGTTCAGAAAATTAAACAAAACTAGCCTTTCACCATCATTATACAGTATTCTTGAAAATAGTTTTACAGCCAAAATGGCTGGTGTAGGAAGTTGAAGTTTGGGATGGAAAAAGCAGCCCTTATTGAGAAGTGCATTTGAGTGTTTGATTAGCATTGGTTTTGATTATACATCTGCGCGTTTTGTATTTAGTGCAGTTTTTTTAAATGTAACTGGCACAATTTGTGTAACTGGTACAATTATTTAATACTCATCAGCAATGTTGCAGAGTGAACTCGGGCTGTGCTGCACATGGTCGGTGAGTCTTGGAAGCATCCACTAGGCCATACGCACTTTGTGAAGCTTATTATTATTAATTTTATTTAAGCACCAAAAATGTACTTGGCTCTGGGCAAGATAAAAAATGAAAGCCCTTGTCCTGAAAAGCTTACCTCAAATCTGCTTTGTGAAGTGTACATTGAATGAGGTAGGATGTATAAAAAAATAGTATTAATGGGTCAAATTCTGAGGCATCCAATGAGGGCCAGAACATGGCTAGCTTTGTGAGGGTGTGTATATACACCTCCTGCTTGGGAGCCAGTCACATTGGCAGTCCCTATGTTCTCCTGAGCCTTGATAGTGCCCCAGGGGTGCATCCCACAAGTATCAGAACAGAGTTGGGGCCATGGCTTTGCTGCTTGCCTGTGCACTAGTCAGAGAGGCTGGTTGGCTGCAGAAATTTGGCCAACTTCCAAAGGGGGGTGAGATGCTGCAGCTGTGCTCCTGCTGTGCACCGGGGCGGTCTGAGAAATATTGTGGCTTTCTGGAGCACTATGTTTCATGGTGGTTCTACTTGGTTAGTTCAGTTCTACAGCACTCCCAAAATGGTCCTATGAGATCATGACATGATGTGATCCTTAGTTTTCACTCCTCCTCTAAATGGGAAAACTCCCGTTGGGTTCTGTGGGAATTTGCCTGATTAAAGACAAATGCGTAACTAACAAATGAAGCAGGGACATGTGGACGTGACCCCACTACCTATTTCCAGAAGCAACAATTAGGATTGGGGCCTGATTGTGTGAAGTGTTGTACAAACATAGAAAGATAGTCCCTGCTCTGGGTAGCTTAAAATAATTAATGTATGAGGAAAATAACATATTTTACAGACATTAACTATTTGAGGGTAGACACTTTTAATTCAGTGTAGTGTTTGACATATAGATATAAAAACAAAGTTATACTACATTAGAATATAGTTCTGTTTTTTGGAGAGAAGGCTGTGGCATGTTAAAGTTCAAATCAGTGGCATGTTCTTATCGGTTAATACAAAATGTATTATGCTGCTTAAACTTAAGCTTAGTAAGACCATAGATAACAATGCAATATAAAAAAAATGGAGATATCCTATCTCCTAAAACTGGAAGGGACCTTGACAGGTCATTGAGTCCAGCCCCCTGTCTTCACTAGTAGGACAAAGTACTGATTTTGCCCCAGATCCCTAAGTGACCCCCTCAAGGATTGAACTCATAACCCTGAGTTTAGCAGGCCAGTGGTCAAATCACTGAGCTATCCCTCCCCCCAAAAGGAAACCAAACTATGAAGCAGACATTGTTTTATTCTGAGTTACATTTTGTCTTTGTTTACTGAATAGTAGTGGAGGTAAATCCCAAACAGTCCTTGAAATGATGTGGATGACATTTGCATTTTATCCCAAGAAGAATAGCAAAGAGGCAACAAACTGTGCTTACTATCTTCTGCCATTATTGTCAATACTAAT
Source organism: Chelonoidis abingdonii (assembly GCF_003597395.2). Lineage (NCBI taxonomy): Eukaryota > Metazoa > Chordata > Testudines > Testudinidae > Chelonoidis > Chelonoidis abingdonii. The sequence goes on from NC_133773.1 coordinate 122,252,627, forward strand.
GTAAGACAATGCTGTAGACATTGCAAACATAAATCTTGTACAAGCTAATTGCATTATGTTGCTGTGGTGAGGTAGCTGGAAATGAAGAATATTTTGTAGCCCTCATGGAGAAAATAGTGAATCAGACCAATGGCAACAGTAATCTTGTTTCTGCTCTGGCTGATTTTATAAACCCTATTATTTGGCTATATCTGGTATATTGCTTTGTAAAAGGAAAAATAATGGATTTTGGGGCATGTGTTTTTGTGTTTGTATGTGTGTGAAATATAATCAGTATTGGTTTGGTCACTCATAGGAGTTCGGGCACGTGACCTGAAAAGAAACTTTCGAAACAGTGTATCTCTAACTGTTTCCCTATTGTTTTTGGAATGACTTGTTACTACACTGCTTTATCTCAGGTTTTCATAACTGAGATTTAGTCTGCAGTACATTATGAAGTTGTTTGTAGCTCAGAAGATCCCATAGCATATAACAGTAGGATCTACTTCACCCAATAAAATTGATGATAATCAGGGGTAGCAAGGTACATTAAATCACCAAAAATTAATCAGAATTTTAAGCTGAATTGATCTGATCCAATGCCAGCTGAAGTCAGTGGAAAGACAACTAGTGATTTCAGTGGGCATACTGAGGCATTCACTTACGTGTTTTTACACTGTATCTGAATGCCTGCTTTTTTCCTTTGGTTACAGTAAAAACCTCATTCATTTTCCTTTCAGATACATGTGGTTCGGAAGAGCACCCAAATACAAAATATTGACAAAAATAAACTATGGAGAGTCGGAGAGAGAGAGTCATAAAATAACATTGAGTCACATTTTGAAATAGTCCCCATAACTGAGTCTGATTTCAAACTCTCTGAAACAAACAAATTTGGAATTAGCCCTTAAAACACTGCATGGTTTCCAGGTGCACATGTCCTAGGAACTGAACATTCCAAGGGGTGAGCGCTGAGTCAGTCATGCTCTTGTTAAGGGAATAGCAGGCAGGTCCAGGTAGCCATCAGGAAAGTCAGAGTACTTGGCCATAGGGTGCTAGGGGGGAAACCGTTAGCTTGGAGGGAGATGGGTGAGGGGTTTCACCCAGTTATTTTCTCAACTACTGTACTGACAAGCATGGTATAAAAATCTGCATTGGATAGGTAGGAGAGAAGAAGGAAGAGATTGGCAGCTTGTAGGTGTAGTTTCTTTGTGGAAAGATTAGGCAACTGACCAGAACACCCAGGTAGGAAACAGGAATAGTCCATCTTTCAGCACTGGAGGGCATAAGGGTGGTGATGGCTAAAAGTGCTTGTGGCCCAGAAGTGGGTATTTTGAGGCAGGGAGGGCCAGGGTGAAGGAAGGACCATTGGCTGTATTGGTTTGGTGTTAGTTGCTCCTATTGGTTAGACTCCTTCTTCCCTGGTCCATGACTCTTAGGCACTATGGTAATACAAATAAAAATAAAAATGAAATAAGTAATGGATGATGAATCAGGCCCAACATGCCCTGCATGGGGAGGACGGCTGCTATCGCAATGAGCCATTCATTTAGTCCCAGATCCAACAAAGCCCTTCAGTACATGCTTAACTTTAAGACTGTGAATAGTCCCATTGTCCTTAATGGGAATACTCATGTACTTACAATTTGGAATGTGCTAAGCAGAGGAACTAGATCAGACCCATAGTTTATTGAGTCCAGTATCCTCTCTCCGGCAGTGGCCAGTGCCAGATGCTGCAGAGGAATATGCCAAAAACCTCCAAATCTCTTGTAATTAGAGATTGGTTTAAGCATTGAAACATGAGGCTTAATATCTCTTCCAAAATATGTTAACGTTATTCTATGTAAACGCTCAGTCCCTTTTTTGAATCATGCTAATTTTTTGGCTTAATCATCATCCTGTGGCAGTAAGCTCTACAGTTTGGTTATGTGTTGTTTGAAAAAGTATTTCCCCTTTTCAGGTTGAATTTGCCTTCTTTTTAATTTCACTGAATGTACCATTTTTTCTTGTGTTTTTGAGTAAGGCTACATTTTAGTCATGGGTATTTTTACTAAAAGTCATGAACAGGTCACGGGACAATAAACAAAAATTCATGGCCAGTGACCTGTCCATGACTTTTACTATATACCCCTGACTAAAACTTTGGGAGGGGGCGCAGTAGGGGTTGGAGGCAACCTGGGGGGGGGCGGGGCGCTGCACGTGCTCAGGGGTGGCGGTGGCCTGGGGAGGGGGTGCAGCTCAAGGGTGCACCATAGGTGCTGGGGGGGTGTCACAGCCTGGGGGGCACTGCGGGTGCTGGGGAAAGAGTGGGGCGGTTTGACAGGGCTGGGGCAGGCTCCCTACCTGGCTCCTGCGAAGCAGCGACCTCCAGCTCCTAGCTCCACGTGCTGTTCCGCTCTGCCCCAAGCCCTAGTTCTGCAGTTCCCACTGGCTGGGAACTGCGGCCAATGGGAGCTGCACGGGAGGTGCTTGAGGGCAGTGTCAGCATGTGGAGCTAGGAGTTGAGGGAGGGGAGTTCCTGTTGCCCTTCCAGGGAGCCCTCCCCGCTCAGGTAAGCACCCCCCCACCCAAACACCTGCTGCTGGGGAGAGGCGGAGGACGGTATGTGTTGCGGGGGGGCTGAGACTGCCCCAGAAGCAAGTGGTGCGACTGGCTAAGAGGCTGCCCAAGATGCTCAGGCAACTCATGGGCCAGCCCCATGGGCTGCTGCAGAAGTCACGAAGGTCACAGAAAGTCACAGAATTCATGACTTCCATGACCTCGGTGACAAACACAGAGATTTATTTGAGGGTCACTGGGAACAGAAGCACCAGATATAACTTCTCTATACCAGACTTTTGTCGTGCCCCTCTTATTTGCCTTCTTCATAAGGTAAACAATCCCAATATTTTCAGTCACTGTTTGTATGAGGTTTTTTCCATGTACCTAATGATTCTTGTAACTCTTTTCTGAATCCCTTCCAATTCTCAAGTTTTCCATTGGGATTAAGCATATGCTGAAGTACTTTGCTTTATAGGGATGGACTCAAACACATGCTTAAGTGCTTTGCTGAATTGGAGTGCAAATTAACAGCACAGCTCTTTATATTAATATTTTAGTATTTCTAAATGAGTCTAGTTCATTTACTGACTGTGCACATTTTTATTTTTATTTATCTATTTTACTTTAGATGAAGATAATAAAATAACTTTTGAAGACACCAGAAAAGATTAAAGAAACATATACTTTTAAAACTCCTAATTTTCAGGGCTCTCTGTGGCTCCATTCCCGCTGAACTGTGTAGGTTACTCCAGGTTCTAAAAGACAACTTGATGAATAGGATCATAGGAGCAACGAGAGGGAAATCAGTGGGAGAATCCACTCAATATCTTAGATATCTGGACACAAACGCAAGGCATATGGGAAATAAACAGGAAGAATTAGAAGTATTAGTACATATGCTAAATTGTGACTAATTGGTATTAAAGAGACTTGGTGGGAGAAGACTTATGACAGGAATATTGGTATAGACGGGTATAGCTTGTTCATGAAGGTCAGGCAAGGTAAAAAGGGAGGACATGTTGCACTACACATCAAGAATATATACAGTTGTTCTGAGGTCTGAAAGGAGGTGGGCGGCAGATCAGTTGAGAGTCTGCGGGTAAAGATAAAAGGGGTAAAAATTGGGGTGATGTTGTGGTAGGGCTCAACTATAGACAAGAAAATTAGAAAGAGAAGGTGGATGAGACATTTCTAAGAAAAATAACAAAAATATCCAAAACACAAGATTTGATACTAGTGGGGGACCCATTCAACTACCCAGATATGTGTGGAACAGTAATATGGTAAAACACAAAATTTCAAATAAGTTCTTGGAGCGTAGTGGAGACTTTTTGTCCTAGAAAATGGAGGAATTAATCAGGGAGGCACCATTTTAGACCTGATTCTGACCAAGAGTGGGGGAATTGGTAATGAATCTGAAGGTGGAAGGCAATTTGGGTGAAACTGATCATTAAATGATAGGTTTCTTGATTCTAAGGAAAGGAAGGAGTGAAAGCAGCAGAATAAGGACAATAGACTTTAAAAAAGCAGACTTAAATGGAGAACTGGTAGATAAGGTATCATGGAAAGAAAATCTAAGGGAAAAAGTTGTTCAGGGGAACTGGCAGTTTCTCAAAGAGACAATATTAAAGGCAAAACTGCAAACTTAGGAAGGAAAGAAGGAAAGATAGGGAGAACAGTAAAAGACCAATATGGCTTCATCAGGAGCTCTTTAATGACTTGAAATCAAAAAGGAATTCTACTAAAAGTGGAAACATGGATAAATTACTAAGGAGGAGTATAAAAGAATAGCACAAGCAAGTAGGAACAAAACAGAAAGGCTAAGGCACAAAATGAATTACACCTAGCAAGAGATATAAAAGGCAAGGAGAAGAGATTCTTTAAATACATTAGGAGAAAGATGAAGGAAAGTGTAGGTCCTCTGCTTATTGGGGAAGGCGAGCTAATAATTGATGACATCAAGAAATCTGAGGTGTTTGGTTCCTGTTTTGCTTCAGCCCTCACTTAGAAGATTAACCATGACCAGATACTCAACTCAACAAGGAAGGAGGAATGCAAATAGGGAAAAAACAGGTCAAAGAATATTTAGATAAATGAAATATAATCAAGTTGACAAGGTTTGATGGAATTCATCCTAAAGTACTTCAGGGACTAACTGAAGCAATCACAGAACCATAGCAATTGACTTTGAGAACTCATGGAGGATAGGTGAGGTCCCAGAAGACTGCAGTGGGATAAACGTAGAAAAGGGTAACAAAGAGATCCTGAGGACTTATAGACCAGTTCTCCTGATTTGGGTACCTGGCAAGTCAATGGAACAAATTACTAAACAATTAATGTGTAAGTAGAAAACAGTAGACTTGATATATCTTAATTTCAGTAAGGCTTCTGATACAATTCCCAATGACATTCTGATAAGCAAACTAAGGAAATCTGTGGTCTTGGATGAAATTACCAAAAGGTGGTTGCACAACTGGTTGATGACAGTACTCTTAGTAATTATCAGTGGTTCTCTGTTAAACTGGGAGAACATATCTGCTGAGGTTCTGCAGGAGTCTGTGCTGTATCCACTACTATTCAATCCTTGAATATTAAATTACTTGGATAATGGAGTGGAGAGTATAAAATTAGCGGGTCACACGAGCTGATGAGGAGTTGCAATAACTTTGGAGGTCAGGACTGGAATTCAAAATGACTTTGACAAAATGGAGAATTGGTCTGAATTCAACAAGATGAAATTCTATGAAGATAAGTCCAAAATACTACACTAATGAAGGAAAAATCAAATGTGCAATTACAATACAGGGAATAACTGGCTAGGTGATAGTACTGCTGAAAACGATATGGGGGATAAAGTGTATACAAGTCAACAATGTGATGAAGTTTTAAAAAAAGCTAATATCATTATGGGGTGTATTAACAGCAGTGTTATATGTCAGACCATTGTCCCTCTCTACTCAGCACTGGTGAGGCCTGAGATGGAGTACTGTGTCCACTTCAGGAATTATGTAGACAAACTGGAGAGAGTCCAGAGGGGAGCAACTTTATGTGTTTAGCCTTGAGAAAACAAGCCTAAGGGGGCACCTGATAAATCCTCAGATATGTTCAGGGCTGTTCTAATGAGAGTGATGATCAGTTGTTTTCTATGTCCAGTCAAGGTAGGGCAAGAAGAAATGGCCCTAATTAGCAGAAGGGAGATTTTATGTTGGCTATTAGGAAAATCTCTGAAGTAGAGTTGGAATAGCCTTCCAAGGTATGTTTTGGAATCCCCACTATTGGAAGTTTTAAAAAACACATTGGAATAATACCTGTCAGGGATGGTCTAAGTTTCACTGTGGAAGGAACAAGTAAAAAGGCTGGACTTCTGAAGGCCCCTTCCAGCCCCACACATCTATGATTCTGTGAGTCTATGACACCACTTTTTAAGAAATAAATTTGCATTTAGGTTGACAATCTATATGCCAAATGTTAGCCTGATGATTTTAAGTGATCAAGATATTAAATCCTACACCATATATATGAGTTTCTACTATAAACTTTTACTGACCTTTAACAATAATGATTGCATAAAATAAAAGCACCATACAGGGTTTCATTTGAAATAAATTGATTTATTTTAAAACTTTTAAGGACTTTGGAACAAATCCATTCCCTTTGATTATAACATATCTTGAAGTGTATCTTATGCTGTAGTAGTCTTGCTAATCTTTTAATGTATGTTAGACACACCACATTTTAAAGCTTTGTGTGGAATAGATACACATACACAAACAATAAAATGATTGTATGAATTTTGTGGAAAAGTTTTGTAATGTGGATTTGTTAGGATTAACTTCTTTCAAGGTCAAGCCTTTTGTGATGTGGGAATATAGTGGGAAATATAATATGATTTGTCTGGTTGTTCTCATTCTCCCTGGTTGTTCAGTTCCCAGCTAGTAACCTGAAGCTTTCACAATTCCACTTCCATTCCACGGGGATAACTTTCTGGTAGTCGGTCAGCCTTCTAGTCAAATGTGTCTCTTGTTGGGTATTGACATCTGTGGCCCCGACCTTCCTGTGAACTCTTTAGGAAGTCTAGGACAGTTTTTTCTGTGTTTCATTCAATGTACATTGCAAAGATTCACTAATTAAATTTGCCATGGTATGCTACCTTTTGAAACACTGTAACATTGCTGTTAGATTTCCTTTTGTCTTTAGTGATTCCCTGTCTCCACTTCCTTCCGCAATCTCTGGAGTACATCAAAATAATTGTCATAAACAGAGTCAAAGACGAGACATTTGGAATATTGTTCTGCTTCAGTGACAAGCAGATAAATGTTATTGGGAGATATTGTGTACAAATGGGGCACTAGTGACGTCAGGCCTGAAGAAATTATTATTTAATCACTATTACATGAATGTTCAAAAATTAAATTATGCATCATTTCCAGGCTTGTAATAAAATAATTACTTTCTGCACTTGCTTATTACCAACAGGTTTGCTCTGATTTCTGAATGTGAAAGCAGCAAAGAATCCTGTGGCACCTTATGCTCCAAAACATCTGTTAGTCTATGAGCTTTCGTAGGTGAATATCCACTTTGTCAAATGCATGTAGTGGAAATTTCCAGGGGCAGGTATATATATGCAGGCAAGCTAGAGATAATGAGGTTAGTTCAATCAGGGAGGATGAGGCCCTGTTCTAACAGTTGAGGTGTGAAAACCAAGGGAGGAGAAACTGGTTTTGTAGTTGGCAAGCCATTCACAGTCTTTGTTTAATCCTGAGCTGATGGTGTCAAATTTGCAGATGAACTGAAGCTCAGCAGTTTCTCTTTGAAGTCTGGTCCTGAAGTTTTTTTGCTGCAGGATGGCCACCTTAAGGTCTGCTATAGTGTGTCCGGGGAGGTTGAAGTGTTCTCCTACAGGTTTTTGTATATTGCCATTCCTAATAACTGATTTGTGTCCGTTTATCCTTCTCCGTAGCGACTGTCCAGCAGGGGAAAGCGCTGCAGTCTGTCCACACTGACAGCTGACAGTGCACTGGCATGGCCACATTTGCAGCACTTGCAGTGGCATTGGGAGCAGTACATTATGGGCAGCTATCCCAGCATGCAAGTGACTGCAACATGCTTTTCAAATGGGAGTGGGGTGGAGTGTGACAGAGAGTGTGTTGTGTGTAAGTGGGGGGAGAGAGAGTGGGTTTTTGGGGTGCTGAGAGTCTGTCTGCATGCTATCTTGTAAGTTCAGACCCTCCTCCACCCCCACCCCCCGCCTCTCTCTCAATCACTCAAAGCAAACAGTAAATGTTTGCTTTTTCTTGGAGCTGATAAGCAGCTGGCTTCTCTGAAATGGAGCTTTGAATGGGCGTTTCCATATTCCTGCAGCCAATTTAACAACAATGAGAAGAGTGGCCACTTGACTTAAGGGGATTATGGGACGTTTCCGGAGGCTGATTGCAGTGCAGTAACGCAACACCTTGTTCGCACTGGTGCCGCGGTGCTCTAGCGGGGGCACAGCAAATGTTATTCTACTCGCTGAGGTGGAGTATCAGCGGTGCCATAACTGTAGAGTCAGAGCGCTCTATGTGCCTTGCCAGTGTGGACAGGAAGTGAGCTAAGGTGCTAGAGGCGGCTTTATTGTGCTGTAACTTGCAAGTGTAGCCAAGGCTGAGGTCTCAATGGGCAGAGAGGGAGCATGTTAGGTACAAGTAGAGATGAGATGTTAAAGATAAATAGTAAATAAGTGAAGAATATAAGAATGGCCATGCCGGGTCAGACCAATGGTCCATCTTGCCTAGTACCCTGTCTTCCAGGAGTGGCTGGTGCCAGATGCTTTCGAGGGAATTAACAGAACAGGGCAATTATCAACTTTCATCCAGTCCCAGCTTCTAGCAGTCAGAGGTTTAGGGACACCCAGCGCCTGGGATTGTGTCCCTACCATTTTCCCTAATAGCAATTGGTGGACCTATTTTCCGTGACCTTTTTAATTTCTTTAAAGCCCACTTTTACTTTGGGCCATGACAGCATTCCATGGCAACAAGTCCCACAGGTTGACATGCGTTGTGTGAAGAAGTAGTTCCTTATCATAGAAGATTAGGGTTGAAAGAGACCTCAGGAAGTCATCTATTCCAGTCCCTTGCTCAAAGCAGGACCAACACGAACTAAATCATCCCAGTCTTTTTAATCCCTCCTCGTGTGAAAGCTGTTCCTTATCCCTAGTCATTTTTGATGCCCTTCTCTGTACCTTTTCTAATTCTAATCTGTCTTTTTTGAGATGGGATGACCAGAACTGCATATGGTATTTAAGGTGTAAGTGTACCATGGATTTATCTAGTGACATTGTTATTTCCTGTCTCATTAGAAAAGGGATAGCTAATGGGGTCATAACATTCTGTTAGCGTCATTGACTCACTGCAGCTGCACATTCAGTATGTTTTCAGAAAATTTTCCACAATGACTTCAAGATCTTTCTAGGATAAATAATAAAAATATCCAAAACACAAGATCTTATACTAATCGGGGACCCATCTGAGGTGAAAGTAAGCTGGTACAGTCTGGTATGGTGTACCAGCAAGAGCCAGTACACTGTGCCTGACAGGAAAGGGCCCAGGGCTCCAGCTGCTGCAGGGAGCCCTGGGTCCTTTAAAGCGCCACTGGAGCTCCAGCGGCTGGGCTCAGGAGGAGATTTAAAGGGCCAGGTGCTCCTGCCACTGCGGGGAGCCCTGGGCCCTTTAAAATACCGCCAGAGCCCTGACGCTGCTATCCCAGGGCAGCGACGGCGGAGCTCTGATGGTGATTTAAAGGTTCAGGGGCTCCGGCCGCTGTTTTGTGAGATCCCTTTGTAACTCTTCACAGTAAACTGTGGATTTAATTGTCTTAAGTAATTTTGAATTGTCTGCAATCTTTGCCACCTCGCTGTTTACTCCTTTTCCAGATCATTTATGGATATGTTAAATAGCACTGGTTCTGGTACAGATCCATGGGGGCCCCCACTACTTACCTCTCTCCACTGTGAAAACTGACCATTTATTTTTAACCATTTATTTTATTTGTGTGATGTTGCACTCTGTATGATTTTGTGAAAGTATGCTTATGAGTGTGGATATAATGTAACTAAAATATGCTTCATGCAAAAGTCTCTTGTAAGATATGAGTACGAAGTTTATAATCTGCTGATTATGGTCATCCTATTTGTATAAATGTATCACTCTTGTATCTGAAACTAGAAATATGAACTATAACTCTGAAGGCCTATTGTACTTATGCAAAGTGTGGGCCATTAATTGTGTTTTGGAATCTTGATGGCTCCCATCAACCAGGACAATTGACTATGGATGGCTGTGTTTGCAGGCAGGCCTTCCTATGAGTCAGGCTGGGAGGAATGACGGCTTGGGGTCTCACAGGACATGTAACCATGTCTCCTGGTACTGAAGTCCATCTTAAACCTGGTGCTTTTCCATTTAGAATGAGGTGGGGGGAACCATAGAGAAAAAAGATTCCTGCCTTGTGCCAAAGCCATATAAGGGGGTAGAACAGAAAAAGGGAAGAGCAAACATGAGAAATCCCCAAGCTACCACCTAAGTTGAACAAGGGCTGTACTAGGGGAAAGGATTGTGCCCAGACTAGGAAGGCATCCAGTCTGTGATAGAAGCTTATTGAAACATCTCTGAGGGTGAGATTTCATCTGTATTCAGTTTTCTTACTGTATTAGGTTTAGACTTGAATGTTTTATTTTATTTTGCTTGGTAATTCACTTTGTTCTGTCTGCTATTACTTGGAACCACTTAAATCCTACTTTCTATATTTATTATTAATTAACCCAGAGTATGTATTAATACCTGGGGAGGGGGCGCAAACAGCGGTGCATATCTCTCTATCAGTGTTATAGAGGGCAAACGATTTATGAGTTTACTCTATAAGCTTTATACAGGGTAAAACAGATTTATTTGGGGTTTGGACCCCATTGGGAGTTGGGCATCTGCGTGTTAAAGACAGGAACACTTCTTCAGGTGCTTTCAGTTAAGTCTGCAGCTTTGGGGCATGTGACAGATCCTGGGTCTGTGATGGAGCAGACTGCCGTGTCTGGCTCAACAAGACAGGGTGCTGGAGTCCCAAGCTGGCAGGGAAAACATTGGAAGTAGTAGTCTTGGCACATCAGTTGGCAGCCCCAAGGGGGTTTCTGTAATCCAACCTGTCATATTTTGTATCGTATCTTTTAACCAGTTACTGATCCATGAGAGGGCCTTCCCTCTTATCCCATGACTGTAAACTTTGCTTAAGAGCCTTTGGTGAGGGACTTTGTCAAAGGCTTTCTGAAAGTCCAAGTATACTATATCAACTGGAGCACTCTTGTCCACATGCTTGTTGACTCCTCAAAGAATTCTAATAGATTGGTGAGGCATGATTTCCCTTTACAAAAACCATGTTGACTCTTCCCCAACAAATCATATTCATTTACGTATATGATAACTCTGTTCTTTACTATAGTTTCAACCAGTTTGCCAGTACTGAAGTTAGGGTTACCAGCCTGTAATTGCCAGCATCACCTTAGGATCCTTTTTAAAAAATCAACATTACATTAGCTGTCCTCCAGTTATCTGGTACAGAGGCTGATTTAAACAATAGGTTACTTAACACAGTTCTGCAATTTCATATTTGAGTTCCTTCAGAATTCTTGGGTGATGACCATCTGACCCCGGTGATTTATTACAGTTTATTTAAACAGTTTGTTCCGAAACCTCCTATATTGATACCTCAATCTGGGACAGTTCCTCAGATTTGTCACCTAAAAAGAATGGCGCAAGTGTGGGAATGTCCCTTACATTCAAGTAATTAATTTTGCTTCTCCACAATGTTCTTGTCATCCTTGAGGACTTCTTTGTCATCTCAATTGTCCAGTGGCCTGACTGATTGTTTGGCAGGATTCCTGCTTCTGATGTACTTAACAGATTTTGAAGGCCCTTGAAGATGAGGGGAGAGATTTTGTAGTGGCTGTGGAAGTGAATGGAAAACCACTGGAAGCCTTTCAGACAGGGTTTTACATGAATATGTTTTCATAAACAGATGTGACATTGCAACATATTTGAGTTTGGACATGAGCAGCTTTGGGAGGCTGTAGAGGAGGGTAGATGCAGTAATTTACAGCCGTAGGCAAGTTTGGACTGATAGCAGCAGCAGCAGCAGCTGGAAGGGAAGGAGGACTGCTGCTTGGGGATTTCAGTTTCTATGGTTTGTTTTCTTGGAAGATGGACTGCACTTTTAGCCTGACATCTGGTTGTCTTCCCTTGAAACTAAGACTCTCAACTTCAATGCTGCTCCTGAGCTTTCCCTTCGCACCCGTTAACCATCTTATGCTAACACTACTTTTCATTCTCCGAATCACCCACCGGGGATATCACAGAAAAGATCATCAGTACAGCCTGGTTATGGAAACATGTTCAAATATAACACACTACTACCATTTAAAAATATTAACCAAACAAGAAACATATTGCTTATATGATTCTAAGACCTTGTCTACACTACGAGGGGAGATCGATCTAAGTTACCAACTTCAGCTACGTGAATAACATAGCTGAATTCAACATACTTAGATCTAATTAGGTCCACACTATGCTACGTCAACAGGAGACGCTCTCCCATCGACTACCATTGCGCTTGTCCTTTAGGTTGGAGTACAAGAGTCAACGGGAGAGCGATCTGTAGTCAATTTAGCGAGTCTTCACTAGACCCACTAAATTGACTGTCGATGCATCGATTGCCTCATGTCAATCCCCTGGTAAGTGTAGATAAGCCCAAAATTTCTTATTTCTGTTAACAGTTAAATGCTCCAATAGGTACTCTTTAATCTCAAAACGGAGTAACAATGCATACACTAAGAGGAGCTCTAGTTAGATTTGTCAAGATGTGGAACTATAAGCATTGCTATTCATTCACTGATGTTCACACTTGCTAATGTTCATGGCTGTTACATGTAACATTCATTAAAAATATCATCCATATTCATTATTTTACTCATCCATCTCTAAATCAGATTTATAGATTACTGCGCATTTTTACATTAATTTTACTACCTAATGGAAGGGATCTATTATTCAAACACTTAGCATCACCCATGTGGACACTTTCTTTTCTTTTGCAGTCGATAGGCTGCCATCCATGAATAACAAAGAGAATAATGCTGAAAAGTGCATTTTGAGATCTTTAAGACAGTAGTGCCAAGACTTATTGCAAAGCATCTTCAGGTTATTGAATCATTTTACTAAGCTTCTTTATGCTTATGCATTCCCAGTAGGGTAATCCTGATTCAGGAATGCCCCCATATAATTGTATTTCTGTAGCTGGATTAACGCTCCACATTTTCCCCCCTTTTAATTGATCTCCATCTCTTTAAAAATGACCGCTGTTCCTCTGATGGAGAAGGTCTGGGGCCCCCATTCGGCATAGCATCCATATTAAAGACAGCCCGTAAGCACATTCTAAAGTTCTATAGAGGGATGGGCTTAAGCACATGCTCAGTTGTCCTCCTGCCCTGAATCATGGATACAGGTTCTTTGCCCTTATACTATAAAATCATAACACTATGAGATGGATGTGTATATCTTCATATCTATCCCAATTAACGTTCACAAAAGAGGTAAAGAGCTGGGCAAATAAGTGCTATTTTTACTATTTAGTATAACTCTTTATTATTATCCAATATATTCTCCGGTGTTTTGTCCTGTCCAGTGTTGACTCAGGTGATGTGGTTTGCCTCACTGTCCTTAGCAGAGTGTATATCTCAGTCAAACAGATCTCCTCATTAGGATCTTTTCCCCCTACTATCTACCCTATTTTTTTCTAATGTCTGCTCCATGTATCTATCAGACAGTATTGTTGGAAAACAGCACAGTGTTCTGAGTCTTCCAAGGATGAGTTCTATCTCTTATCAGCATTCCCAGGCCCTCTCAGCTTGGGAACAAGCTTTGGGACCTTCCAAAGTTTGCATGTGTAGTGTAACTCAATGCATATGGATGAGAAACGCATTGGTTTTGTTGAACCATAAACATTTATCAAGGTACTTTTTGCGGGAATGGGGACTGGAATGGGGAATGGAGGAAGGTAAGTCTGGTCTCTGCTCATCGCATGATGAAATTCCGAAAAAGAATTCTCAGCACAAGTAGAGACTATGCTCTTGATGATAAATTGTATCTAGCTAAAGTGGGGGCAACTTTAAAAGAGAACGACTTTGAACAACTATTCTATAAAAACTGGATGCAACTGTAGAATTCCCAGTCCTGAGCTGCTATGCTGGACTTCTATGCTAATCTTAACAAACATGAGGTACGTATTCTTTTTGAAGGTATCTTCTGGAAAGTCCGTTATGTTTCCCTTTGTGCCTTCTTCTAATCCCCTTCATTCTGCCTTCTCTATTTGTCCTTTTTCTGTCTACCAAAGATTTGCATGTCAACACTAATGTCCACAGTGTTACCAGCTGAGTGATGTGAGGCTGTGACAGTAGGGCCAGCCATTGATTCTGTGAATTTTCAAACTCGGCATGTGTCTCTGAAAAAGGCAAGAGCTAACTCCCAGGCTTGGTGTATTCGCCTTCTGAACCTGCTACCGATGACTGTGTTGACATTCTCAATTGATTGACTATCCTATGCACTGAGCTCGTTCTTTAGCTGGCAAAGCCAGTCTCTTTTCACCCAGTTTTCCTTCTTTTTCACTTTATCATCTCCCATTTTCTTTTCTCTACCTAACATGCCCTTCTGAGGATTGCTGTTGGGGTGGAGGCTGGAAACCAAGCTTGCCCATTGGAAAGCTTTGTCTATCACAGAGTGAAGTGTGGGAGGCTGAAAGGTAATGAAGATCCTTTCCTTTTCCTCAATAAACACTTTAAAAAGCAGCAATGGCATTGTAAACATGGAAATAAAAATAATAAGCTCCCAAAGCAACACAATAGAAAATAAAAGTAAAAACATTCCATGACTTGCAAATTTTCTGAGCAACACATTTTTATTTATAGTTATAGAAAAAAATTGAGTCTCATGGTATTGGGATTCTGTAATAGCTTCTGTGTGGATTCCCTGAGGGAGATGTTCCCATATTGGGAAGTCATCAGATTCTCTAGTACTTGTCCTATATCTGCAAGATGAATAAAAAAACACTTTATTATGCATTTATTTAAGGGTTACTCTTCACTCCTGTGAGCAAACCACACGTGGAACTCAAAGAGGTAAAACGCTTCAATAATAATACCAGAAAGAGATGGGCAGTGGATCCTGTATAAGAATATTACTCACAGCTAGCAAACACACTGGTGCTTTGGAATGAATTTTATATGTAGTCAAATGATCATTCTGGGATGGGCGATATCCTGTGCAGCCCTACTTATGCCAGTGTTTTAGGGTTAATTTGCCCCCTTAGTCTCTATCTCAACAAAGAGCAGCATGCTAGCCCAGTATGTGGCTGGCAGAAAGAGGAAACTGAGCTGTGGTCCTTTTCCCAGAGCGTGGTGGCCTGGTATATGCTGACCCTTGAAGCACTCAGACAAGAAAAGTCGTGTTATGTTTGTCCAGACTGTTAAGTTTAAGCACCTTGTTTTCACCTTCAAGGACTTGCTCAATTCTGTCTCTGCTTTCATCACTATTCTCATTTCCTCCTCTGCCTCTTCCAGCCTCTCCTCCCCTCATGCCTCCTTCCCTATCACATCAATTGGTTTCTCATCCTCCGTCTCCCCTTATATACCCCCTATGCTTGAAAGGTCTTTTCATTTGTTGAATACTAAATAATCTCTCCCCTCCCTCCTTCAACACACTTCTTCTGCAAAGCCTTTCAACAATGGTTCCCTCTCTTGAATTTCCCAAAAGACAAAGAAACCAAAACAAATGGATATATATGTATCCCTTTGAGATTGGATGCTTAGATGAGGCTACCACATACACAAAGTCCTTTCCATATACATAAGAAGACTAGGATGCTTCTTTGAAGAGTTTACAGTCTGAAAGACAAACAAAGGAGAAAAAATGGGGTGGAGGAGAATACAACATGCCAACAGAGTGGGCAGGACTGTTGCATAAACTGTCCCCAGATGATCTCCTGCATAAGAATTATTTCTTGCAGTCTTAATGGCAATGGTGCATGTTGAGGAGACGCTCAGACAAGGAGAGGGCAGTAAAGGGTCATTGGTTTAGGAAGGACGTTCCATGTCTAGGGGTTGGCGTTGGGGTGTAAAATGCCTTACAACACTGGTGTAGGAATAGGCCTTGGGGAGTAATACAAATAGATGACCTATCTATTGTGTGGGTCTGAACTGGAGTGTTTGTCTCTGATTTATAGTAGAAGCTTGTTGGGACAGCAACCATATCTGCTTCTGTTTGTTACAGATTTAAATGGAAGAACTTTGGATCAGGATCTGCCCTTCTCAAATGTTTTGAGAGGTTTCGATCCAGTGTTCTTGTCCTGGCCCTTCTCTAATGTGTATAGAGTGTCCAGATCACAGTTAGAGATTTTTTTAAAAAAATGAAGTACTGGCTCTGGCAACTGTGGGATCATCTCGTGTTAGGACATTTTTGTTGCAGCTTATGGTACCTGTAATGTGCTTCAGAGAAGCTCCCATATTAAAAACATAGGGTAGCGGGAATCAGATTCCCCAAAGGTCAAAGAAATCTAGAAAAATAATTAGCTTCAGAAGATTGTTGATTCATAATTAATTATTCACGGAAGAGTTTCCATGGCCCAGTTTGGTCCTACACTTTAATCTCCTCTGTTTGTCCAGTTTCATTTGTTTTGTTTGTATGTTCAGAAAAATTTTTTTTAAATATCAGAATTAGACTATAATCTTGGTTGTGTCTGTGGTGGATCTGTGGATATACTTGCTTGCAAATCTAGGGGAGCTAGTCATCTTGTGAATTAGATAAATGTGCAGTGAAGCATCCCAAGGTGTAATATCATTCTACATTTCTGCCTTTTTGCAATACCAGTGGAAACAACCATGTGAGTGTATTCTTGTTTTGCATAGCAGTGCTATACTCAGACAATTACAGACACTTTGGTAAGGAGTGCAAAACAGTAATAAGAACTACTCCAATTATTTTTAACTGGAAGTGCAAACTGAAGCCTGGCTAAATTTTCAGGTAAATTGGAGAATTCCCTAATGCTAGTTTTCAGTTGCATGTCTTTTCTGCTTTATGCTGATTTCAGTTATCTAAAATATGGAGCATGGTTTTGCATTGTGGTGATACAGAACAGTGGGCAGCTTTGCTCTTTCTCCCTCTCGCTGTGCTGGTTCCTCTACAGTAGAACCTCAGAGATATGAACACCCCGGGAATGGAAGTTGTTCGTAACTCTGAAATGTTTGTAACTCCGAACAAAACATTATGGTTGTCCTTTCAAAAGTTTACAACTGAACATTGACTTAATACAGCTTTGCAACTTTACAGTGCAGAAGAAAATGCTGCTTTCCCTGTATTTTTTTAGTAGTTTACGTTTGACACAGTACTGTACTGTATTTGCCTTTTTTTGTGTGTGTGTCTTTGTTGCTGCCTAAGGGTATGTGTCCACTATCAGCATTAAAGCAGTGCCGTGGCAGTGCTTTAACGTGGCTGTGTAGTCGCGGCACCAGCACTAGGAGAGAGCTTTCCCAGCGCTAGAAAAAAACCACCTCCATGAGGGGAATAGCTACCAGCGCTGGGAACACTGCTTCCAGTGCTCGTGTACTATCTAGACTGTCACTTTACAGTGCTGAAACTTGTAGTGCTCAAGGGTGTGTTTTTTCTACATTTTTCACACCCCTGATAGAGAAAGTTGCAGTGCTGTAAAGTGCCAGTGTAGACAAGCCCTAAGTATGTACTTCCAGTTTCAAATGAGGTGTGTGGATGACTGGTCAGTTCATAATTCTGGTGTTCATAACTTTGAGGTTCTACTGTGCTTCTCTCTGGTTGATATTGTTTTATCAGCATCCAACAGCACGGTAGGCATCTTATAGCAAAGATAAAAGACAAGATCCCTACCCTACGTAGCTTACAAACTAATGCTGGACAAGAGGAAATAAAGCAAGTAACAAGATGGTATCGATGACTAGGAAGGCCAGAGGCAGCACTGATAATGAATACACAGTTACTAAGAAAGGCTAATGCATGTCTTAATGGAGCCAAAAAATTTGAATTAAATAAATTGGTAGGATGAATAGGTAGAATATTTAACTGGTCAGAGCTTGTTCCTCTCTCTTGTTTTTCAATATGTTTGAGAGTGAGAGTAGGAACTTTTTGATCTGTGATTTGCTTTAGGTACTCAGTTATACGTTTATAGTTTTTTTGAGCTTGATAGATTTCTGAGCTTGATGGATCTTTTTTGATCCTTTTGGAAATATTCCTAGATTCTATATGTAACACCAGCAGACCCTGGTTGTCGGTGGGTGCGATCAAACCTGGGACCTATGAAGCTTAGTGCATAAGCTAAAATCCGACTGGCTGTTAGCTGAGGCAGTAGAGTGGACTCATTTTATCTCTCTCTAAGTGGTCTTCGCACCACTAGATGGGACAGAACACCATACCCAGGAAGCATGTGGGTTACATACTTCCCCTAGCTGAGGAAGCGCTTCCTGAGCTTCAGAGACTTTCCAGTTGAAATCCCAGATGAGCCCCCACTTGTTACATTGATACCCTCCAGTCGTCGGGATCAAACCTGGGATTTAGATTAGATTATTATTAGGGTTGGAATGGACCTCAGGAGATCATCTAGTCTAACCCCTTGCTCAAAGCAGGACCAATCCCCAAATGGCCCCCTCAAGAATTGAACTCACAACCCTGGGTTAAGCAGGCCATGCTCAAACCACTGAGCTGGCTTAGTACATGAGCCTCTATAGCATGAGCTAAAAGCCAACTGGCTGTTAGCTAAGGCTGTAGCGCAGATTGCATTCGTGCTCTCTCTGTCTCTCTCTGCCCCCCCACCGCCCCCTGATGGGACAGAACACCACACCTGGGAGGTGTGTGGGTTACACATACAGTTCTCAGTATATTCTTGGTCAAGCAGTTATGTCTGATACTCTCCTATGTGTCTTATGGACAATGATTATAATTAAGTATTCACAGCTAGTTCATATTTCAGGAAGAAGGCTTACTATGTTCTCTAAGCTGTACTGGCTCATTTTACCTGTTGAAAAATCATTACATTGTTTTCCTTTTATGCATAGATTCTAAACATGCTTTATGATCCGGAATCATTCCAGCTGAACAATTTCCTTATGCTCTGGTGCTAAACTGAGTGGTAAAGCTAGAGAAGAGACTCTCTGTTAATTAGCTATTCCCAGATTTTTGCTGGTAAGATTATGACAGAAAACATGTTAGAAACATTGGTTACATTTATTAGAAACAGTCAGTAGATATTTCTATTTGTCAGGTTAAAACAGGCATAGTCATCGGCTTCTGATGCAGCTATATGGACTGACGGGCAAGCGGTGTTTTAATAGTTCTGAAGCTCAGACGTAGGGTGACCAGATGTCCCGATTTTATAGGGACAGTCCCGATTTTTGGGTCTTTTTCTTATATAGGCTCCTATTACTCCCACCCCCTGTCCCGGTTTTTCACACTTGCTTTCTGGTCACCCTATTCAGATGTCTCATCATTAGCAAACCTAAGTTTTTGCAGCTGGGGATCAGGGAAAGGGGGTAGGTGGTTGGGATCAGTATGGAGGAAGTTATTTCTCTTAGAACTGTTGTTCTAGGCTCTCTCCAGAGTAGACTTTGCCCAGCATCCATTCTCATTTCTTTTATGTTTGGAAGGTTTACCTTGCAACAGGAAGGACAAGAACCTTTAAAGCAGAGGTCCCCTAACTGTGGGCCATGCCCTCCTAGGGTAGGTGGGAGGAACATTTGAGGCAGAGGGTGTGGTGGAACCCAGGCCAGCTCCCACAGCGGTTAAGGCGGAAGCGCCACCCAACCCCACTCCACCCTCAGCTCTCCTCCAGCCCCAGCGGCTTCTGCTCCTGGCCCCAGCCCTGGCCATGGCTCCATTCCCTGCACCAGACCTGCCCCCAGCTGCAGCCCCAGCCTAGGCTCCCTTGCCCCGTCCATCCCTCCAGCTCCAGGGAGGGGGAAGGGGAGCATGGCCATGGAAAGTTTGGGGACCAGTGCTTTAAAGTTTATGCAAATAAGCCTTGTAGAGGAGGGCTTCTCCTACCCACCCACCCTGTGATTCACTAGGGCTTCTTAGTAAAGCATTTCACTGTGGCACAGAGAAATATCCTGAAGTATGAGAAACTAAAGTTGATCAAAGTCATAGTCCTCTCAGACAGTGAAATATCCCATGCAGTTAATGGAATGGTTAGCCAGAGGGAGTTAATAGAAATTTAGCCAGAGAGAGGGAGCAGTTGGAAGCATCTGGCAGTTTCTGGGAGGATTAAACAAACCACGCAGGTAAAATGAACAGGACGAGTGTGGAATGATGAAAGAAATATGAGCAGTGGGACTGTCTTGGGATCAATGCGATGCTCTACCAAATGATGGAGAAGAGTTTGAGTCTGAATTTGCCTCTTAGATTGCCAAGGTCAGCCCTGGGGTGAAGGAGTGTGTGTTTCCCATCAGTGATGCCCCCCATTCATGTAGCTTGAAGGGAAGGCTTCCATGGTCTGAGAAACCTCCTGAGCAGTTCAGATCCAAAGGATAGGTGCCAGCCTGTAATGCATGCATGTGCTGCAAGCAAACAGCACACATAAATATCCGATTCAACCTGGCTTTCCCTAGGGTAGGCTTCTGGTCCTGTAGCTGCAAAAACATAGGGCTCCACTGCTAAAGGAGAATTCCAGCCATGAGCATGCTGCTGCAATCAGTTCGTGGTTTAGCTCTGCCAGTACTTGGAGGAAAACTTGCTTACTCCTAAGGCAAAGGCAAGTGAAAGTGAAATCTGTTTTCTCTCAGGGAGCCAGATACTCCTCTTGAGTGTGCAAAAAAAGAAGAAGGGAAAAAAAAAAAGGGCAGGTTGATAGATCTCATTTACACCAATATAAATCTGAAGAACAACCCTGAATTTAATTGGTCTGCATGAGTACAACTGAAGTGTGAATTTGGCTTTTCAGAAGAGATTCTGATCTCTGTTAAGTGTTTGAAAATCTACTGTATCTGATCATCCATTGCCTTGTGTCATCATTTACACCTATGCAGAGTGAGTAGAAATCAGGATGGCTGCATATTGCACTCTGTGCAGGTGTAAATGGCCACACAGTACACAAGGCGGTAGAGAATTAGGCTTATTAATTTCACTGGAGTTGCAGCTGGAATAATTGGCAGCAGAATACATCTTACTTTTTCTTCACTTTTAAGGAATTTTCAGCACACTACAAATCTTGTGACAAATTCTCCATGTACATCATGTCAGATCATACCAACTTACTTGTATATGTTTGTTTGCCAACCTGTTTCCTCAGTATATCCACTTTGTTTAACAAGAAACTTTCTTGCAGAACCACACCAGATATAGCTATAAAAATCAACTTAGCATATGTCATTGTCGTTGATATGATATTTGGCAGTCTAAATTTTCCAACTCTTTCCCTATAGTAAGATATTGTAGTCGGAGACTTTGACTGGTATGTAGTTATTTGTTTTACCATAGAACTTAGGAGCTCTAGTCACAGACCAGGACCCTATTGTGCTAGGTGCTGTACAAACACACACACTCTCTTAGTTAGTCAGGTTTGTTTCTACATTTTCAGAGTGACAAACAGGGCCAGCTCCAGGCACCAGCTCAGCAAGCAGGTGCTTGGGGCGGCCAAGGGAAAGGGGCGGCAGGTCGGGCTCTTTGACGGGAATTCGGCGGCGGGTCCCTCTGTCCCTCTCAGAGGGAAGGACCTGCTGCCGAAGAAGAAAGCAGCGAATCACCGCTGATCGCGATCACGGCTTCCCTCCCACTCCCACTCACCGCCACTTGGGCTGGCAGAAACCCTGGAGCTGGCCCTGCTGACAAAAACATTATTTCCAGTAGTGAAAGGCGAAAACATGACATGGAGGGAATATTTAAATACAAGGTACCATTTTGACAAACCAGTTCTGCTACCAATACCTAAATTAGAAACAGAGGCTTGCAAATAAGGGGAGAATCCTCCTTTCTCCCTCATCTCTTTTAAAAAATCAGTCAGTATTTTAAAAAATATGAACATACAATTTCATGCAATTGAAGTCAATATAGCCTGTACTCTTTGGAAGGCTGTGGGAGAGAGCCATAAATTGCATGTTATAACTGGTAGGTCTAAGCTAGAGGTCTGACCTATATGGTATCATCATTGGAGAGGCAGCATGGATTTATCTTGGGGAAATTCTGAAATTATGAATTGTGGCTCTGCCAATTGAATTGTTGTGTGGCTTTGGGCAAGCCACTTAACCTCTCTCTAATCCTTCCCTCCATCTCTAAAACCATGGATGATCATTATTTGCCTGATGGAATGTTATGACAGCCTTTGCTATGATACTATTTGTACAGTTCTTTGAAAATGTAAAGGACTGTCTTTGGGAAGTGCTAAGTATTTTTATGAAGTATTATTCTTGCTGAGTGAGCATTATCTGCCAGTCCTGACCCAGTACACCATTAGAAGGCAGAGGAGTGATTTGAAAAATGTTGCATATGTATTAGCCTGGAAGAGACTAGAGCTATTGAAAACTCAGTCACCTGAATTGAGTTTTTTTTTAAAACATGGTCAAAACTCATAGTCTCTGTTTGGCAGTGAGTCTTACCAAGGCAGAAGGCACCAACTCTTTCTACTGAATTAATAGATTCCACTTGGAATTATTCTTTATAGCCAAATCATAAAAACATACAGTTGATATTCACAGGAATGACATTCTGAAGAATGAGTGTGATTGGAAGGTTGGAGGCACTTAAATATTCTGACTAACCCTCAGTTTGATTGGAGAACTGAAACTTTTGCTAGTGAAAGTTAGAAGAAGGGTGTTAATCATGCATTCATCCAAGAAGCCTTGATCCTAGTATGGTGAGTGGAGTATTGTGGGTGTGGTATGGATATTGATCTCAAAGGCCCAAAGAATTAAAGCTGTTTATCAGCTCTTTCACTGTCCAGCATTAAACAGAGATAGGTAGATTTGGGGTTATTTTAAACAGGGGTCTTGGTGTTGCTCAGTTACTTGGAAAAAAAACAAAGGTTTCAAAAAATGTATTGATTAAACACAAGAAAGAACAAGAAATCCAAATAGGCTTTTATATTGAAACTGTGCTGGAGTAATTATGTGAAACAAACTTAGTCAAAACCTTTAAAGTCTTTTTCCTTCTGGAGACAAAATTTCAGAATCTCCTATTTTCAGAACAGCCTTTCTTTGATGAAGAGGAAAGGGTTAATTTTAGTCAGTCCTGATATGTAGAGGGCATTTATTTATCCTGTTTTTAACGGACAAAGTGGAGGCGAGATAGGATAGTAAAGATGGGTGAAGTGCAGCTTTTGTTGATGTTTTTGGAACACTTGAGTAGTTACGAGTGGATGCTTTTGGCTGGGAACTTAACCATGACACATGCTGCTTGGATTCTGGTTTATGATTTGGTCATGTGCGAAGGGGAAACAGTGCAGATCATACATGCCTCTGTAGTGCTGGCAATTAGATATCCCCACTGATGGGCTGAGGATTGGATGTCATGATAATGTGGTGAGTTTCAGCACTCTTAGGTGAAAACAAAGTTCCTTGAACAAGATTAAGGCCAGCAGGCCTTCTTCTCAGGGAGAAAGTCCTTTAGATAACTCAAGATGAGTTCCAGTGGTGGCAGTTCGGGGGATGAGCTGAGATGCAAGGTAGGACAGGAGATGAGAGGGAGAGCTGAGCTGAACTGAACTGAACTGATCATGTCTTTTTTCAAAGTCTCTTTTTAAGGAACCCAAAAAGAGGGAGAATGGGTGAAGTTCATCTCCTTCATTACTTTATCTGCCAGTTAGTCCTAGCATCTGTCCTACCAGTTCTGGTCTATGAACTTCTGGTTCCACATCTTCTGCTTTTGCCAAGCATAACTTCAACCATCGTTGGATTAGATCAGCATGGCCTTTTGGTTTAGATGAATCTAGCTTCTTTGTCTGGTTCTTTTACACATCTTACAACATTAATCATCGTAAACAATTTAACCTGTTTTTCATGGTTATTGTAATATCTAATGAATTTTCACAAACTTTTTACATTTTATCTCACAATAGGGGTACACCTCATAGGTCCAATAGTCACAACAGAGGCTTAGTGCATTTTCTCTGAAACTACAGAGGTGTTTTGCAGAGCCCCAAGTCAGATTTGCCAGATTTGTGAGAGTTTATAAAGCCTCTCAGAAGATAGCAAGATACTATGAGTGGAAAACTGTTCTTGCTGCATCAAGGAGGTTTAAGGCGAATCAGTAGTAGTGGAATATACAACCATTGACAATGGATCTCTCCAATGAAGAAATGCGTGGGCTGCTAACACACACACACACTGATGGCATGAATAGAGTTTTTTATGTTCATAATAAAATTCTCAATATATATAATGACTTTGAAACTACTTTCTAAGGGCAAAATCCTGCCATTTTTGTACTTTGATACACTAGGAAGTCAGAAGAGACAAGCAGCTTCTACATCACTCCCTGCGCACCCATTACGCAGCTGGTCTGGACTCTAATCTAGTGCTTCATGGCACTAGCCAAAGGCTCAGCTAATGTACCTGGACACATGTACCTGGACACAAGTACAATCTAGTTTGGGAAGATCCAATGTGCTGCATTTGATGGTCGGAGAGAGCTAGTGTGTGCCCATCAGTCTCAGTGAAGAATTGTCTTTGTGTTTATTTCACCTGAGCCCTGTCTGTTATCTATCATAAGGGAAACTATCATTCTAAGACACCTGAAATGTAGGATATTTGTGTCTATAAGGGCAAAGGGTCAATTAAGAGTGGGCTGAAATTCAGACCCTAAAAACAGTCAGCTGACATCAATTCTCAATGCACCCAGCAAACCCAGTCCATACTCCCCTGCTGGTTAACAATAAGTTAGTCAGCACTGGGGAACAAACATCTTAAGTTAGTCCTAGATCTCTCTCACTATTCATTTCTTAGAAATTACAGATATCTGTTTAAACATAGATCTCTCCACAACCTTATGGGGACTATATGTTAATACTGGCATCATTTTTAATTTCTGAGTTTTAATATATCTGGCTTAAGATGAAGCCCACAATGATTGCACAGCTAGCCATATAAGTACAGGTTTCTCTTTCAGCATATGATGTTTTACCAGCCATCTTAGATTTTTATAATCGATTATTGGATTAAAAATGTTCTAATAGGTATGAAACTTTTGACTGATTTTTTGTGTGTGTATTTTGGCTTCATTTATTTTTTAGTAGTTTGGCATGTACTGTTGTTTCTTTGTGGCCTTTGATACACTAATTTCATATGGCATTATCCAAAGGAATTGCCAGACACACTTCCTAACTCAGCTATATTTCACTGGGAATTAATTGCATTATTGAAGAATGAGTACCTAAGAGGCAATTAGAATCCAGTCAGTCCTCAGATCAGAGGAAATTGCCAGATAGACTTGTGTTTGCCTAGCAATGGATGCTTCACCCAAGTGGCAGCAAGAGACTATTGCATGGCAGAGACCTAAAAAAAGAAATACTTTGTATGATTTGAGATAACGCAAACTATTGGTATCAGATGTAAACTTACTAATAGCTTTCATTTAAGTTGTGCTATTATAAATGGACTTGCAGGTGCAAAATTCTTTCCCCCCAAGACCTCAAATGCGCAATATGAAGATTAAAAGTAGGACAACGTTTGATAACCTCATTCACCGAAAAATTTGCTTTTAGACTCTAGGTCTCAAAAATCTGGTTACAAACTAGGAGGACAACAGTGGTTATCTTTACAATTGGGAAAATTATTAAATTACCAACCCCAGCTGGGTACAATTAAAAAAAAAAGTTTAATTTGCTCAAGTGTTTGACTTTACTACTGCAGTTGCTGTATTTCCTGTACTGAAAATAGGAGACAGTGCTGTGAATGTGACTATGTTTAGTGTGGTGCTTAGATCCACAGTTATGGGTGTGGTACAAGAACCTGAGTAGAACAGAGTTTGTTGTTTGTTTTTGGCAGAGCCCATTGTATGTTGGGCACTCAAACACATACCACCTAGTGGACTGTAAACGCAGCCATGCAGATTGCTAGCAGATCTGCAAAGGTAAAACCTGTCACTTTTATTTAAGGGCGGATAGTTAAATTCAAACATTGAGACAAATTAGCTGAGAAGATAGCTGTCAACTCCGACCGTCACATTTTGACTATTATTAAATGTAATTTCCATGGACAGTACGTTTTCCTATACCTGGACCAAGACCTTTGCACATTCAAAGACTTGACATGGGTTAGCTATGGGGCCTTTTACTTTTTTAAGTTGCTGGTTCAAATCTAGCGCAAGCTGGTAGAGACTAAGCATTCTTACATTCTGAGAACTCGTTGGTAGACCACGTGCAAGGAATTAATGCTTAGCCCAGGTTCTAGTGGACAGATACTCCATATCAGAAATAATTACCATCACAAAATTGATATTACTTGACACACTTGGGAAACTGAGACTGAAATTCATCAGAATGGCCAAGATTTGTACAGGCAGGAGGACCTGAGTGCATACTTCGACCCTTAGATATTATCATTCCAGGCCAGGGCTAAGGCACATTGGCATGACAGTTGTTATCCCTATGCTCTGTGGCTCCATTTTTATTAATTGAGTTTCTCTCACCATTAACAAGTCTCATTTGAACTCCAGCCCATCATTTATCTCAGCTGACCCAACCAGCATTGCTGCCTCTGCCAAAGGCAGGCTGATCAGGCTTCTAATGTGAAACACTAAACTTGGTCATGGTTTATGGTGGAAAAACTAATGAAATGCTCCATTGATTATTTGATCTGATCTCCCCAATGTCATGAAAACTGAGAGGCAGCATTAGACAGGTTTAAGCATACAGGATTGGGCTTGAACGGGATAAAGCCTTGACTGCTATGATAAGGGATAATCCATGTGTTTTATTCCTTGGATGACACAACAAATACAGCATTTTAGGGGAAGAGGCTGAGACAGAGGGGAATAAAATCTTCTGAGATTTACAGATTTTTCTCTTGAATAGGGTTTTCTCATAATTTCTTCATTTTTCTTTCGAGTCTGACTTTTTAGTAGTCTAAACCCAGTTCCACAATTGAGAAAAAATAGGGTACATATAGATGTTGAAAAATGGTTAATGTTCTGAATATCTGATATACAGTATTTAAAATATATGTATTGAATTTGGGCTTTACTTCATGGTTAAAATCTTGTTAATTCGTGGTTTATGACCTCATTGTTTGTAAGTGAATCTGGGAAAATTGCTAGGTTTGGATATCTGATCTTTTTTTTTTTTTTTTTTTTTTTTTGAACACTGCTATTAAAATTGTATTGAGCCAGGCAGAAATGGTCTGTTTTAAAAAAAATGTGCATGGTTATATTAGTCAGTATCAGGAGTATTCTTGTCTTTGGGCCAGATGATCCTAGATTCAAATCCCAGTTTAGAGACCTGGATATACTCCAGCTGCAGTCCCACCACCCCAGCAAGGTGTCTGTTCCCATGGGTGAGACAGTGAACCATATTTGTCTTAGCAGCCTGGGCTCTGAAATTGGAATGGTAGCATAGAAAGACCGTAGAGGAATTCAGCCTGGAGCACAGTCTATATTCTTTTTTTTTTTTTTTTTGGAACATTTACTTCCCAACCCTTATAATTGGGACAATGCCTCTATGGAAACAAGCATTGGTATTCAAAGAGCTTTCCTTTATAAGGGTCTCCATTAAGTAAATGGATGTAGGAGTCATAGCAAAGCAATTTGTTGTTTAGCTTTAGAAAACAGCAGTGATTTGTGCTTATTGAATTTTAAAATAGCAGGGAAAAAGAACAGAATTTGGGAAATCACTGTTCAGTTCTTGTTCACTGCTACAAAAAGTTTGAGTGATGCATACAAATAACACTAATTAATTTTTCAGTAGGAAACCAACACTTCATGCATACTGATTCTCCCAACACTGGCATGAAATTGGTTTCACTATTGTTATACTAGGAGCAAGAGGCATTACTGCAGAGAATTATAATGTGTGTAGAAGTGCACTATATAATCAGCAGTACTCAGCCTTGCAATCTCATTGGCTAAAAGGTTTTAAAATGGGAAAATCCATAATCTTTCTACTTTTCCCTGTTAAATTTTCAAAGTGAGTATGTTTTAAATTGAAATATAATTAGATGACATTCACCATAAGTAATTAAACCCTGATCAATACATAACAAGTGCAAAGGTTGCCAGAGTCCTTAAATCAGAATAGATGGCTAGTGGTATGCAATGACAGACTTGAAACTGGAAAAACTTGTTGCATGTGAAATCCTGTTTGCCTACAAAGCTCAAGAGTACAAGAGACATAATTATTTAATCCTGGAAGTTCTATCCAAGGATCTCAACTTCCTCCACATTGATTAGTGAAGGCTCAAAGTATGTAATAATAATTGTCCTTTTATTTGGTAGGGGTCTGCAGGAGATTTAAAAAAAAAATCCCTGTAAGATAGGTAAGAGTTGTAGTTCTCATCGCCACTTCCTTGCATTTAATTTTTTAACACAATGAAAAAATTAAGGTAGCATCTGAGCTCTTTGCACAACAGAATCTCTGAAGTGATTTTATGTTTCGTAATATGGAGAGTAAATTCTCTAATGTGATCTTACAACAGAACAGTTCAGAGGAATAATAAATACTTAAAAGTTCGGCAGTGCAGGTATGTTGATTTACAGGAGCTGAGGATCTGGCCCATATTGTGTTTTTCATCTGTAGATTTCAAAGCTTTCTAAAGGTGGGACAGCATTATTAAGGTACCTAACTTATAGGTAATGCAGTTTGAAAATTTTGGTCTACACTAGGGGTTCTCAACCTTTTTCTTTTTGAGGCTTTCAGCTTTCTGCCCTGGGCCCCAGAGAGTCTAATGCTGGCTATGCTTGGAAGACCCCCTGAAACCTACTCATGGCCCCCCAGGGGGCCCTGGATCACTGGTTGAGAACTACTGGTCTAGACCCTTGTCACTCCCATCCAGAGGTCTGCACTGGTATAG
Source organism: Chelonoidis abingdonii (assembly GCF_003597395.2). NCBI lineage: Eukaryota > Metazoa > Chordata > Testudines > Testudinidae > Chelonoidis > Chelonoidis abingdonii. Next base: position 122,281,230 of record NC_133773.1, read on the forward strand.
ATACTCATCCTGGGACCAAAGGTAATACTGTCAGATTGAAATATGTTCATGGTATGGCATTACTGTGGGACCTAAGAAACCCAGATTAAATTTTCTGCCCTGCCACAGATTTCCTGTGTGACCCTGGGTAAGTCACTTAGCCTCTTTCTGCCTCAGTTCCCCATCTGTAAAGTGGGCGTAACAGTGCTTGCCCAGCTCACAGTGATGCTGTGAGGCTAAATACATTAAGATAGTTAGCTGCTCAAATACTACTGTAATGAGGGCAGTATAAGTACAATATCTAAGGCCACGTCTACACTACGCGATAATATCGAATTAGCTAAAATCGGTTTTATAAAACTGATATTATAAATTCGATTTCACGCAGCCACACTAGGCACAGTAATTCGGCGTTGTGCGTCCATGGTCCGAGGCTAGCGTCGATTCTGAAGCGTTGCATTGGGGTAGCTATTCCGTAGCTGTCCCGTAGTTCCTGCAGTCTCCCCTGCCCCTTGGAATTCTGGGTTGAAACATTGTCGCAGGTGGTTCTGGGTAAATGTCGTCAGTCATTCCTTCCTCCGGGAAAACAACACTAGCTGACAATCCTTTCGCACCGTTTTCCCTGGATTGCCCTGGCAGACGCCATAGCACGGCAACCATGGAGCCCGTTCAGCTTTTTTTTTTTTCCGGCACCGTGTATGTGTAGCTGGATGCCGCAGACAGAGGTGATACTCCAGCGCTACACAGCAGCATTCATTTGCTTTTGCATGATATCAGAGATGGTTACCAGTCGTTCTGTACCGTCTACTGCCAGAGTAACTGGCAATGAGATGATGGTTATCTCTCCCCCTCTGTACTGTCTGCTGCCATCATGAGTGCCCCTGGCTGAGATTGGCCGGGGGCGCAAAAGCAAAACTGGAATGACTCCCGAGGCAATCCCTCCTTTATGGTTTCTAAAAATAGAGTCAGTCCTGCCTAGAATAGGGGGCAAGTGTAACTAGAGGACCAGTGTATCAGAGCACACTGCTCCATGCAGTATTCACAGGGGGTGCCCCTGCAACAACCCACCCGTTGCTTCCCTCCTCCCCCAACTTTCCTCGGGCTACCGTGGCGTGTCCCCCCCATGTGTGTCATGAAGTTATAAAGAATGCAGGAATAAGAAACAGAGACTTGTTAGTGAGATTAAATGAGGGGGAGGCAGCCTCCAGGGCTATGACAGTCGAGGCAGGACAATAAGTGTGCGGGGAGAGGAGCCCAGCATGCTGCTGCTATGACAGTCCAGGCAGTACAGAATCTTTTCTTTACACAGGAAAGGGAGGGGCTGATTGAAGCTCAGCCCCCAGTTGCTATGATGAAGATGGTTACTACCGTTCTGTCCTATCTACTGGGAGTGACCAGGAAATCATTCCTGTTTTTACCCAGGCGCCCCCATATTCAGTTAAAAAAGCATTGGAGCACTCAGGGTTCATGAGAACAGTTACCAGTCCTACTGCAGCGTCTGCCACCAGAGGGGAGAGGAGCGAATACTGCTCTCACTGCTGCAGCAATCGTGATCTACCAGAGCACAGCACATTGAAGACACAACAGGGGGTGAACATTGAAAGAAGTAAGAAATGATTTCTTTCTCCTTTTCTTTCACGTGGTGGGGTGGGAAAGAAACTGAGGAGCTATTCCCTGAACCACGCCAGACACTGTGTTTGAACTACAGACATTGGGAGCTCAGCCAAGAATGCAAATACTTTCAGAGACTGCTGTGGACTGTAGGGATAGCTGGAGTCCTCAGTACCCCCTCCCTCCATGAGCGTCCATTGAGTCTCTGGCTTCCGTAACGCCTTGTCACGCCAGCACTGTGTAGCCTGGAGATTTTTTTTCATTTTCTTTTCGAACGCGTATTACCGGAGGCCAATAACTTCGATTTCCGTCCACACTAACCCTAATCCGATATGTTTATATCGATTTTAGCGCTACTCCTCTCGTCTGGGAGGAGTACAGAAATCGATATAAAGTGCTCTTTATATCGATATAAAGAGCGTTGTAGTGTGGACGGGTACAGCGTTAAATCGATTTAACACTGTTTAAATCGATTTAAACGCGTAGTGTAGACCAGGCCTAAGATAGCTGAGGTCACTACACACTGGATAGAAAATCTTCCTGTGATTTCTGTGCTGAAGGACAGTGAGCAAATTCACACAAAGGGTACAAAATACTTGCAGCAATCTTTAGTATATATGTGCTTGTCTCTGTACTAGAATATAATAGTGTAGCACTTGCATAACACTTTATGGGGTCAATCCTTGGGTTCAATCTTTCACCCATTAAGTCAACAGAAGTATTGTCATTGACTTCATTGGATGCAGGATCAGACGTTACATATTTAGAGCACTACACAATCTCGACAATTCATTTTGACCATTCTTTGAGAGAAGTAGGTCTTCCAGCTTCTAGTCTCATGCTTTAAGGGCTCCTCTATGTTGCAAGTTAGTCCATGGCAAATGGGTGTGTGAATCTCCAGTGCACCAGCTTGCCCTGCAATAATGTACTGTAGCAGTGACCATATGGGGTGCAAGTTGATGCACAGTCGATTCACACCCTGGTGTGCCTCATACCATATACAGTGCACCAACTGGCTGTGTAGTAACATCCCATTTGTCTGCTGCTACAGCACAGTTGAAGTCCTGCACTCTGTGACTTTCGCTATGCACTAGCTGTGACCAAATAGGATGTTAAGTTGGCATGCTGTGGATACACACCGTGGCTTGCTATGCACAAACTTGCTGTGTAGACTAGCTCATCCTTTTTTTTATGGCTCCTTTAAAATATTATGGTATTGATTAATCTGCTGTTGTTATTTGGAGTGTTTATGAAATTTCTTGACTGGCTCCTACTCAGTTAGCTGACAATAGCAATTCATCCTGCAGGGCAGACAACCCAAAAAATTTCCACCAAGCTATTGTATAAGGAGGAAAGATCAAACAGTGCTGCTGTTTCAAACTGGGGAACAGCAGGGAATACATTTTCACAACTCTTGTGCTTTATACAGGCCATGGCCTTGTTAATAATACATTTTTCCCCAAATGGAAAATTTGAACCAAATTGAGATGGAGCTTAGTATTTCTGATGATTTTTCAGTCCCACATCCTATGTAACAAAACACGCAGTCTAACAGACCTGCTGTGTAATATCATATTGCTCTGTCTGTAGTCACACATTTTCTGTATTCATTACAACCCAGAATTCATTCTCTAAATTATTTGGGGGCATAGTCTACTCCCTGATCTTTGTGCAAAATTCCTATTGATGTCAATTAGAGTTCAATATGAAGAACAAGGGTTGAATGTGGATCTTTGACTATAGAATAGTCCATTGTTGCTCTTTTTTAACAGAGTGGTCTTAATAATAAGGACATTACAAACTCAGACTAGAATGATTTCTGTATGTATGAGGAAGAGGAAAACTTTAATGCCAGCCAAACCAGCAACTGGTTTGGGATTGTAAGAATGTGCTAGAGCAATGCTTTGAAAAATGATTTTACTGCTGATGTTCCGGTATTAATACCGGTACTGTATAATACTTGGCACTTACATACAATCAATAACCATTTTCATCTGAGGACATTAAAGTGGTTTATAAACATGTCTTTTTGTTAATCCTTCATTCCTGTAATGAAGCTAATTATTATGCCTATTTTGCAGATAAACGGATAACTTCTGTACCACAGTTGGCTGTAAAATGGGCAACCAATTTCATAATGGAAGAGAGAAATAGAATCAGGGGTTTAAGACTTTTCCTTCTCTGCTCTGTCCACTAGATCATACTCCTATTGGTGGTTGTGATGGGGTGGCTGCCCCTTACTTGGAGCAGAGAAGTTAATAGATCCCTAGAGAGGCTGCACAGGAGGCAGCCAATCAGAGAAGGAGTGAAGGAAGCAGCCAGTCAGGGCCAAGCAGGCCTTTATAAAAAGGGAGCTGCAGGGCAGAGGAGCGCCGTTCTCTGCTGGAGGGATGAGAGAACTGCCAGGACCCTGGAGAGAGCAGTGCTGCGAGCGGGTACTGAGTAGGGTTACCCTATTTGAACTTTCAAAAAAGAGGACACTCCATGGGGGCAGCCCTGTCCCCTATCCACTCCCTCCCACTTCCTGCCCCCTCATTGCCTCCCACAGAACCCCCAACCCATCCACCCCCCTGCTCATTGTCCTCTGATTGCCCCCTCTGGGACCCCTGCCCCTATCTACCCCCTGGGACCCCATCCCCTGGCTAAGCCTCCCTTTTCCTTGTCCCTGACTGCCTCCTCCTGAGACCCCCCCTACCCTGACTTCCCCCCCCAGGAACCCCTGACCCATCCAACCCCCCCCCCGCTCCTTGTCTTATGACTGCCCCAACCCCTCTCCACACCCCTGACAGCCCCCCCAAGACTCCCTGACCCATCTGACCCCCTCTGCTCCCTGTTCCCTGACTGCCCCCTGGGACCCCTGCCCCTTCTCCAATCCCCCAACCCCACATGGAGCCAGACATGCTGCCACGCTCCTGCACAGAGCTCACAGTCCCGACCCCCGAGTGCCGCTGGCACAGCACGCTGAGGCTGTGGGGGAGGGTGGAACAGGAGAGGGGCTCTGGCTGCTGGAGGCCCTGATGTGAGCGGCTCAATCCGGCCTGGCTGCTCTGTCAACTGTGTCATGCCGTGCTCTGCATTGAGAGGGAAATCTTGGACCTTTTTAGATTTTTACAAAATCCTCCCGGGTGGCTATTTAAACCCCAAAATCCAGACAGGTCCAGAATAGTCCGGGCATATGTTAACTCTAGAACTGGGGAACCTAGAAAGAGCTCCTGACTGGGTGCTAGGGCCTGCAGGCTGAGACCCTGAGATAAGGGCAGAAGAGGGTTGGATAATGCACTGCAGTTGCCACTGAGGGAAGTGGCTGGACAGAGATTGCAGGTCCCCCAGAAGGGGGAACACAGAGTGCGGCACAGCTGGAGGGCAGTGTTGCTGAAGAGGCTGCCACAGTCCTTGGAGACACATGGTCCTAGAGTAGGAGTGATGGTGGGGAGGGACCACCCTAGAGGGTGCACTACCATGCAGAGCTAATTCTCAAGACAACCAGCAGGAGGCACCATAGTAATGAGGGAACCCTATTACAGTGGTCTTCATAGGATACAGGATGCTGTAAGCAAGACCAAAGTCTAGAAGCCGAACTAGGTTTGCCCCCTCCTGTTGAGTTGCCTTTTTAGTTTTATCTCACGATATTTTTTCTTCAGATGCTAGCTGCTGCAGTGGCTGCCTTTGATACTCTGTTTTCATATATTGTATTGACAAGTCTGCGTAAAATAATGTCTCTAATTCCTTTTGTGGCAGCCTTGTCCCTGCTGTAAGATCCTATCTCTTGTTATTGAGTAGGACACTAGTTCAAACAGCCTTGTGAAGTCTATCTGATTTATTCCCTTCAGAATTTTGTATATCCCCAGATTTTTCTCTTGAATGTATTGTGGTATATAATTACTAAATTTATACTTTTTCCAGATATAAAGTCTAGATTAAAATTAATATATTGTCTGAGCTACTTATCTGGCCATGCCCTCAGTATATCTAAGTCATTAAGAGTTTTATTACCTCCTTCTGTATTAACTGTAGTTTTATATCATCAGTATATTTTACCTTTCACTGGCCTTCTTCTGAGTTGTTGATCAATAAAGGAAACAAAACCAGTATTAATACAGCTCATTTTTTTTAATTTCAAGCCCCTGCTCCTCGTTCTCTTCTCTGCCACTGTAAACACTCTCTCACTGTCTCTTATACTATTACCCTGTATGCAAGCTGTGCATATTGCATTCTCTTAACCTTTCCTGGAGGTCTCATCTTAGAATCCTTTCATCATTTTGTTGGCCCCTCTCTGAATTCTCTCTAATTTATTAATGTCTTTGTTTGTAATAAGGTACCCAAAACTGTGTGCAGTTCTTCCAAGCACAGCTGATAAATAATTTATTTCCAATGAATAATTCAATCTGTATTCTATTAATGAACTGATCCAGGTTTCTGTGAATGCATCCATTATTCGTAACCATTTGCCAGATAGGTTGAAATTTGTGTGCATAAACTGTGTCATTGAACTGTTCATGGTATACAACTCTTAACCTATGGTCCTATCTATACACAAACTTATACTGATTTAATTAAACTCATGGAAAGGTCTCATCATTTGGTGAAAAAAGTTAAACAAAAATAAGCCAAAGCCTGTGCCTTTTTTATTTAAGCCGTGAAATAAGAGGGTTCATACAGCCTTTTGCACCAATTTTACTAAATTGGTTTAAATCCTACTCAAAGTTTAACCAGTACAATTCGCTGGGTATAGATAAAAGCTTAGTAATGTTGTCTCTGCTCCCTGACTCCATGAGTAAATAGGAAAACTAAAAATAGCAAAATGAGAGATAGTAAAAATGAACATTATCCTGTCTCCTGACAGTGGCCAATGCCAAGTGCTTCAAAAGGAATGAACAGAACAGAACAGAGAAATTGTTGAGTGATCTATACACTTTCTCAGCTTCTTGGGTTTAAGGACAGCCAGGGCACTGGGTTGTGTCCCTGACCATCTTGCCTAATTGCCACTGATGGAGCTATCCTCCACGAATTTGTGTAATTCTTTTTCAATCCCATTTATACATTTGGCCTTCCCAACATACCATGGCAATGAGTTCCACAGGTTGACTGTGCATTGTGAAGAAGTACTTCCTTACGTTTGTTTTAAACCTGCTGCTTATTAATTTCATTGGGTGACTCCCTGTTCTTGTGTTATGTGAAAGGGTACGTAACATTTCCCTTTTCACTTTTTCCGCACCATTTATGACACCTTTAGGTGTCTATTTTCTAATCTGAACAGTCCCAGTCTTTTTAATCTCTCCTCTTATGGAAGCGATTCCATACCCCTAATCATTTTTGTTGCCCTGCTTTGTACTTTTTTCCAATTCTAAAATATCTTGTTGGAAATGGTGTGACTAGAACTGCAGACAGTATTCGACATGTGGGTGTACCACTAATTTAGACACTGGCATTATGGTATTTTATTATCTATCACTTTCCTAATGGTTCCTAATATTCTTAGCTCTTTTGACTGCTGCTGTGTATTGAACGGATGTTTTCAGAGAACTTTCCATGATGACTCTAAGATCTTTTTTCTGCAGTAACAATTAGACCCCATCATTTTGTATATATAGTTGGGATTAAGTTTTCCAGTGTACATTATTTTGTATCTATCACCAATGAATTTCATCTGCTATTTTGTTGCCCAGTCACCTCGGTTTGTGAGATCCCTTTGTAACTCTTTGCAGTCAGTTTTGGACCTTATTATCCTCAGTAATTTAGTAGTATCTGCAAACCTTGCCACCTCATGTTTACTCCCTTTCCAGACAAGTTATGAATATGTTGAACAGCACAGGTCCCGTTACAGACCCATGGCAGGTATGTATGATGTGCTACTAACGAACCATTTGTGTGAACAATACCCCTTTTAGACAATTGATTGTGAAGGGGATGGAATTCACCAGTAGTGGAATTAGGCTCTGGCCTGTCTGCACAGGGATGAATTTCACTTAGACTGAGTAATAAGGTGCATGAATACAGCTAAACTGAACATTTCATCCAAATTCAAATCAATGTTTTCATCCACTGTTAGATCAGCTATAAGAGAGACCCATCTTCCCAGCACTTCCTTTGGCATACATTGACACCCCTGGCATTTGGCTCTTTTTGTTGTTTACGACTATTTCCAGATCTTTGTATATTCTGCAGCCATGGAATCTTTTTGCTTACTTTTTGCTGCAGAATTGTGCTTGGGGAATGTACATTTTCATTTAGACAAAACAAAGATTTGCACCCTCTCATGGGAAAATCAGCCAGAGCGGGTTAGAGGGGAGGAAATATCAGAGGTTTCCCTCATGAAGATTTCTTCTCAGCCATTCCCTTGAGGTGCATTTTGCTCGCACATCCCCATGGAATAGACTGTGGAGCCTGCTCACAAACCCTGTGGATTCCTCAGTGTTTATGTCAATACATGTGAATCAACAGAAAGCTGGGGCTGATCTCAGTGCCAGTTCTGGGCTTTGAGGACCACCTGAAATTCTATGGAGCTCACGCAACCATGCCTACAGGCCTCCCTCAGCTGGCTTCTGCCCCCAGAGTCCCTCACTCACTCCAGTAACCATATTCTGAACTCTGCTCCAGTAGCAGCAAAACAGAAGTAAAAACACATCTGCACTGCATAATCCCAATCAAATAGCATCCCTTAATACATCAAATGCCAAAAGTGTTGTTTGAGAAGGTTTCAGTCATCATCATATTCATTTTTAGAATGCAAGATTTGCAAGCATACAAGTGAGTACATTATGTGCCAGTGACTTAATAAGCTGTGATATCAGACCCCCATATTTAGGTTTGTAAGATAGATTGTCAGCTTTTTGGGACAGATGTCACTTGTTTTGTTCTGATGGTACAGCGCCAAGCAAAATGGAGTCCTCATCCATGACTAGGTCTCCTGGGGGCTACTACTACTACCCATAATTCTGCATTAAGAAGTCAGTGTAGCAAACAGTTTATGCTTTGTGTTTTACTATCCCTAAACAAAAGGGCTAGAGACTATTTCCATTCCAAAAAATTAAACCATAGGTCCCTAGCAGTCATGGCGTCTGACCGTAAGCTTTCTGAAGTCAATGAGTCATTATAAAGTTTCTGTTCAAATCTTTATTAATTAAAGTGATTTTAATGGATTTTGGTCCTATGCTACCAGTTAACTGTTTTATATCCTCCTTTGCGTGTTAAGGCATAAAATGGCATGGGAGGAGCTAAAGGACTTTTTTAATTCAGTTGGCTACATCCGATGATATAACTCAGGAGATCATTATTGATTTTATAGAACTATAGGACTGGAAGGGACCTCAGTAGGTCATCTGGTCCAGTCCCCTTCACTGAGGCAGGACTAAGCATTATCTAGACCATCCCTGACAAGTGTTTGTCCAACCTGCTCTTAAAAACCTCCAAGTTATACCAGTGCTTACCCACCCTAACAGGAAGTTTTTCTAATGTCCAACCTAAACCACCCTTGCTGCAATTTAAGCCCATTGCTTCTTGTCCTATTCTCGGAGGTTAAGGAGAACAATTTTTCTCCCTCCTCCTTGTAACAAACTTTTATGTCCTTGGAAACTGTTATCATGTCCTCTCTTAGCCATCTTTTCTCCCGACTAAACAAACCCAGTTTTTTTCATTCTTCCCTCATATGTCCTGATTTCTAGACATTTAAGCATTTTTGTTGCACTTCTCTGGACTTTCTCCAGTTTGTTCACATCTTTCCTGAAATATGGCACCCAGAACTGGACACAATACTCCAGCTGAGGTCTAATCACTGTGGAGTAGAGTGGAAGAATTACTTCTCGTGTCTTGCTTACAACACTCCTGCTAAAACATCCCAGAATTATGTTCATGTTTTTTGCAACAGCGTTATATTGTTGACTCATATTTAGCTTATGATCTACTATGTTCCCGGGACCCCTTTCTGCACTACTCCTTCCCAGGGCGTCATTTCCCGTTTCGTATGTGTGCCACTGATTGTTCCTTCTTAAGTGGAGTACTTTGCATTTGTCTGTATTGAATTTCATCTTATTTACTTCAGACCATTTCTCCAGTTTGCCCTCCCTCAAGGCTCATTATCCCCAGATACTCATATTAAGGATAATTATTCTTTTGATTGTGGAGCTAAAATTGGGATTACAGTGGAAACTTAATTGCAACCTTAACTATGGCACAGCTGTCACCACTTCCCAATAACCATTAAATGGTCTTCTATGACAGTGTTAAGGACCTGAGGCCTGATAAAAGATTCATAGAATCCAGTGCCAGACAGGGCCATTTTGGTCATTTAGTCTGACATGCTGTATTACACATGCCATAGAATTTCCCCAAAATAATATCTAGAGCAGTCTTGATTTTAAAATTGTCAATGATGGACAATCCACCACAGCACTTGCTCAATTATTCCAGTGGTTAATTACCCTCACTTGCAGTAATTTACACCTTATTTCCAGTCAAAATTTGTCTAGCTTCAACTTCCAGCCATTGGATTGTGTTATACCTTTCTCTGCTCGATTGAAGAGCCCGTTATTAAATATTTGTTCCCCTTGACTGTACTCAAGTCAACTCTTTTTTTGTTAAGCTAAACAGATTGAACTCCTTTCGTCAGTCCCTGTAAGGCAAGTTTTCTAATCAATTGATTATTCTCATGATTCTTCTCTTAACCCTCACCAGTTTGTCAACGCAGCAAAGGGTCCTGTGGCACCTTATAGACTAACACACGTATTGTGTTGTCCCTTTTGGCCACGCATCACACTAACAGCTTGTGTTCAGCTGATTATCCATCATGACCCACATCTTTCAGAGTCACTGAATCTCAGGATAGAGTCCTCACTCGTGTTAGTATGGCTTACATTTTTTGTTCTTAGATTTATACATTTACATTTAGCCCTATGAAAATACATATCGTTTGCTTGTACCCGGTTTACCAAGCGATCCAGAACCCTCTGACTCAATGACCTGTCCTCTTCACTATTTAACACTTCCTCAATTCTTTTGTCATCTGCAAATTGTGTGAGTGATGATTCTGTTTGTTTGCAGCACTCATCCAGCAATTTTAAATCTTTTTAGATGCAAATTATCTGAACCTGCTGATATAAAAATGTCTAACTTTTAGTAGGTTCTGTTTTAATATCCTCCAGAGTTACTAGTGGAATGGAAAGAGTATTATCACCATATGATGAGATTATATCTGTTTTTAAGGAAGGCTTTAATTCATCAGGCTAAAATGAATAGAACATTGATATTTAAATCAGCCAATCTGGCTGGCTAATGTACATCACATTATTTCTCCAATAGAAAGCCCACTAAAAATGCATTGCTCTCAAAATATCTGTAATTGCATGGGATTCTCCATTTTTAATCTTGTTGCAGCAATAACAGCCATACAAGTCATTTCCTTGGAATTAATGTGTTGCATAGGTCTCACTTGTTGCCTAAAGATGTGTGACAAGCTTTGAAATTTGAAATAAGGTTGGGAATTATACATGATTCTGTTTTAATGAATAAAACTCAGAAACCTCATCAATGGGCAGGGAAGAATGAATACAGCAGAATGGACTAAATGGAAGAAAATACAAGTATAATACAAATAATTTACTGGGCAGACCTTTAGTTCTGTGTATCACAGCTATACCAAAGTATAATCTAAGCAACTAAAAAACAGAAAAAGATAAAAGAAAATACAAAAAAGCAGAGCTATCAAGATGGATTAAAAAAATTAATGATACAAGATTTTAATTTAAATTAAATACAGGTTTCTTAAACTATTTAAAATTAAATTTGTAATTGAATAACTTGTGTTAAGACCTAAATTACTTACCTATTAAAAACATTTACATACACAAATATTAGCAATACATGTTTGCTGTCAAGTTTTAAAGAAAGTTCTACCAGTTCAGTGGTTGAGTCACTGGCTAAACATCTAGAATCAGAGTTTAACTGCTAAACCAGCTTTTGACAGCATTAGCCTCTTTTGCAAGTACAGAGAGAATATTTTTTCATTTAAATTTATTCAGTTTATTAAATCAATTAATCAATTAAATTTATTCAACTAGTTCAGTTCATTCAAAGTTAAGAAATCAAATGGGACTTGAAAAAGCAGGAAAGCTTGTTTTCCTCCTCCAGTCGATGAATAAAACATAGGTGTGAGACGATGAGATTAGGGGTCACCCACGAGTGGGTGAGTGAGGTTCTGTGACCTGCAGTGTGCAGGAGGTCAGACTAGATGATCTTGGTGGTCCCTTCTGATTGTAAAGTTGCTGAGTCTCCGAGATCAACTTGTTCTAAAATCTTGATGGACGTGGTGACCACAAACAATCATTTCAATTCACTATCTATAGATACTTCCTTTGCTTAATAAATCAGTTTTAAATTTACTTTTTTATGTATCCAGCACATTTTAGATAGTTTTGTTTTTAATTAAAAAAACAAAACTATGTTTTTATGTATTTTAAATTGAATTTTAATTCCGTCCAAACAGAGCTTCACGCAATATTAAGTAGAAAATTAATCATCAGGAAAATAAGAAATGCACCATTTACTGTTTTCTAACATACTGAATTTTACATTTTTAATGATCTGAATAACTGTAGGTTAAATTATGCAATTGCTTACATAAATGTGTATCGATATGTTGCAGCCTCCCGGCTAACAAAAATAAGCTATTGAAAGCTCTTAAGTTAGTTAAAAATTGATTGCAAGAATAAAACAGAATGCAGCATTTGAAACATATATCCTGCAAAAGACGTGAGACATAAGAGAATTCTGAATATTGGCTTAAAGTTTTCTTTTTGGTGTGTGTACAGCACCAATCAAACTGGGACTTTAACCACTCTTGGGGTCTTTAGGTGCTACTATGAGATATTTACTAGTACTTTGGTATCACTAAGGCTTGGTCTACACTGAGGGGAGAATCGATCTAAGTTATGCAACTTCAGCTACGTTATTCACGACTCTGCCTGTGCCTCTCATGACAGTGGAATACAGGAGTCAATGGGAGAGCGCTCAAGGGTTGATTTATCACGTCTAGATGCGATAAATCGACCCTCACTGGATCAATCTGCCCACCGATCCAGCGGGTAGTGTAGACATACCCTGAAATGTAGAAGCAGTGAGATCCAGCAGAGATGATATTGACATCGACAGGTCTGTTAACTCTACCAATAGCTTAGTCTCTTTGTCTTTGTTTACCACACAGAGCCACTACCCTTATCTCTTAGAGCATTTAATGCTACAGTGTCATCTTAAACAACTGCTACTGATAACTAAACAATTAATTTCAAATTTGAAATGGCAATTACACAGCTCTATTTTTTCCTAATTGAAAAATAATATCTAGTTAATACCCTGTCATTATCTTTTAAATGTACCTGATGTTATGTGGGCTATTTTCACAACAAAGTCTTCGAAATTGAGCACTGATTATGCTGGGTAATTAACGTACACCTACAGCTGTACATGGTAATGTCTGTTTTGGGGAAGACATAGATGTCCTTTCACTATTGCTGAGAAATAATGAAATAAATTAGTAAAAACATAAATGAGCAGTAGTGTTTTTTTTTCCTTTAAGGAATACACTGTCAGACATGATTGCTAAGAACCAAGTTCAAGAAAGCACTCGGGTGGACTTAAGCATGTGCTTAACAGTGTACATTTAGTAATATTAAAGGTGATTCCATGTTTAAAAAATTAGTGAGAACTATTTTTGTTTGGATTTCAACCTAATAATCCAAACATTGCAGCATTATTCTAATGCATGAGAACCAGGAACTGAAACTGGTTTGTCCGTTTTCAGTATCTAGGCACAGTGAAAATGTGGAACAGTAGTGGAAGTAAATAACCTCTATTATCAGCTCTCATAAGGAAATATTTTTAGTTTGATATTTGAATTTCCCTTTTAATCAGAAAGATTGTTTTAACCTTGTAGAATAGAAACCCTGAAATGAATAACGATTAATCCAAAGAAGTACTGCTATATACTAGCAGGTTCTAGGAGTGTTAAAGCTTGGAAGTCGGAAGACTAGTCAGAATCTTGTGTATCCTGGAGACATTAGGTTATTTTTCCCCCAGTTACACTCATGTAAGCCTGCTGAAGTCAGTAGGGTTGCACAAGGGTAAATAGGAGTTGAATTTGGTTAAGTGTAGGGACACCATTGCTTTAGGATCAATTCTATTATAAATCCTGGTGGGGGAAAAGACATTCAGCTATAATCCATATGTTGTAATGTCTGCTACTTCCATTGCAAAACAGTTTGAAGGAGAATGTCCCATTTGAAATTGGAAGTCTGAAACTGCTTCTTACTATATTGATAATTAACCTCCTTCTGGGAGAAGTGCCATGCTGGATTTTAAAAACAAATTGTGAACGCTGGATGATCAACATGTTCAATGAAAGAGTACATAAAATGTTATAATGGATTTCAAAGGACACAGGCAATGTATTATTTGTCAATATTCAAACAAAAATAAATACAAATGTCCCTCTGTTATGTAAATGTAACTCTGTCAAAGCTTGAAACTACTTTCCTTACTGACGTGGTTCTCTCAATTTATCCACTGGTTTGTTGTATGGCTCCTTAGACTTGCTGTACTGTTGGCTTTGATCATAGTTTTTTAAAAGAATATTGAAGCATCTGTTTTAAAAGAAAAACAAAGGTTTGCATGGAATTTTGAAAACAGATTAAAAAAAACTGTTGATAGTGTCCATTTGAGCTGATCTATAATGGAAGAAATCTATTGTAAGCTTCATAAGCTAGGGAGCTATTTGTGCATTCTGCCCATGAAGCATGCAGCTTTAGGTAGCTGAGCAGATAAAGGCTAATGTACTGACTTGCAAATATATCCCCTTGGTATCTTTTATTCTCTGTTATTGTATTTTTATAAAATATGAAAAATCAGAAAACGGGAGTTAATACATTATATAGACTACCCATGCACAGGATGGGGGAGGTTTTCAGAAGCACAAATGAAAGTTAGCCACCTAACTCCCATTGACTTTGTTTCTAACTGCCATTTGTGTCTATGAAAATCTAAATAATTGTGTATGAACAGTAGTTCAGATGCAGTCTTTCAGCCTAGGTGGTCTGAGTGGCTACTTGTTTATACAGATATTCATAGAGTGAAATTGTAAAGCAAGAATTAAAGACTAGGAGGAACAAAGACTTTCATAACTATTCAGCATGTCTATGCTTTGTCATAGGAAAAAGATGTTTAGAAGAATGTTTATCTTATTTACTCTAATCTTATTATTTATAATAGTTATTATTTATATTTATCATTTATTATTTTGAATACTACCTTAATGCATGAATAGTCACATTGGTTTAATTGGGGCTATGCATAGAGGGAAGTATGAATCAGCGTAAGGGTGTCAGAATCTGGATTTAAGTGATGTTTGGAATAACATTTTTTCAGATGTTTTCCTTTTTGCTTCCATAGGGGGCTCCCACTAGCCCCTAGTTTTATAGGACCAGATTCCATATGCTACAAAATCATATTGACTTCACAAGGATTTTTGCCTACTTAAAGGTCTTGATCCTGCAAGGTGCTGAGCACCACCAATTCCCATTACAATGGGAGTTGCTGGCACTTGACCTAATGTAGGAGGGCTCAGAATCTTACGGTAGGATATGGGGATTAATCCTGCATCTGGCACATATATAGACAATCACATGTGCTGTATATCATGTTCAAGGTACAATTGAGAACTCGCCTGTTCTCAAGTTCATGGAGCTTTTGTGGGCATGAAATAGCTCAATCAATCTGGGCTTCCACAAGAATTTGAAAACAGTTTTTCATGGTGCATTGTTTCAAGCTGAGATTAGTTCCATAGTGAAATCACATGGTACTATTCATTCTTTGGTTTACTAAGCCTTTCTCATTTTAACTCTTTTCCGAGCCATTTATAGATTTACATCCTCTGTGGACTGAGCATAGAGGAGGCATATAACACAACTGACCAGTGATTTATACAAACCCCATTTAAATCACTGGAAGTCTTTCCATTAACTTTAGTAGGGTTTGGATTGGATCCTAAATAAAGAGCCAAGAGTTTGAAAGGAATATAGTCCAGGGTACTTTATATTATTTGAGAGTTTTGTATGTTTTCTCATAGTATCCTGTATTAATGGAGTAGAAGAAATATATAACGAATAAAAATTGTAAGGATTGATTTGCCTGATACTGTGAAATATATTGAATGTTGAACATATAGTGTAGATTTCTATAAATCTGTATGAACCTTGCTCCTCCTATATATCTTTTATTATACTTTGTAACAACTAAGTTATGTAAATTTTTGTAGTCAATGAACGTTGAAGTTTGTTAGTGTTATAATATTGTAAATGGACTCTTTAAATTGAAAATGGGATTTTTATTTATTTATTTATAATCTCCCTGCAATTATTTAGAGTTTGAGTGGATGGTGTATGTCACTGGGCTGCTGATGAGTCACGAAGGATTAGGGGGAACCAGCCTCAGCTTTAACGATGGTGTTGGGGTAAGTGTTCCATAAAAATTACGATGCAGCCAAACGACAGAATGTGATGCACAAGAAATGAGCCTGTATCACAAAGTGTGGACTGAGTTCCAAATTTTCTCACTTTCAGGAAGCTTGGGTCATGAGCTAAGGTTGGTTCCTCTCTGTACTGTTTGAGGGGAAGTTGATTCAACATTGTGTAAAGACTGCTGTGGCAGAAAAAAATATTGAATAGCAAGCAGTAAAAAAAAAAAAAAAGGTAGACAGGCAGAAAAGAAAAAAAAATTAAGATAGTGTTTGCAAGAGACATTCCATCAAGCAGTGAAAGAAAATTGTTCTTTCTCAATGTGCTATGCTGTGTCTATATAGTTTCAGGCAGCTGAATCTTGTACTCAGTCATTCTTCCAAGTTCTTTGGCTAGTCTGTTCCTTTTTTAGTTGTTGACAGTGAAAGAAGCCTTCTCCAGAGAATAGTACTGATAAATGAATAGAAACCAAGACATCTATCTTAGTTATAATTATAACCTTGTGACTTTTAAGGGGTACTTGAGGGATTTCTTGTGCAGAAATTCCCTAGAAGATGTTCATTCATAGTAACAGCATCCCCAAATTAAACTAGCAGCAAACCTTTCTCAAGGTCAGTGAAGTATTTAACTAATATTAAATGATTTAAGGTGGGAAATTGAACTCTTCAGTCTAGATATTGTTGTCATCTATACAGTGTATGTTCTCAAACCTGGCAGCAACAGATTGCTTAATCCTCTCTATCCAATGCTGACATAATTATGTTGTTGACTTGAAAGAACTGAAGTAGAAGCATAAAGGTAATTAATAGAAATTCATTAAGACTGGTATACCTGATTCACCTTGGCATCCTAGACAGAGATAACTGATTAAGCTGACCTGCATAGAACATGAATCAGTTGTTTGGTACCAAAAATATTATTCCTGACAGAACTGCTTGGGGTTGCACAAAGTGTTGCCTGATAAGTATTAGGTATCTCTTCTTCAGTATAACGGATTTATTTGTACAGCACCTAGCACAGGTGAGCACTGATCTTTGATTTGAACCTCTTGGTAATGATGAAATAGGTCAAGGGAAAGATAGTATCATATAGGGCTTGAGTATAGCTATTGAAAGTTATGCAAAAAAGGTAAAACTTTGCCAACACTTCCCATTCCTTCTCTTTTTATATGAAGTCTATCCTGTTTTCTCTAATGCACTGTGAGATTCCCCAGTGACATTCTGTCCAGTAATTGTGCCCTTCATTCTCCTGCACAGCTTCCCCCACTGCTTCTCTGATTTTAGTCACTCCTGATAAAATATATCAGTCCAGATATGACTGATATATATCAGTCCAGATATGAACTTCATGGCTCAAGAAGCCTATAGTAATAAAGGGGAGGGGTCCGTCTTTCTGTTAATCATAGATATTGCTCTTTGAATAATGTTTAGCTTGTTGAATGATATTTAGTATTGTTGACACATCCTTGTATCTGTGCTAATTGTCAACTAGAAAATGATAGTTCATCTCAATTGATTAGACTCTTCCTGTTGGTATGCATACTTCCACCTTTTCATGTTCTCTGTATGTATAAATATCTCCTGTCTGTGTGTTCCATTCTATGCATCTGAAGATCTAGAGGTGGCTGTAGCGCATGAAGCTTTGCTAGATAATTTGTTAGTCTCTAGGTGCCACAAGACTCCTGTTCTTTTGTGGATACAGACTAACACGGCTGCTACTCAGAAACTAAGTGGCATTTTTACATAGATGAGAATAACCTGCAAAATATGTGACTGCCTAAGCAGTACAAATAGCAATGCAGAGTAAGACAGTAAAATGTTGTTAGCAATGTTTTTCACTGAAGCAAAAGTTTGTCATAATGGATAGGTAAGTAAGGGTTAAGTTTCTTTACCTGAAAAGGGTAACCGAACACCTGCCGAGACCAATCAGAGAACTGGATTGTTTTAGTCAGGGCGGGAATTTTTATCGGGGTCTTTTGTTTCTTAGCTTGAGGACAAGTCTTCTTCTAATTCTTCCTAATACTTTTCTAAACATCTGTAAGTACCAGCACGAAAGTAATTCAGCTATGATGGTCTTTGGGTGTATTACCTGTATGTTTTTTGTGCTGGTTTAATGGGCTATCTTTTAAATCAGATGTTTCTTTATTTTCTTATAAGCAAGAGCTGTATTGAGTTTCTTAATGCAGATGATTGTTTTATTTTTCTGTCTTTTTTTCTAAAGTTTCTTGTTAACCTGTGAAAGTTCTTTTCTAGGGAGGCAAAGGGAAAAGCCAGGCGTGGGCTTTCCATTTGGTCCAGGAAAGAGCAGACTACAGGAAAGAGACGAAGATTCTCTCTGTTCTCTGGTGGTTACAGTTTTCCCTCGTTCCTGGAGCAAGGGGGTGGCAGAGCCAGCTGTGGGTATTTTGCATCTCCATTGTCTGAGAGGAAGCGAAAAGCTGGTTCTTCCTTACCCAGGTTAGCCGCGAGGCAGCCTGAGAAGGAGGGGAAGGGGTTATTGTCCCTGCCTTTAGCATCCAAGGATGGGAATCTGGTGTCCCACCAAGGGGGTTGGGACACCAGAGGGAGGCAAGGGGGATCAGGCCCATAGATTAATTCCTGATCTGGTGGCAGCGAGAATCCGTGTAGTGAGCTTGGGGAGTTTCAGGTAAGCCCCAAACTTGGACGCAAGTCCAGGTTGGACAGGACAGACTGTGGACACTAAAGTCCAGTCTGGGACTGGACGGCTAGATTACCACATGGTGTGCAGCGGATTGGGAAGTATAATCATAAGCCATAGCTACATTAATTTTTTTCCCTGCTAGGCTTAGCAGGCGAAGGATTGGGTTTAAGGCAGACAGAAAAAAAAAAAATTTTTTTTCTTTTCCTGCTGTTTCAGCAGTGCGCATTTTTAGTGAGCCATTAAGAGTATTGGTTGGAAATAGCCTTCTTTTCAGAGGGCTTGCTAGCAATCACACAGTCCCAGGGAGGTGGTTTTACAGACAGCAAATTTTTTTTCTTTCTCTTTGCTGTCTTGGATCTTACTTTAAGGAAGACAGGGTTTTACAGGGCTAGAGAGCTGAAATTTTTTTCCTTGATACTAGCAGCTTGCAATATTTTTTTTTTCAGTTAAAGAGCCCATTACAGATCTTTTGTTAAACAATTGAAACTTAAGTACCCAGCCAGCAAACTCACACAGGTACATACAGTAGCTTTGTTTGGTTCAATTGCCAATCCACACGAGCTAGGACAAATCTCGCAGGCAGAAAGCCAGCAATTCTGACAACAGACGCCAGAGGCACTCCACAGCAAACAACATGAGTTCAAAGATGAGCAGAAAAGGAAGAGCCCGGCTACAAGCCCACAACGAAAATAACATGGAGACAGCTGGAACTAATTAAAGCCGAACAAGATGCCCGGGGCAGCTCACGAGAGATCAAGAAGCCAAAAAGGCAGATCACGAAGAAAACAAGACAACAGGCAGTTTCGAAAGACAACAAGAAGAAAAGGCAGTTACGAGACACAGAAGAGAGGCGATTCACAGAAGACAGGTGAACTACAAAGAGAGGCTCACGCAGGCCTTGGAATTAGAACGCAGAGCAGCAGACCCACAATCCTAACCTCCCGCGCCGTTGTGTTCCACCGCACAGGAAATTTCCAGCTAACAAGGCAGTAGGACCCGGAGCCTTCCTTAGAAATTTCGAAAGGGTCTGTGGGTACAACATCCCTGAAAACCAGTACATGCTAGAGTGAGGTCACACATCAGTGGCCCTTGGCAGATGTGCGGCTAGCTGCCAAAGAAAAATATAATATAACGTTCAACCAGCCGATCCAGACGGGTACCGATACGCGTCGCGTCAGAAACCAAATGGAAACCAGAGGGTCCTTCCCGACCACGCTCTACGTGGGAGCTTGCCGCCTGGATGCAGAACCCAGGTTCAACTTGAAGATTGCGCCACTCTATGCATGAGCCAGTTTTGGATGGTGTTACTGAGGAATAACACGGTACATCAGATGCAAACCCCAACCTCACGAGCGGGGAGATGAGCCAAATGATGCCGTGGCAGAGGCAAGGATCTACTGTAAAGGAGTGAAAACCCAGGAGCCACCCAGCAATAAACCCACAACCGAGGGCAACCCAAAACCCACCTACAACAAGAAAGCCGCAACCCTACCTCCCGTCTCCATGACTTCCTCAATCCAGTAACCGTATCTGGAAAATGCTATACTGTATGAAACGGGACATATAAGGCCAACTGCCCAAAGGCAACTGCCCGATAACCCACCCGTGCAAGTCATGCACCCCAGCGGACTAAGCACCCAGCCAGATACCTCTCAAATCCTGGAGCAGGAAAAGCTGATAGTGGGCGAAAGAAGGTACCCGTGAAGACACGGGACAAGTGTCAGCTATCACAACCTTCGTCGATCCAATCATCAACCCAGGCCAAGTGACCATTCCCTTCATCTTCAAGCTGTGGACTTGCTACACTGACTGCGTCCAGTAAAGTGGTCAGGATGTGGACTTTGGCAGTCTATGAAATTATCCATCCCCATGCACTGGAAAGACTGGCCAATCAAGTTAAGCAGTCCGAGAGAAGGATGTTCGTAGCAACCAGACAGCTTCAGACCCATCCTATTCCTGACGTCCACAGAGAACTGTCGGTTACCGAGCCCAGACTGAGGTATGGACCCGATCCATGTCAACGGCTGAACCAGCACAACCCTCCAGTCCAGACGGAACTGGAACAGCAACCAGCACAGCAAGCGCAACCACTCAACCAGCCAAAGGACCAACGAGCCTGAATGGCGAAGCAACAACACTACACAAAGGAGCCAGAGCGATACCACCAGTGCACCAGCCAGACTCAAACCATCATCATTCAATACTCAGAGGGACCACCCAAGTCCCAGTCTGAGGAAACTGGAGTCCCACTCAAGGGAACAGTTCACTGAGCAGAGCAATGATACCTTCAACAGCTTGGGCGGCGGACGGAGAACCCCCTTCAGCTTCTGACCGATCCCGGTTGTTAGACCAAGACTTTTATCAGGGAATTTCTTGGACGCCAGGAACAAGGCACTGCAAAGCGGTTGGGGTTCAACAAATACAGGGAAAGCTCTTGAGCTTAGCCCATGATCCCAGTGGTCATGCTGGGGTGAACAGAACAGACAGGTTGGGAGTCTTCTACTGGAGGAGGGCAAGGAAGTTGCCGTTGTCCGTCTGAGCTGTGCCAAAGAGTCAGAAGCCTCAAGATCTGGCAGCCCTCTCACGCACTCCCATATTGAGGTCCATTCAGCGTAGTTGGATATTCTGGGTCTTTTCCGAGAAAGACACCCAGGGAAAGCCGTATGACTTCTGGACTTTGCTACCCGATGGCGACAGCAGTGGCTCTTGGTAACACCAAAAGCGTGTGCCAGCCTACCCATTTACGGCGGTTGGCCCTCGAAATCCTTACCGATTCGGATCTAATCTGGCAGCCATGAGGACCTGTGGAAATCATGGGTGAATCACTTGGTGCCCCCATACACCATCAACAATGCCGGAAAGGTATGACATTGGGGGCAGATCCGTAATTCGTTATGAATACTCCATGACTGGAGCTAGTATTGCAGCAGTTGCTCTTTGCTTCAGGGCGTACCACATCCTTTAGGGTTCCAACTTTGAACTTGTGTATGCATGAAGTTAAGGGCTTACAGTTGGTGAAGCACCAATGGGAGGGATTTACACCTTCGCAGGGACTCACATCTGGATTTGTGAGCAACCTACAAAACCTCGCGCATTCCTGCCCTTGCAGAGAAACCTACAGATATCGGGAGCAAAAGCTGTACGATAAACATACAGAGACGTCTTCAGAGAGAGACCAGGTATGTTAAAGCGCAACAGTCCATAAGATGGAAACTCCTGGAGGGCCATTCAGTCAAGAGCGCCGGAGCTGTTACTATCTCATAGCATTTCCGATTCCTCCTAACAAAGTTACCAGTTAGTCCTCAACCCTTATTTCCAGATTACAGTTTGTCGTTTACAGTCCAGGACAAGGGACGAGGTGGCCCTGATGGTCGTCTATGTACGGCAAAAGACGGCTGGCGTGGAAGGGAACCTGCTCAACCCCCTGGACGTCTCAGAGCGGCAACAAATCCAGGAGTCGTCAACATTCGCACATGTTTCCACTCCGAGATGATGAACGGGCATACCAACTCGACAACAGTATCTCACTAGACACCCCTACCGGTCCCTCACCGCAGTGCTTGCCTTACAGCGGAGATACAGATAGTACAGATGGTATACCGCTCATCTACCATGATGGCATCGTAGTTCTGGTACCAAGAAGTGAGCTGTAGCCCATGAAAGCTTATGCTGAAATAAATTTGTTAGTCTCTAAGTGCCACAATACTCCTGTTCTTTTGTGGATACAGACTAACACGGCTGCTACTCAGAAAACTAAGTGGCATTTTTACATAGAAGAAAATAACCTGCAAAATTGTGACTGCCTAAGCAGTACAAATAGCAATGCAGAGTAAGACAGTAAAATGTTGCATTAGCAATGTTTTCACTGAAGTTTCAGGTAAGCCCCCAAACTTTGGACGCAAAAGTCCAGGTTTGGGACAGGACCAGACTGGTGGACACTAAAGTCCAGGTCTGGGACTGGACGGCTAGATTACCACAGAGTTGCACTACATTCCTTAAAATCATTATGATAGCAATAGGACTAGCTTGGTTAGCCAACCAGCCATCCCTAAGTATGAAAAATGATATATAATCAGATAGAGAGGAAAATGGTATGGACGAAAACACATTTCTTAATGTACTGGGTAGGGGCATATTGATTGTGAAGCAACCTGCAGCCTTCCATTATGAGAACATCCCGTTTATTATCTGTGTCTGCCTGTGGTGAAAGAGGTGATCTGGAGCATGTCATGTTAAAATTTCATTCCACAGGCAGAGCCAGCACAGCAAACAACACAGCACAACATGATGTGCAAGCAGAGAACATAATGCTCATCATCAGTATGTGGTGCTATTCCTAGAAAACTGTTCTAAAAGGAGATTTAAAATCCCCATGTCTGCACTGAGATAGGGTAAAATAATCCTGTGTCTAGATAATTCCATTGTTGTTAAAGAGGATAGTCCCAAGGATGGGTAGGAGATGCATATATATGCCATCTTTTGGATAGGGTCTTTTAAGAAATTATTTATGTAGCAACCTAATTGTATCAGGTAATTTACAGATGAAGATGCAAGTCCCTTCTCTGAAGAGCTTAGTTGCAAAGAGGTATTGTTTGTCTGGAAGCTGTCAAACTTCTACTGGAAAATAGGAAGTCCATCTTCCATCTTATTCTCCGGTTAGTCAGAGAACAGATCTTCCTGAGTCCTGCAACATTTTCCAAATCTGAGAATAAGTCATGAGATTATAGAATAGGAAAAGAGGAGGAGGATTGATGTAGTTCAAGCTAGACAAGAAGAAATTAAAGCTCAACTGCTTTGAAAGATGGATTCCTCCCAGCAGGAACTGAAAGAAGAATTGCACATAAGAATAGAATGTGGAGACAGGTTGCTGGGAAACAGATTAATGAGCTGGAAGATAAATTGAGAGGAAAAATTAAACAGCAGATAGACCCTGCCTTTAGTGTCACAGAGACTGATCGCCATTTCCATGTAACTGAGGGAGCTGTGGGTAAAATTTCCACTTTAAATCCTCATGCTCCCAATTTTCAAACCACTACATGTTTTTTGATAACCTCTGCTCAACAGGACAACAGGGGTCTGACTCTCCAGTGCTTTTTACTTGTGTAAAGATGTATACACCTTCTCAAAAGGAATATGAAATGTTACCACTTGTATGAGTGGGGAATTCTAATCTGGTAATATTTTATACCCACTTTGAAGTCATTGTGCTTAGGTGTAAATGACTACAGACAATGCAAGAGGGGGTGAATTGAGATTTATATACTTACTGGGACCACACTCAATGATCTACAGTGGTAAATCATACTGAGAAACATTTATCAGCTAAATGAATCTGGTCAGCTGACTCAGATGAAGTTTCTTTTCTGTCAGCCACTGTAGTCTTGTGATTACTCGGTACAATGAAGCAATCCGAAACCAAAAGCAGGAATGAATTACTTAGCTGCCTCTGATAGACTTAGTACAAAACTAATTAATGCATGGATTAATTGCATGTGCAAAAGGAAAGATGAAGCATTTCAAGGACTAGTTTAGAATATACAAAGGCTGGTGAAGCTGACATTATACTAAGTTGCCATTTCTGAGGTACATGATGCGTTGTTTCAAAATCAATTTTTAGATACTTGGGAGTCCTATAGAGGTTCCCAGGTCAATGGAGAACTGGCACCGGTTGAAGAAATGCAGCACTGTAAAAGGTTGATTTATGGAAAGGGGTCACATTCAGCAACAAAATCCAATGCTTAAGAGAATATCCAAGAAGCGTTTTAAGAGTTGGAAATGTAGTGACATGGATATGGATGTTGCAACTCCACTCATTCATTCAAGCAGAAAGCAAACTAGCACTTTTGAAAATCAGTTATAGACAGAGGAGATGACAAATGAGGAATTAAGAGTTAAATGTATTGAGATATCCAGGGCTAAGACCTAGACATAAGAAAATTGTAAGTTACCTTATGTTGAAAGAACTTTTCACTCCAGTGTGGGACAAAAAGAAATTTGTGCAATATCAACACCTTGTGGAATGCAAATTTTGATCTATTCTAATATCTAATCTTTGCTTGGCTAGATTCTTTCTTAAAAGATCTTTCTCTCTCCCATCCTGAAAGCATTTCCTCACTCAGTGTGCTCAGTTCTTGCCAGAACTGATTTCCATTTTTTCGTCTTTGGTCACCGTGGTTGAACAAAACTCCACTAATGTATACATTATTTTCACACCTATTTTTTGTGTCCTTTAAGTGTCAGGAGAATTTGTTGACACATACCTGGTCTTTGCTTTGTTTTTAAGTCTCTCCTTGCTTAGATCAAAAATACGGGAAAACTGAAAAATCCTGAAAAGTTAATCTTTGAGAATCTGAAAAAAAAAGAAGAAAATAAAAGATGGAGACCATCTATTTGGATGGGAAGCCTCTAACAAACTCTGGCATATTTCAGATCCATTCACTGATAGGGCTGAGATTCCAGCCCCTTTCCACAAAGGAGAACAGCATATGTTTCAAAGTATTGTGGGGCAGATCTTCATCTAATGTAAATTGGCATCGAAGTTAATGAAACTGTGACAGGTTACTCCAGCTAAGAATCTGCTCTCATGATATTATTCTTACCATTACCATGAAAGATTGCTCTTAGTTTTTGCTTAAGAGAGTGACTTCTGTCTGTTTGTTGTAGATAGTTTAATTCATGAAGTTCTTTCCCTATTTGAGGACCATTCCATCCTCCCACAATGGGGACTATACCCTGGATCCTGGATTTTAAAACCTGTCTTCTGCATGCACTTATTTTCTGTGGTGCCTTTACTGCAGCACTCATAGGAACATGCACTCAAAGAAGAAGTGGTACTGACCTTGGAGTAACCTGAGTTGTTTGAGATGCTTTGCCCCTACGTGTGCTCCACCTCCTTCCCTCGGTTATGGAGGTTCTGTTTGTGGTTGAGAGGGCGCTGAGTGGCAGCAGGTCTGTGTCTCCACATATGCCCTTGTTTGGAGGCATGAATCTTTACTCTGCACAAGCCTGTGGACACTGCTTTGCATTCTCCGGCCAACAGTGGAGCATCCGTAGGGACAAAACATCTTGAACTCAAGATACTCCAGGTGTAAGTAAGCTCTCGTTTTCTTTAGGAAACTATTGTTATTAATTACTCTCAGATAAAGTAATATCCAGCCTATTGTCTCAAAATATTCTCTTTTATGGAAACAAGAGTAACCTTGAATGGGATAGAATTTATTTTGTAATACTACCTGAATTTTTCGTAAATCAATCTATAATTTTTGAGGTTCAGTTTAGCACTCTTATTCATGATGAGTTATTCTTTACTCTGCAAGTAATCCCATTGGAATCAATGGGTATATATGCACAATAAAGTATATATGCACAATAAAAATGAGAGTAGCGGGATCCAGTCCTGCAATAGAATGAGAATGTTGGAGTAATAAAGATATTCAAAGCTATGGTTTGAAAAATAGCATAAACAAATATGAACAGAGCTTTAGAAAAAGTACAGGGAAGATGATGACAGGAAAGCAGAATGGCTTTAAAGTACATTTTATAGAAGAAAGTTACACTTTTTACTCTTCTGATATTTAGTTCATATTATTTTGAAAAGAAGTGGAATGACAAGTTAGTCTTCCACTACTATCAACATTTTCTCCAGGGTAGACATCAGGATTTGTGCATTATTGACAAAATCTAAATTGGATAGTAAAATATTAAAAAGTAGTTGTTCAAATTCTGTCATCTTCCCATGCTTGTGACAAATGAGATTTCACTTGCCTCTATATTTTTAAAAATCTCAACAGGCACACTGTGTATTGGGCCATCTGGAAACTAAAGCTCTGATCCTGCAGTTGAGTATGCACTGGCATTTCCCTTCTCCTTGCACGAATGAAGTGCAAATATTCCATTCATTGTGTCAGAGAAAAACTCAGTTCTTGCTTTTTTGTTTGGTTGCAGCAAAATCAAATACTTTATTATTTCTCCAGCAATTGCAATAGATGGAGGGAGTGCCCTAGGACACAGGGTCGCCCCAGTCCCAGACAGGTCTCTCAACAGGTAAACAATTATAGCAAGTATTTATACCTTTGTTAGAGACAATAACAAGCAATTATACAGACAATAATAAGCAACAGCTGCATTTTGTTTATAGATAGGCCATCCTGCTATCTTATTTTTCTCACTTCTAGAAGACGCCAGTCTACATATTTGGTTATCAGTGCAAGGTCGTGACAACTTCTCACACAGTTCTTTCCCACTTGCCTCACACCATCCTCGCTTCTACAAGTCTCACGTCATTAGGGTTACAGCTGGTCTAACTCTTGTTAACTGCTAGCCTGACTCTTGCTAACAGACTGACATGCATTAAGATCCCTACAAATCCTTGTCAATTCTTTCCCTACTTCCACAATTGTATTGAACATTGGCTTGCAGTATAAAAATACAGTACAAAAAAGCAATGGGTGGGGTTTCCACAGTTACTGAACATATATGAGAATTACCATAACTCATGAGACCAGTGGCCCATGTAGTCCAGTAACCAGGACAATGGAGAACCGGCACCAGTTGAGGAAATGCAGCACTGTAAAAGGTTGACTTATGGAAACGGGTCACATTCAGCAACAAAATCCAAAGCTTAAGAGAATATCCAAGAAGCATTTTAAGATTTGGTAATGTAGTGACATGGGTATGGATGGTGCAACTCCACTCATCCACTCAAGCAGAAAGCAATACTAGCACTTTTGAAGATCGGCTATAGGCAGATGAGATGACAAATGAGGAATTAACAGTTAAATATATTGAGATATCCAAGACTAAGCCCTTGTTATGGAATCATTTTATAAATATATTTTGAAAAATGTGTGCACTTTAAGTAGCTGTCAGTTACAAGCTTCAGACTCTTTATTTTGCAGATGTTTCTTTGGCAAGATGCTATACTCAGTTATACCAGTGTAAATTTGGACTCAGTCTGTTGATTTCAGTGGAATTTTCTGGATTTCTACTAATGTAACTGACAACAGCATCTGGCCTTTGGTTTACAACATGACCTTGAACTGAATGCAGAAGAGGAGGAGAAGCGTGTGAAAGGATCATCTCTGAGGAAAACTTGGCTAGAGCGACAGATGAAAATGATGGTTTTTGCAGGAGAGTTTTTGGTAGAATGAAGGGAAGAGATGTTGGATATGGTGAGCAGGGAGAAGGTTGCAGTCGTCAAGGCTTAAAATTGCCATAGCATGAATTAGAACTTTGGGAGAAGGGAGGTGAGAGAGAGGGAGAAGGATAAATGCTGTGTTCTTTGCCAAGATATCGCGGCAGTCTGTGTGTGGGGATATGAGAAGACCAGCCAAAGGTTGGATGTGTAGAGAGTGATGGTGTTTACAGTTTTAGGGATTGATCCTTCTCCCATTGACTTTCCTGGTACAGGATCAAGGCCATAGAGAATTGGAAGGAGGGGTATTTCTGTCTTTGGAAGGTTGGATACAGCAAACCTTTGTGGACCATCTCTAATAATGAACCCTCATACAAAGAGCATATGTGAAAGAACAGTTAGAAAAGAAAACTTCAGGGCATTCTAAATACATTATTTTTCTATTTTGGGGGATTGGGAGGGTGGGAAAGACATTTTGTTTAACTGATTCACTTATGATCGTGTGCCTTACCTTAATTAGCCTGCCTGTTCGCCATCTGTTTCTCAAAATATGCTAATATGCTTTTTTCTCCGAATAGATTGAAGTGCCACACAAATTGCTTCCCCAGTTCAAATAATGCTATACAGATTAATTTTGAAATGTGAACAATCTCTTGGGTAGCATGGCTTCTTCAGTGTCCCTCCATGAAGATAATTATTTTGTCAACAAGGCCATGGAGACAATCAGTATCATAATCCTCATTGGTTGTTCTCATCGTTTATTCTCTCTTTTGCTTTCTGTCATGTTCTGAACAGTTATGTGCCAGGAGAAGCATCCGGTTAATCTTTAATTCTGTAGTGAACAAATTTTTCTGCCTCTAGCACTGATGTAAAATAATGGGTCTGACCTTTAATTTCAGACCATAGTCTTGTGGGAGAAAATGAAGCATAATACTCCTCTCCTCCACCCTCCCCCAGCTTCTAGAAGTTACTGCTTTAATACAATCAAAGGCATGGCAGTAACAAGACTCAGGATCCTATTTGGGCAGTTCTAGGGATTTCATTTAGAAGCATTTAGGAAGATGATAATAAAGGTCCTTTGTAGGAGCTCATACATGGCATCCTGATGAAGTTTTTCAATTGAGCTTCAGTGTAGAGTTTCTCAGGGTCTAGAATTAGGGAGATGCATTTCTTAAAGGTCGCTTTACCAATTTTTTCCCTCATATTTAACCCTTCCAAGAGCAATTCCCCAAGTTCAACTGATTTTCAGTCTCTTCTTTCAGCATATTTCCTAATTATCTCATTGATCTTCACTTGATTCACATGCAAGAAAGTTAATGTGTAGTTAAATCTGCGGGCATTCCTCAGAGTCATGTGTTCCTTATATCCTTCTAGAACCTGGGAGTTACATTTCCACAATGCACTCACTGAAGAAAGTGACATCCAGGTACCTCTACAAGAATAGTAGCATTGCATTACAATAAACCACAGATATTAGAAAACTGGATCAAATCACCACAAATTCTATCCAGGGCCCTTAGTTAGCATTGCACTTTTCAAGGCAATCTGTCTATGCATCTGGGTTTTAGAGTACTTGAAACAATTGGCTTTAAAGAGAAACTCTGGTGCAACCTTAAATACAGCGTCGCTATTGCTCTGGAGTCGCCGTATGTTAGCCAGAGGGTTTCCAATCCAACTGACCTGGAATGAAAGTGTCCTGGTTTCTTTTCCATGATGATTTGTTTTTGCTTCATTTATATTATGAGCTCTGTTTACTGACAGTGCAGAAGTGTAATTGTTTCCACTGATACTGGAATAGCAAATCTTCTCAGTGTACTGATGTATAGATTAATCCAGGAGGATTAATCTTTGGGTCACCTGCTGCTTAGAAGCTATATGACAATTATGTCACTGCAATGTTTTTGACAATTTTCTTTGTTATGTGAAATAAAGTTCAGTGGGCATCAAATTAAACAATGGATTGCAGCACATGAGTTCATTTAAAGCTGACTGCAAAAGAGTTTGTTCAAGTAAATGATGACAAGATTAAGACTGTTCAAGTGTTGCCATAGGGCAGTGGTACCCAAACCTTTCCTGTCGTGCCCCCCCTTGCTAGTTACCCTCCATACCGACTGTAGTACAGTTGGCTCAGCATAGGAGCTTGGGCTGAGGGCGGAGCTAGGGGCAGAACTGAGGCTAAAGGAGGAGCTAGGGCTAAAGGTGGAGTTGGCCTTGGGGTAGAAAGGGAATGAGGGCAGAACTGCAGCTGGGTGGAGCTCCCTCCCCCGCCCCTGGTGGGGGCTGGCCTGGGCCCTGCCCTGCACCCTCCCAAAATGTTCCTCCACGCCCTCCCCAGAAGGGGTGCATCCCACAGTTCAGGGACCACTGTCATAGGGGAAAAACAGACCCTTTTATAAAGATACTTTGTGTTCCATATGTAAGCAAACTCAGGATGAGCTCTACCCTGACATCTGGTGGTGAATTATGGGAAGTGCAGAAAGAATGTCAGGAACGTGAAATCTCAAATATTTGCATGGGCACACCCAGCAAGGCAGCCTGGGATGGTTATTTTGACAGCTGAGATCCCCAATTTCTTTGTTATTGGGGCAGGAG
>NC_133773.1:122312333-122322212 GCF_003597395.2 Chelonoidis abingdonii
GTGGTGAAGGCTGCAGCAGAACTCCACGGAGAGGTGGAGCAGTTGGCCCTGGCCCACGTAAGGTGCCCTTTAACATCCTGTGTGGACTCCCCCCCAGTTCCACCCAGGCGGGGGGTGGTGGTAAAACTCTGCAGATAAACTCTTGAATTCTGAGGGTGGCACTGACCAGAGACTTTTGGGTTGTTGGACTGTGGGGTGGTTGGACTGAAGACCCTAAGGGGGAAAGGACATTGGCAAACGTACTTGGAGGTGGGTTTTTGTTGATGGTTTGTGTATAATCCTATTTGTGGTGTTTCTCCAATGGGATTCCGCATTGTTTCCTTCCTTTATTAAAAGGATTTTGCTACACTCAGACTCCATGCTTGCAAAAGGGGAAGTATTGCCTCCTAGAGGCACCCAGGGAGATGCAGGATGTAAGTGTCCCAGGTCACAGGGTGGGAGCTCGAGCCGGTTATGCATTGTGTTATTGAACGGAACCCCTGGATACTGAACCCGGCCCTTGTTGCTGCCAACTCAGAGGGGCAGAAGGGTTACAGATATATAATTACTTCTGTGTCATATGTAGAACTTTTCACTCAAAACAGTTTTAAGATGTACTTCATACTGTAGATTCAAACTGATTTAGCTAGGGGTAAAATCAAGATTTCTATTCCCTGTTTCATTTATACTTAGAAATGGGATCGGGGATGGGGTGAAGTGGAGGGGGAATCCTTGCCCCATTGAAGACAATGGCAAAACTCCCATTGATTTCACTGGGACCAGGATTTCACTCAACTCTATTTATGGATAGAAAATTTTCACATTTTCGTGAAAAGTGGAATAAAAGTTTTGGCAAAATGTTACTAAGTATTTTTCTCTTTTTCAACCAGGTGCATAGTAGGCTAGTTATTTAAAATAAATTTTTGGAAGTTTTGTCCAGAAAAAGGGGGGTTGGAGAAATTTGAGGCCATTAGCACCAATGTTTTTTATTAGCTCTAATAATATATGTTGCTAACGATATACGGATTAAAGAAAATATTGGCACAGAGGACTGATCCTGTAACTCTCATCCACACAAGTAGTCCTCTTGTGAGTGAAGATTGTTGGATCAGCACATCCCTTTCGTGTGTTAGGAAAAAAATGTTTTCACTGGAAAGTGGAACAAAAGTGGATTTTAATGTCCAAAGTCAGCAACTTTCATTGGTAGCGTGTGGCTCAGGCAGCGGGGCTCTAGTATCAAGCTGGGGAGATTGCAAGAGAAGCGGGCCCATTGTCGCCCGGACACGCTACCTATCGCAGGAGGGTCGGGAGCCTGCAGGAAGTAAACTGCAGTGATGAGCAGCAACGAGTGCTTCAAGTGTGGACGTACTGGTCATTGGGCTCGGGAATGCCCTACTCGAATTGGCCGTGGCAATGGGATACAAAGCCATGGCAGAGGCTTCCAGTTCATGTCTTCATCTCTCCCAGACATCTGTTACCGCTGTGTTGAGTCTGGCCATCTTTCCAAGGACTGTGATCTTCAGGAGGATGCCTGCTATAACTGTGGCAGAGGTGGCCATATTGCTAAGGACTGCAAGGAACCGAAGAGAGAGCGAGAGCAGTACTGCTACAACTGAGGCAAACCTGGCCATTCGGCTCGTAACTGTGACCGTGCAGATGAGCAGAAGTGCTATTCTTGTGGGGAATTTGGACACATTCAAAAAGACTGAGCCAAAGTTAAGTGCTATGGGTGTGGTGAAACTGGGCATGTAGCCATCAACTGCAGCAAGACAAGTGAAATCAACTGCTATCGCTGGGGCGAGTCAGGGCACCTTTCACGGGAATGCACAATTGAAGCTACAGCTTAATTATTTCCTTTATCAAGTGTATTTCCAAGACATTGGAACTAATTTTTTCCTATTGGAAATATCTGTAAGTGGGAATAATTGTATTTACCTGCATCAGAGATTTGGTGGGGTGTAGCTAATTGTTTTGTAAAGTACTTTGAAGTCTTTAGATCAGGCACATTTTGTGTTGACTTCAGTCTGGAGTCCATTGAAGTCAATGAAAAAAATCTTCATTGATTTCAACAGGAATTGTTCAGGTGTCTGTAAGCATAAAATATTTACTTTTAACTAATATTATTTTAAAATGTTTATTGCAAGATTCTCTTCACTCAGTCAGATTGCAGAGCTTAGTAGTGAATCTGCAATCATTCCCCATATATCTCTCATTGAAGTCAGTAAGGATTCTGTTCACCAGAGGAAGCAGAATAGTAGAGTGGTGGGGAGGGATTAGCTCAGTGGTTTCAGCATTGGCCTGCTAAACCCAGGGTTGTGAATTTAATTCTTCAGGGGGCCACTTAGGGGATCTGGGGCAAAATCAGTACTTAGTCCTGCTAGCAAAAGCAAGAGGGCTGGGCTCAATGACCTTTCAGGGCCCCTTTCAGTTCTATGAGATAGGTGTATATCTCCATATATTGACACAATATTATAACCTGTGTGTGGCTGAGAGAAAAGAATACTGCCTTAATTTCTTAGTTTTTGAAAATCTCTTTTTCTCTGCTTTTCTGCCTTCAAAGAGTCTCAGTTTTGATATTACCAGCTACTGTAGTTAGAACCATCCCTTGTGTTTAATTTTTTTAAAAATAAAGGAAAAAATTATAATGGACTTTGAAATAAATGATGATTGGGTGTGTTACAATGGGATTATAAATTTTGGGTTTCATACAATGTATAAATGGATAACTGAATTATATCATCTGAAATTGAAAAATGATTCTGCTATACACAATGGCTTAGTTAATCAAAACACTTACTGAAGTTTTAAGTGAACCCATAAATTGGACTAAAATCATGTCTACGTTTTAAAAACTGGAAGTACAAATTGCACTTCTCTGTCTTCTGGGAGAGGAAGAAAACCTGAAACGTGGGTGGTCCAAATCTGTGCAGCAGTAAGGGGCTCTAAATCCTGTAGAGGTGCTGACTGTAATGGATGAATGTTTATAATCCTAGATGGACAAAGTCCTAAAATCATTTCACAGTCATGGATTTGTCATCAGGACAAAAACTCTTTTCCATTGTGTGTCTGTGTCTGTGTGTGTGTGTCTATGTGTATACACACGCTGTTAGGATGCAGTTAGCTACATACACTTGCAGTGATCCTGTTGCCCTTCTGTTCTATTTTACTTCTTTGGATTGTCCATGCTCATTAAACTCCACTTGCTCTGTGAGCTGTGATTGGCTCATTCATATGTCTGCAAGCAGTTTAATGAAATTAAAAAAGGATCAGTGTTTTTAGGTGTCTGGTGACATAAGTCTCGCTGGCATTAAACAATTCTAATTCTATGTCTCTGCACAGAATGCATCTTTAAGACTGAATTGTTTTTATTCACTCTTGAGGGATGTGTTTATAGGATCTGTTAGGCTTTTTTTTTGCCCAGGTGCAGTCATTGCAGATGCACTGTAACTTATTTTCAGAAATCACAATTTCAGTCCCATTCCTCCCACCTGGTATATTTGAGTTTCAGTCCATAAAGGTGTTAAGTATTCAATCAATAGACAACTGTCCTGTACTCCTATACTTAAAATGGACACTGGATAAAATTTCCCAAACAGTCTAAGTCACTTAGGAGCCTAGATCCCATTTAATTAATTGGGACTGAAGGTCCTAAGTGACTTAGGTGCTTTTGAAAATGATATTTAGAGTCCTAAGTCATTGTAGCACTTAGAAATTTTACCCATTTCTTGTTTAAAAATATAAATGATACAAGCTACTCATCCCTTCACAAATAATTGAGGACTGTAACAAACATCCATGCATCAGGAAGGCTCCCCAACCCTTTAAAGACTGTCTTCTCATCACTTGATTCTGAGAAAAGACGGGCCAGAGTAGTACAGCTGGGAAGTTGACAAATGTGGAGAGCGGCTGGGGCTGAACCAAGTGTGTGGGGTTGCACAGAGAACACCTTGCTAGCAGCTCTCCTTTTTTGAGAAGGGGGCTGCATCTGAGAACTCTATGCTGAGTGTGGTGGTATAATATGGCTGGGAGAAGTGGACCATGAGAGGAAAATGTTCAAAACCATTTAGAGACAGGTTGTTATACCCTTACTCAGCTGAGTAATGTCAATGGGAATATTTGGGAGTAAGGTACCACTCAGCATGAATCAAGATATGTTTAAGTATAAAATTCTCAATGACTGCACAGTTCTTTGACCTCAGTACACAAGCACCCCTGGCTGTCACGTGGGAAGCTTATATAAAGGCTATATAAAATATAAGTGAATAGGGAAAAGTTACAACAGATATACTAAACTTTGAGTATAAATGTTCCGCTTCTCACCATTCACTGTTTGCATAAGAGTTAGCTTCTGAAGAAGACAAACTAAACCAATTTATCATTAGAGCCTGTAAAATAGGTTGTGAATTAGAAGGTAAAAATGGTAAACTGTTCACTTGAGTGCTAAGGCACGAAGCTCCCCACACCATGACTACCCTACAATTAGATGACAGAACCATTACACACTGCCTGCTGAAAATCAGCCAAGCCTTTTCAGAACATTATCAAAATATACCTAAACCTCAAGCCAACAATAATCCTCAGTAAACAGACTTCTCCTTCTCGAAATGTCCATTAGACACTTCTGAAGCAGAACTGGTCATTCAGATGGATGTAGGCTAAACTGAAGATTGAAACTCCTGAACCTGTTAAGAACCTCTATTCTGGGAAGCTCCCAGGCACTGGCAAGATTCTGGCCAACCTCTGTTAGACATGTATATAAAAGATTTTCCTTGCTTTACTTCAAATGATTAATTATCTCTTATTACCTGAAAAATTACCTCATTCTTCAAACATAGACTCCATCTTGCTATTTCTTAAAACCAATGAGGTCCTAACCTGATGCATTTTCAATTGACCCAGAGAGATGATGGTCCCCTATTTTAAAATTCAAGTGAAAGTGCTGTCCTGTTATGTAGATAACATTTTGTTCCCCATTATTAATTAACACGATTCTGGCTTTGTTTTGAGAAGGTCAGGTTTTTTTCCAATTTAAGGTAACTATCCAATATCATTGTCTTTCTTCAGGAATTTCAGTCAGAAGATTAGATTCTCTCAAAAGGCTTAGAAAAAAACATTTATTCCTAAAGACACGGATGTCTCTTTGCTGTATTTAATGGGGAGGAAGAGAGGTTTGGGGCTGAGATTTATCCAGTGGTTAAATGTGTATTTGCATTTGCAACCTATCAATACATTGTCAAAACGAATCACTAATTTTAATCTTTTCTCTTTTTGGGAGAGGAATATGTCTAAAGTGTCCCCACTTGCTTTCTCTGTTCATCACTTCAGTAGTACCTTTAGGCTTGATGCTTAGGAATTATTCCAGTATCGAGCAGGAGTAGGATTGGGACAGAACAAATTGATGCTCACAAACAGGGAAGAATTCGTAGGGGAAGTTGAAGTGGGTGGCAACCTGGTGATCATGAGATGGTTGAGTTCAGGATCCTGACAAAAAGAAGAAAGGAGAGCAGCAGAATATAGACCCTAGACTTCAGAAAAGCAGACTTTGACTCCCTTAGGGAACTGATGGGCAGGATTCCCTGGGAAGTTAATATGAGGAGGAAAGGAGTCCAGGAGAGATGGCTGTATTTTAAAGAAGCCTTATTGAGGACACAGGAACAATAGCTGTGCAGAAAGAATAGCTTAACAGAGAAATCTTCAGTGAGCTGAAGGTGACCAGCTTGGCTTAACAAAGAAATCGTCAGTGAGCTTAAACAGAGAAAAGAAGCTTACAAGAAGTGGAAACTTTGACAGATGACTGGGGAAGAGTATAACAATATTGCTTGAGCATGCCGGGATGTAATCAGGAAGGTCAAAGCACATTTGGAGTTGCAGTGAGCAAAGGATGTGAAGGGTAACAAGGAGGGTTTCTACAGGTATGTTAGCAACAAGATGATCAGGGACCCTTAATGAATGGGGGAGGCAACACTAGTGACAGATGATGTGGAAAAAGCTGAAGTACTCAGTGCTTTTTTTTTTGTCTCAGTCTTCACAGACAAGGGCAGCACAGTATGGGGAGGAGATGAGCAGCCCTCAGTGGTGAAAGAACAGGTTGTGGACTATTTAGAAAGGCTGGACATGCACAAATCCATGGGTCCAGATCTAATGTATCCGAAGGTGCTGAGCTAATTGGCTGATGTGATTGCAGAGCCATTGGCCATTATCTTTGAAAACTCATGGTGATTGGGGGAGGTCCCGGGCAATTGGAAAAAGGCAAATATAGTGCCCATCTTTAAAAAAGGAAGAAGGAGAATCTGGGGAACTACAGACCAGGAGCTTCACCTCGGTCCCCCGGAAAAATCATGGAGCAGGTCCTCAAGGAATCAGTTTTGAAGCACTTGGAGGAGAGTAAGGTGGTCAGGAACTGTCAACATGGATTCACCAAGGGAAGTCATGCCTGACCAACCTGATTGCCTTCTATGATGAGATGACTGGCTCTGTGGATATGGGGAAAATGGTGGACATGATATAGCTTGACTTTAGCAAAGCTTTTGATACAGTCTCCCACTGTATTCTTACCAGCGAGTTAAAGAAGTATGGATTGAATGAATGGACTATAAGGTGGATTGAAAGCTGGCTAGATTGTCGGGCTCAATGGGTAGTGATCAACGGCTCAATGTCTAGTTGGCAGCCGGTATCAAGTGGAGTTCCCCAGGGGTCAGTCCTGGGTCCATTTTTGTTCATCATCTTCATTAATGATTGGGATGATAGGATGGGTTGAACCCTCAGCAAGTTCACTGATGACACTAAGCTGTGGGGAGAGAGAGCTATGCTGGAGGGTAGGGATAGGGTCCAGAGTGACCTAGACAAATTGGAGGATTGGGCCAAAAGAAATCTGATGAGGTTCAACAAGGACAATTGCAGAGTCCTGCGCTTAGGAAGGAAGAATCCCATGCACCGTTACAGGCTAGGGACCAACTGGCTAAGCAGCAGTTCTGCAGAAAAGGACCTGGGGATTACAGTGGATGAGAAGCTGGATGAGTCACCAGTGTGCCCTTGTTGCCAAGAAGGCTAATGGCATATTGGGCTGTATTAGTAGGAGGATTGCCAGCAGATCAATGGGAGTGATTATTCCCCTCTATTTGGCACTGGTGAGGCCATACCTGGAGTATTGCATCCAGTTTTGGGTCTGCTACTACAGCAAGGATGTGGACACAGTGGAGATAGTCCAGCAGAGGGCAATGAAAATGATTAGGAGGCTGGGGCACATGATTTATGAGGAAAGGCTGAGGGAACTGGGCTTATTTAGTCTGCAGAAGAGAAGAGTGAGAGAGGATTTGATAGCAGACTTCAGCTACCTGAAGGGGGTTTCCAAAGAGGATGAAGCTTAGCTATTCTAAGTGGTGGCAGATGATAGAACAAGGAGCAATGGTTTCAAGTTGCAGTCAGAGGAGGTCTAGGTTAGGTGTTGGGAAACACTATTTCTCTAGGAGTGTGGTGAAGCACTGGAATGGGGTTACCTAGGGAGGTGATGGAATCTCAATCCTTGGAGGTTTTTAAGGCCTGGCTTGGCAAAGCCCTGGCTGGGGTGATTTAGTTGGGGTTGGTCCTGCTTTGACAAGGGTTGGAGTAAATGACCTCCTAAGGTCTCTTCAAATCCTAATCTTCTATGATAATTTGATTTTGCTTTACTAATGAAATACTAGAAAATGAAACTTAGGAAAGATTGTGTATTGGGTAGAAGATGGGCTGAATAATCTGATTGAAAATATCTAGCTCAAGCTTTTATAATTCCATGGTATGCAGAAGATATTGCCATCTCAAACTCCCTCTTATGACGAACATTTATTTGAGTTCTTTACTAGTAAAACTGGGGTAGAGTTTTGAATCTGTGTCTTTTGACCTTAAATTCACCTTTGTGGGGACACAAGCAGTGGCCACTAACTCATTTAAATATGGAAAGGTATCCAGGTCCAGAAATATGAAAAATAGTTTAAGTTAAATTGCAAACCAGTCATTCAGAAAACCACTTGGTATCTAACTGTCAGGGCCTGACTCCCACTTTTATTGATTTGGAGGGGTTAATGCCCTCAAAGTAGCCTACGTCCCCAAAATGTTTCCTCTTTTTAACAGTCTCTCCTATTTTTGTTCAGTCAGGGTCTTCAAACAGGTTAATGAAATCTCTACCTGAATTCTTCCCCAGTCATTGATCCAAATTAAACAATCTGTCCTTTATCAAATGGCATTATGGTATTCTCAAACAAGCATTATTTTCTCAAATTTCAGCTGTTGTATTTAGTCCCTTAATTTAATAATATATCTATTCAGAATAGAATAAACACTCATAAGATTTCCCTTCCCTACCTCACCCAGTTATTTGTTTGGAATGTAACGGACAGCGCATACGCTCTCTCTCTCTCTTATGGTGGGAATGGCTTATGACTTTCGCCCCACCTAGGGTGAATCTCCCTATATTTTCCATAACCTTACTACATCCAGATACGTCCCTTCAGCTGCAAAGAAGCATAAGGAGAGATGGAGGAAGCACAGGCCACGACATATTAATGACCTTTTGGAGAACAAAGTACAATAGTGATAAATTAAGGTTTCAATTACCCAACATTCTATCTCATCAATTTTTCCAAATGAGACAACTGTTCTATAAATAAATACTCAGGACAAGGTATTAATCCTACATTTGTGAGAAAGTTTTTGGAAAAAAAAATTAGGGATAAGAAAATTGTAAGTTACCTTATGTTAAAAGAACTTTTCACTCCAGTGTGGGACAAAAAGAAATTTGTGAAATATCAGCACTCTTTGTGGAACGCAAATTCAGAATGTCAACCTACTCTAATATCTAACCCTTGCTTGGCTAGATTCTTTCTCAAAAGATCTTTCTCTCTCCCATCCTGAAAGCATTTTCTCACTCAGTGTGCTCAGTTCTTGCCAGAACTGATTTCCATTTTTTTGTCTTTGGTCACCGTGGTTGAACAAAACTCCACTAATATTATTTTCAGACCTATTCTTTGTGACTTTTAAGTGTTAGGACAATTTGTTGACACATACCTGGTCTTTTTTTTGGTTGTTTGTTTTTAAGTCTTTCCTTGTGTAGATCAAAAATACTGGAAAATTGAAAAATCCTGAACAGTTAATCTTTGAGAATCTGAAAAAAAAAAAGAAAAGAAAAGATGGAGACCATCTGTTCTTATGGGAAGCCTCTAATAAGCTCTGACATACTTCAGATCCATTCACTGATAGGGCTGAGGTTTTCCAGCCCCTTTCCACAAAGGAGAACAACATATGTTTCAAAGTATTGTGGGGCAGATCCTCATATAACGTAAATTGGCATTAAATTTAATGGAACTATGACAGGTTACACCAGCTGAGAATCTGCTCTCATGATATTATTCTTACTATTATCATGAAAGATTGAAAAAACAAAACAAAAGTATACAAAGCTTAGTAGTCTAACCATCTTCTCAGTAACATTGTTTCTTCTTTGAGTGATGGTCCTTATTCCATATGTTTGTTTGTGAACAGTGCCTGTTGATCCGTAAGTGCATAGTGCATCCTCTTGTGCTTGCAGCAGAGGGCATAATAGGTCATGCGAGTTGATGCCTCTCCAGTTTCCTCTTACTGCCCCGGGGCCTGAGTTGGAACCCCTGTTCCTTCATGCTCTTAGTTTTTGCTTACAGAGTGACTTCTGTCTGTTTGTTATAGATAGCCCTGAGGTAAGGGGGGAAGTGGGATACCGGGAGGAAGCACAAGCAGGAGAGCACAAGAGGGAAGGACTCCTGTCTCATACTGAGAAAGCAGGAAAATCAACGAGTTATCTTAAGTGCCTATACACAAATACAAGAAGCCTGGGAAACAAGCAGGGAGAACTGGAAGTCCTGGCATGGTCAAGGAACTATGATATGATTG
>NC_133773.1:122323731-122330841 GCF_003597395.2 Chelonoidis abingdonii
TCTCTCACAGTATTCTTGCCAGCAAGTTAAAGAAGTATGGGCTGGATGAATGGACTATAAGGTGGATAGAAAGCTGGCTAGATCGTCGGGTTCAATGGGTAGTAATCAATGGCGTCGTGTCTAGTTGGCAGCCGGTATCAAGCAGAGTGCCCCAAGGGTCAGGCTTGAGGTCTGTTTTGTTCAATATCTTCATTAATGATGTGGATGATGGCGTGGACTGCACCCTCAGCAAGTTTGCAGATGACACTAAACTGGGAAGAGTGATAGATACGCTGGAGGGTAGGGATAGGATGCAGAGGAACCTAGACAAATTAGAGGATTGGGCCAAAAGAAATCTGATGAGATTCAACAAGGACAAGTGCAGAGTCATAGAATCATAGAATATCAGGGTTGGAAGGGACCTCAGGAGGCCATCTAGTCCAACGTCCTGCTCAAAGCAGGACCAATCCCCAGACAGATTTTTGCCCTGATCCCTAAATGGCCCCCTCAAGGATTGAACTCAAACCACTGAGCTGTGCTATCCCTCCTCCCCTCCCCCCATGCACTGCTACAGACTAGGGACCAAATGGCTAGGCAGCAGTTCTGCAGAAAAGGACCTACAGGGTTACAGTGGACAAGAAGCTGGATATGAGTCAACAGTGTACCCTTGTTGCCAAGAAGGCTAACGGCATTTTAGGTTCTATAAGTAGAATCATTGCCAGCAGATCGAGGGACGTGATCATTCCCCTCTATTCGACATTGGTGAGGCCTCATCTGGAGTACTGTGTCCAGTTTTGGGCCCCACACTACAAGAAGGATGTGGGAAAAATTGGAAAGAGTCCAGTGGAGGGCAACAAAAATGATTATGGGTCTGGAGCACATGACTTATGAGGAGAGGCTGAAGGAACTGGGATTGTTTAGTCTGTAGAAGAGAAGAATGAGGGGGGATTTGATAGCTGCTTTCAACTACCTGAAGGAGGATTCAAAAGAGGATGGCTCTAGATTGTTCTCAGTGGTAGCAGATGACAGAACAAGGAGTAATGGTCTCAAGTTGCAGTCAGGGGAGGTTTAGGTTGGATATTAGAAAAAACTTTTTCACTGAGAGGGTGGTAATGCGCTGGAATGGGTTACTTAGGGAGGTGGTAGAACCTCCTTCCTTAGAGGTTTCTAAAGTCAGGCTTGATAAATCCCTGGCTGAGATGATTTAGTTGGGGATTGGTCCTATTTTGAGCAGGAGGTTGGACTAGATGACCTCCTGAGATCCCTTCCAACTCTGATATTCTATGATCCTATGAAAGAGACTTTTAAAAATTATTCTCATGCATGAGGTGCCAAATTTCCACTGTGGGAGACCACGGCTGACCCTGCAAAAATCCAAGGATGTCTGCTGTCCTGTCAAAGCTCCATTTCCATGAAGCATATTGTCAGACAAACTTTGTCCCAAGCTATCAGTATGCTATTTGAAAGGCTAAATCCGAACTTAGTGCTAAGGTATATTATGGATATTGATTCCTGCCAGATAGTCAAATCTGAAAAAAGGCTCGACCCTGTGAGTACTGCCATTCCCAAGCATTCAAAAATTGGGAAAAAATTTGGGAGTCAAGAGTCCCAAAAATCATGAGATTGAGATTTATTTTAAAATTTTCATAATTTATATACCATAAATTTTAGTGTCTTTTTATTTGTTTGCAGAGAATTCCTGGTGCCGGTCCCTTACATCTGAGGTGTCTATCCCTCTGTTTTTTAACCTTTCTCCATAATCATGAGAGCTAGAAACTTAGCTTTTATTTAAAATAAAAGCTGAGATTCATAAATAATAGCCAGGTTTAGCAGTGGATGTTCAAGAAAAAGAGCAAATATTGGGAGGCTTGTGATAAAATTGTGAGTTGGCAACACCAGTTCCAACATTGATCCAGGTAAACACACATTTTACAGGTAGGGAATTCAGATAGCCAAAGATTAAGTGACTTCCTAAGGCCACGCAAATGTCCTACATCCCTGTCCAGTGCCTTCATCACAAGACCGTCCTTCTTCCCTCTCTCTGCCCTATATAGGGCCAAGTGCGCTACATCCATAGCAGCTCAGTCCCTGCTGGCCTGGAAGCATGTGACCAAGATTGGGTACCCTAATAAATATCCCTGTATACCACTTCAGTGTGCCACCAGACCTTAAGGACTGCCCCAAAATTCAGCACCTGGACAGTATAATCAAGTTTCTGATTCAGAGGAAAAACATTTGAACTTAGTTTTTTCAATAACCGTGAATGATTTTTAATAAATTGACACAAAACCACGTTGCGTCTATCTAAAAATTATGACACTGCAGTAAAAAAGGCAAAAAAACCACTTTGATTTTCCTCTCTAATTCTCAGTCCTCTCTTGCAATCAAAGCTCTCACTTCACATTTTAAAATACTTAGCATACTTACCACCTCCATTGTAATCAACTTAATTAATGAGATGTCAAAAATGTAATTTGTGACATTAATCTAAATTAACAACAAATTTAAAAGTCCTTTAAGGCCAGACTGAGTTTATATTTATTTCATATATTTTCATTTAGCCTTCACTGGATCTTTACTCCTGTAATATCAAAGCTATTACACTATCATATGCAAATACATTGGTTGTGTTAACTTATGCTTAATGTTTGTCCTTACTGCATGAAAACTCAATTAATCTTTTACATTGGGAGGGAGGAAAACCTCTCAAACATAAAAGCATTTCCCCCAGACATGATGCAGCAAAAGCAGAGAGCATCATGGACAAAAACGAAACTACTTAGATGTAAAAATACACCAGTAAATTCTAGTGAATCAAAACACTGAAACATGCTGGAGGTGCTTTTATTTTATTTTTTAAACTAAGGAGTTGGTAGTCAGGGGTTAAAAAGCCAAGAGATGAAAATTCAGTAGACCTGAATACAATGTATACAAAAAACAATAATATAATTCCAAGAAGAAAAGATAGGCACACACACAAATATAAACCGTCAATCATTCTTCAAGGTCAGAGTTAACCACTAACTGATGGGATGAGTCAGTGGTTCTCAACCTGGGGCACATGACACCTGGGGACTTCCAGGGGGGTACATCAGCTCATCTAGATATTTGCCTACGTTTACAAC
The DNA here is from genome assembly GCF_003597395.2 of Chelonoidis abingdonii. Classification (NCBI taxonomy): domain Eukaryota; kingdom Metazoa; phylum Chordata; order Testudines; family Testudinidae; genus Chelonoidis; species Chelonoidis abingdonii. The sequence continues at coordinate 122,326,836 of NC_133773.1, forward strand.
AGGCTACATAAAAAGCACTAGTGAAGTCAGTACAAACTAAAATTTCGTACAGACAATGACTTGCTCTATACACTGTACACTAAAATGAAAGTACAATATTTATATTCCAGCTGTTTTGCAAAAAGTGGAAACTATGTCAAATTACACAGGATTAATATAAAAAAACCCACAAGCATATAGGGACAAAATTAGACAGGCCACATAACAAAATGAGGTTAAACTACGTATGGACATAAAGGGTAACAAAGGAAACATTTTACAAATACATTAGAAGCAAGAGGAAGTTCAAGGACAGGATAGGCCCAATACTCAATGAGAAGGGAAAGACAAAAACAGAAAACTCAGCAACAGCCGAAATTTTAAATGCGTTGTTTGTTTCAGTTTTCACCAAAAAATAAACAGGGAATGGACACGACTATAGTGAACATCAGTGTAAATAGGATAGTATTTGAAGTTAAAATAGGGAAAGAACAAGTTAAGAATTACTTAGATAAAATAGATGTCTTCAAGTTGGCAGAGTCTGACGAAATACATGCTAGAATACTTAACTGGCTGAAGAGATCTCTGAGCCATTAGCTATTATCTTTGAGAACTCATGGAGGATCATGAGGATCAGAGGACTGGAAAAAGACAAATATAATACCTATCAAAAGTGGAATAAGGACAACCCAGGGAATTACAGAACAGTCAGTTTAACTTGGATACCCAGAAACATACTGGAGCAAATAAATCAGTCAGTTTGTAATTACTTAAAGATAATAAGGTGATAAGTAACAGTCAACATGGATTTATTAAGAACAAATCATGTCAAACTAATATCCATCTCTCACAGGGTAACAAGTCTTGTGGATTAGGGGTAGCAATAGGTGTGACATATATAGACTTTAGGAAGGGTTTTGATACTGTCTCCCATGACCTTCTCATGAGCAAACTAGGGAAATATAGCATAGGTGAACCTACTAGAAGATGGTTGCACTACTGGTTGGAAAACCACATTCAGAGAATAGGTATAAATCAAGCTAGATGGCATAACCAGTGGAGTCCCTCACAGATCTGCTCTATTCAATATCTATGGGATATGGTTCTATTCAATATCTTCATAAATTATTTGGATAACACTATAGTGAGTGAACTTATAAAGTTTGCGGATGATACCAAGCTAGATGGCGTTCCAAGGGCTTTGAAGGACAGGATCAGAATTCAAAATGATCTGGAAAAACCGGAGAGATGGTCTGAAATACATAGGATTGCGTTCAATAAGAAGAAATGCAAAGTACTACACTCAGGAAGGAATATTCAGTTACATAAATACAAAATGGGAAAATGACTGCCTAGGAAGGAGTACGCAGAAAAACATCTAAGGGTTATCACAAATTAAATAGGAGTCAACAATATAATACTGTTTTTTTTAAAAAGTGAACATCATTCTGGGATTTATTAGAATAAGTGTTGTAAGCAAGACCCAAGAAGTAATTCTTCCACTCCACTCAGCACTGATAAGACCTCAGCTGGAGTACCGTGTCCAGTTCTGGGCATGACATTTTGGAAAGGATGTGGACAAACTGAAGAAAGTACAGAGGAGAGCAACCAACATGATTAAAGATCTATAAAACAAGACCTATGAGAAAAGACTGAGAAATCTGGTTTGTTGAGTCTGGAGAAGACTGAATGGGGGACATAATAACAGTCTTCAAGTATGTAAAAGGTGTTATAAATTGTTCTCCTTATCCCCTGAGAACAGGACAAGAAGTAATGGCCTCAATTGCAGCAAGGGAGATTTAGGTTAGACATTAGTAAAAACTTCCTAAATAAGGGTAGTTAAGCACAGGAACAAATTGCCTAGGGAGGTTGTGGAATCACTCTATCATTAGAGCTTTTAAGACAAGTTAGACAAACACCTGTCAGGGATGGTCTGCCTCAGTGAAGGGAACTGGACCAGATACCTACTGAGGTCCCTTACAGTCCTACATTGCTATGATTATATGATTTTTAGGCTTGGAAGGAATTTATCAATAAATGTCAATAAACTGGAAAAAATATGTCCATGAATAATAATCGAAATTTACGCATTGGCTAAATAAATAATGGACTCATCTATAAGGCTATTTACTTGGTATATTTTGACATGCAATGTTGATAATTTGTGTTTTAATAGTTATAAAGCTTTAACATTTTAAATCTGTCATTAAATAATTGTCTGCCTCCCCCACATAATTTTCTGCAACTGTGAAAATCTAAAATAGATACAAATATTAAAAAGCTTAAAAATAATCAATATTCCCCATCAAAATTGTAAAGAAATAAAAATCAAATTCTGCCAAGCTTAGCTATTTTATAGCTATTTTATATTGGTATTATGGCAAGTTCCTCTGAAGCATCAAGTAGTATTGGAGACAGGATACTGGACTAGATGGACTGTGGGTCTTATGAGTTATGGAAATTCTCGTATATGTTCAGTAACTGTGGAAACCCCACCCATTGCTTTTTGTACTGCAAGCGAACATTCAATACAATGAATGGAATATTTGCACTTCATTCATGCAGCTGACTGTATGCCAGGCCAGGGAAGTGCTAGTGCATACTCAACTGCAGGATCAGAGTCTTAGTTTCCAGTTGGCTCAATACACAGCATGCCCATTGAGATTTTTTAAAATATAGAGGCAAGTGAATTCTCATTTGTCACAAGCATGGGAAGATGACAGAATTTGAACAACTACTTTTTAATATTTTACCATTCAATTTAGATTTTGTCAATAATGCACAAACCCTGATGTCTACCCCAGAGAAAATGTTAACAGTAGTGGAAGACTAACTTGTCATTCCATTTCTTTTCAAAATAATATGAACTAAATATCAGAAGAGAGTAAAAAGTGTAACTTCATTCTATAAAATGTACTTTAAAACCATTCTGCTTTCCTGTCATCATCTTCCCTGTACTTTTTCTAAAGCTCTGTTCATATTTGTTTATGCTATTTTTCAAACCATAACTTCGAATATTTTTATTACTCTAACATTCTAATTCTATTGCAAGGCTGGATCTTGCTACTCTCATTTTTATTGTGCATATATACTTTATTGTGCATATATACCCATTGATTCCAATGGGATTACTTGCAGAGTAAAGAATAACTCATCATGAATAAGAGTGCTAAACTGAACCTCAAAAATTATGGATTGATTTACGAAAAATTCAGATAGTATTACAAAATAAATTCTATCCGATTCAAGGGTTACTCTTGTTTCCATAAAAGAGAATATTTTGAGACAATAGGCTGGATACTACTTTATCTGAGAGTAATTAATAACAACAGTTTCCTAAAGAAAAGGAGAGCTTACTTACCCTTGGAGTATCTTGACTTCAAGATGTTTTGTCCCTATGGATGGTCCACGGTTGAATGCACACATGCCTGCGTGCCCTTGGCCGGAGAATGCAAAGCAGTGTCCACAGGCTTGTGCAGAGTAATGATTCATGCCTCCAAACAAGGGCATATGTGGAGATACAGACCTGCTGCCACTCAGTGCCCTCTCCACCACAAAGCAGAACCTCCACAACTGAGGGAAGGAGGTGGAGCACACGCAGGGGCAAAACATCTCAAACAATTCAAATTACTCCAAGGTCAATACTTCTCCTTCTTTGAGAGCATGTTCCTATGAATGCTGCAGTAAAGACACCACAGAGAATGAGTGCAGGCAGAAGACAGGTTTTAAAACCCAGGATCCAGGGTATAATCCCCATTGTGGGAGGATGGAATGGTCCCCAAACAGGGAAAGAACTTCACTAACTAAACTATCTATCTACAGTTATATACAATTATCATAGAATCATAGAATATCCAGGTTGGAAGGGACCTCAGGTGGTCATCTAGTCCAAAACAAGACCAGTCTCCAACTAAATCATCCCAGCCAGGGCTTTGTCAAGCCTGACCTTAAAAACCTCTAAGGAAGGAGATTCCACCACCTCCCTAGGTAACCCATTCCAGTGCTTCACCACTCTCTGAGTAAAAAA
>NC_133773.1:122332941-122359599 GCF_003597395.2 Chelonoidis abingdonii
TCACAGGGGATCCTGCCCATCAGTTTCCTGAGGGAGTCAAAGTCTGCTTTTCTGAAGGCCAGAGTCCATATTCTGCTGCTCTCCTTTCTTTCTTGTGTCAGGATCCTGAACTCAACCATCTCTTGGTCATTGCCTCCTAGGTTCCCATCCACTTTTGCTTCCCCTACTAATTCTTCCGTGTTTGTGAGCAGCAATTTAAGAAGAGCTCGGCCCTAGTTGATTCCTCCAGCACTTGCACCAGGAAATTGTCCCCTACACTTTCCAAAAACTTCCTAGATTGTCTGTGCACCGCTGTATTGCTCTCCTAGCAGATATCAGGGTGATTCAAGTCCCCCATAAGAAGCAGGGCCTGCGATCTAGTAACTCTGTTAGTTTCCAGAACAAAACCTCGTCCACCTCATCCCCCCTGTTCGGTGATCTATAGCAGACTCCCACCACAGCATCACCCTTGTTGCTCACACTTCTGAACTTAATCCAGAGACTCTCAGGTTTTTCTGCAGCTTCATACTGGAGCTCTGAGCAGTCATACTGCTCTCTTACATACAATGCAACTCCTGCACCTTTTTTGCCCTGCCTGTCCAACCTGAACAATTTATTTCCATCCATGAGAGTACTCCAGTCATTTGAATTATGTCACCAAGTCTCTGTTATTCCAATCATATCATAGTTCCTTGTCCGCGCCAGGACTTCGAGTTCTCCCAGGCTTCTTGCATTTGTGTATAGGCACTTAAGATAACTCGCTGATCATCCCACTTTCTCAGTGTGAGAAAGGAGTCCTCCCCTCTTACGCTCTCCTGCTCATGCTTCCTCCCGGTATTCCATTTCCTCACTTACCTCAGGGCTGATGGGTTAGTGGTTAAATGGTTCTAAATCAGGAGCAAAAATGGAGTAAGAGACACTTTAGTGGCATTACTTAAAATGCAACTATCGCCCAACATAACAAGAATACAAAACACAGATTATCTCCTCTTTGTCAAGAGCATGTTCGGACAGAAAATTAAATGAAAAAGGAATGCTAAAATGAATTAACTGTATTTAACATGTTAGAAGAGTCAACCAAGTTTTCATTAGATTTTAGTTAGTTCTTCACCATTCTGATATACCATGTATTGGTTCCAGTGATTTTAAGTATAAATTTTAAGGAGATGGTGTCATAACCAGGGATCCTAGAAATCCGTTTGTGTTTTTACAAAGAATCTTTAGTTTTTAAATTTTGTGAAAAAAAAACCATATATTAACTACTAACTTAATTTTACTGAAAGTGATAGTGTCACTTATTCAACGAGCACAACCTTTCCTTATTGTGGTTGATTTTTGAATGCTCTTTAAATTTATATAGTTAAACATACTCCAATAAACTGCTTCTGGCATAGAGGTTATGGTGTTTAGGGGATCGTGTTTTAATGCATCTCAGATTTAAATTCAGTCTCCATAACTACTGACAGTTATGAAAAGATGCTGAAAACTTTAAAATTCACCCCTAAAGACCATGTCACTGAGTTTAACAAAGACAGATTTCATGTTGATGGTAATGTGCAGTTCCATACTGTATGTAGCAAGGCTGTAGATTACAATCGAAGGCAGACAACTGTAGAATATGTGAAAAGCGCTAAACAAACTGTGTGAGAATCATTTCTTCTGGATTTAAAAATTTCATCTGTGCTTTTCTTGATTAAACTTAAATTCCAGGTTTTTCAATGTCCACTATGAACAGCTAAAAATGTAATTGGATATTGATTACATTTTAGCCTAAAGAGATTTTTCCTGCTAAAGATAGTGACAACAGCTCTGTTATTCCAGATTTGAAAACCTCTGTAAGTCTGCATTGAGAGAAAGGCAAATCTAAAAATATTTTGCAATTTTTTTGCATGAAAAATACTCTCTGTGCTACTGTAAACCTTCTATTGCTCATGTGAATGTTGCCTAGGTTTCTCCATGGCACCTTTTCATAGTAAAATATAAGAATAGATGCACCATATATTTACCTTTAATTGAGTATTGCCCATAACTGTGTACCCGAAACATCATTTCTATCCTTTATTAGACAGATGAAGTCGGGGGAAAGATACAGACATATTTCCTTTCTCACATCACCCAAGGATGATAAGGCTGGACTAGTTTTTGGAGGGAGAGGGAGTGGGATGGGAGGATGTGTTTTTTTGTTTGTTTTTAAATCTCTACAAACTATAGGGCAGGAGTCAGCAACCTTTCAGAAGTGATGTGCCGAGTCTTCATTTATTCACTCTAATTTAAGGTTTCGCTTGCCAGTAATACATTTGAACGTTTTTAGAAGGTCTCTTTCTATAAGTCTATAATATATAACTAAACTGTTGTTGACATGCATCCGACGAAGTGGGTATTCACCCACGAAAGTTCATGCTCCAATATGTTTATTAGTCTATAAGTTGCCACAGGACTCTTTGCTGCTTTTACAGATCCAGAGTAACACGGCTACCCCTCTGATATTAAACTATTGTTGTATGTAAAGTAAATAAGGTTTTTAAAATGTTTAAGAAATTTCATTTAAAATTAAATTAAAATGCAGAGCTCCCGGACTGGTGGCCAGGACCTGGGCAGTGTGAGTGCCACCGAAAATCAGCTCGCGTGCTGCGTTTGGCACACGTGCCATAGGTTGCCTATCCCTGCTATAGGGGCACTCAGGAACTTTGAGATGTTGAAGCAGATACTGTTTGTAACAATTAATGAAGCTGAGGGACAGTCAAGGGAAGATCAAGTCATGTTTTGCTAGTTATATTCGAATTCCATAGTACAATAGGATTTACAGTGTAGGTAGGAGCTGCAATATGGCGCTCTAATATAATAAAATGGCTTACATGTTATCATAGCTGGGCTTTTATATTTATCATAGAATAGCCAGAAAAGTCAAGGAATCCCAAATGACTTAGTTAACAAACAAGGGAAAGGAAAGACACACCAGTGCCAAAGGGAAGGGATAACTGGATTGATTGATTGCCACAAAGAGAATTAGGTAGTCAAACAGATGCAAAGTATTATATTACCACTGCAATAGATATAGACAAGATGGCAAGGCGTTGTCGTATGTAGAGAGACTGAGTCTGTGCTATGACAAGGAAAGAGGTGGGGAAAAAGTAATGAGCAGGAAATGAGGCAGAATTATGAGAAGGCAAGAAGGCTTAGATATAGTAACTTTTGATTTATGTATTCCCAATTAGTAGTTTTGAGATAAGGACTAAAACCAAACTATATGCTTTAAGATTCAAGCCTCCAACGGATGGTTACAGATAATTTAATTTAGTGGACTCTGAATGACAGCATAAGTGATAACATTAAAAACTTTAATGTGCAATAGTTAAGCAAACAGGCATTACAATATAACCATACACTGCATTTATACTTGCGTTCTGAGATGAAGTGCATTTAGGGGTGATTATTCCCTGAATGGGAAGAATGGGTATAATCCTTAATGATACGTTGATGGTGGATGAGTACGCCTATCTAAAACCAAGGTGCTACCCTTTTTATAATAAATTATAGTAACAACCATTAGTGAATTAATGTTTAATCTACATTTTACCATATCTGTATTTCTGTTACCATAATTAAATATTTTCTACTCTCTCATTGGCTATTTAACATTAAACATCATATGAATTAGCATTAGCATAAATATCATATCTATTTCTATCAACATAGATTAACGTTTCATCTAAAACATATGTAAAAACCAGTTAGAACCAAAACATGTTTACAACATGACCTGAGGATAAACTTGCCTCTAACTCTAACTTCCCTCTGAATGATCTCATTTGGTTTTACACATATTTTACCAGGCCTCGCTTGACTATTGGCAAGCCTATTTTTAGGAAATAGATTTCTGGGCCTACTTACATTTCAACACATTTGTATATAACATAAGCAAGCATTATCTCTATAGGTTACAATATAAAAAGAACGACACAGAATTAGATGATGAGACATGAAATAAGAGAGGAAAAGAAAGATCTGAAGCAAGATGGGATTTAATGATGTGGAAGAGAGGTGATTAGGGACAAGAGAAAAGTAGAATTTAGAGATGAGAAAATCCTATTAATTAAGTTACCCAATACATCTCCTTGCCTCCGCAGTATATTTTTCTAATGCAGTGATTCTTAAACTTTTCCTTGCACAAACCTCCTTCCCATTTAACCAGGACTCTACTGTGTTTAACTTTATAGAAAGGACTCAGTATCTGCAAACCCCAGACCCTTGGTTGTAACTTCCGGATTAAGAACTTTTCTAGTGCTTTGTCCTGGCTAGTTATAAGATATTGGAGTTTTGTTTTTACATGTGGCTCTCTAAAATGTTCATTCCACCAGTCATGTCAGAGGAGAAACCCTCTGATTTAACATCTTTCCTCCAAAAATTCCAGTTATCTCCGTTGCTTGGATTCCATTCTGTAGACCAACAGAGAGGTCACTGCAGGTCACAACCAGAGAGTCACCTTTTTACACCTTGTTACTACTGAATGCTTCTATTGTCATTCATTTCAGTGTTGTTTCAGTAGGTGAAAGCAGCAGTACGGAACACAGAGCGCACAGCACTCCCATTGGGAAAGGATTCATGCCATTTTAGCTCCTTTTCCTTTTGATTTAATTTAACTTCTCACTGTATGTCTGTTACCAGGCCCATTCTCTTGTCTCTTGGTTATCTCTTGCTCATCTTTTTATAGTATAGGAAAATTCACCTGTCTGTTCCTCTAGAAAGCTACTTGAGAGACATTTACATCGCAATGGAAATTATGGGTTCTTCAGACATCATCACATTCTCAGAGATGTGACCGTGTTCTTTGATATCATGTTCTTGAGACTTAATTTGGCACGAGCTTACATTTCAGTTGAAATTTGATTTATCTTAGCCTGTAAGATAGTGATAAATTTGCATCTTTCACTGAAAGAAATGCCAGCAAAATTATGTAAAGGAACTCCATTCAGTTTTCATCAGAGAACAGTTTAGATCATAGAATCGTAGGACTGGAAAGGACCTCGAAAGGTCATTTAGTCTAGTCCCCTGCACTCATGGCAGGACTATTTATTATCTAGACCAGGGATCAGCATCCTTTGGCATGTGGCCCACCAGGGAAATCTGCTCGTGGGCAGGGCGGTTTGTTTGCCTGCAGCGTCCGCAGTTTTGGACGATGGCAGCTCCCACTGACCGTGGTTCGCTATTCCAGGCCAATGGGGGCTGCGAGAAATGGCATGGGCCAAGGGATGTGCTGGCCGCCACTTCCCACAGCCCCCCATTGGCCTGGAACGGTGAACCGCAGCCAGTGGGAGCTGTGATCAGCCAAACCTGCGGACACTGCAGGTAACCAAACCGACCTGGCCTGCCAGCGGATTTCCCTGATGGGTCGTGTGCCAAAAGTTGCTGAACTCTAACCTAGACCATCCCTGACAGGTGTTTGTCTAACCTGCTTTTAAAAATCTCCAATGACAGAGATTCCACAACATCCCTTGGCAATTTATTCCTGTGCTTAACCACCCTGACAGGAAGATTTTTTTCCTAATGTCCAACTTAAACTGCCCTTGCTGTAGTTTAAGCCCATTGCTTCTTGTCCTATCCTCAGAAATTAAAGAGAACAGTTTTTCTCCCTCCTCCTTGTAAGAAGCTTTAATATAATTGAAAACTGTTATCATGTCCCCTCTCAGTCTTCTCCAGACTAAACAAACCCAATTTTTTCAATCTTCCCTCCTGGGTCATGTTTTCTAGACCTTTAATCATTTTTGTTGCTCTTTGGACTTTCTCCGATTTGTCCACATCTTTCCTGAAATGTGGCCCCCAGAACTGGACACACTACTCCAATTGAGGCCTAATTAGTGAGGAGTAGTGTGACACAAACAATGAAACAGAAGCAGTACCTATCTAGTAGACTGATAAACGGGGTTCTGTTTCAAAGTGATGGAGATAGAGTGAACCATCTCCTAAGGTAGAATGAGCAAAAGGAGAGGATTTGCTGCAGTAGAATGTGGATAAGGAAAGCTGTCCTGTAAAGTTACAAGAAAAATTTGGACTGATGCGCTGGGAGAGAGGGGAAGAAGGGTCAAGTCTTAAAATGGCATGATTTATAGTCTGTTAGACTGGAGAAAAGCTAAATTTGCCACTGGTAAACTAGCTGCTTTTGGAGGTCCTGAAAAGTTTAATACTGGGTATTCACCATTCATGTAGGCATTTTGTTTCACCTATATTGTTTTTAGACATTCTAAGAAGGTACTTAGCATCTTGAAGAAAAGCCATCCCAGTTCAGATATTTGAATCAATGGGCTACCTATAGAAGAGAGAGGATTATTTAAGTCACCTTATTATAACATGTCTTGAAATAGGGTAGCTGACAATATACTGTTATGCCCATTTTGTAAATAGGAGAACTGAACATGAATGAGGAAGTGCTACACTGAATCTTCCACCCCTGTGCCCTAACAGTGCCACAAGTCTATCAGCCCGCAGTACATCTCAAAACAGTTCTGTTATTTAAGCCTAACATTGCTCAGCAAAGTCCTTAGTTTTCAAAGTTGCCAAGTTCCCATTAGTGATGGTTCCAATCAAATAAAGCTTGCTGAAATCAAACCAAGTCTGAAGCAAGTTGCTTTTATTTCCCAAAGTCAGAGGCTAGTAAATCCATCTCCTTTATTTTGTTTTTCAAATAAGGGCATTGTTTACTTACTGTTAAACTGTAGATGCCATTGACAGCAATTTAGTGGAACAGGCTTCTCAAGAAAAATTATCAGGGGGGAAAAATGAATATCCAAACCAAGCCTAAATACCAAGTACTTAGGAAATGTGTATAAATATGGAAAAGTACTTGTAGTGACTATTGAAAAGAGCAAAAAATGCCGAAGTAACAAAATAGAGTTTTTTAAAAGAGAAATATATGTATATATCTAACTATATGCTTAGAAAGATAACTGCTGCATAAATGCCCCCAAAATCAAATTGTATGTGAGGTGAAATTGGACAAGAGGGTTGCTGAAAGGAATTTTTGAAGAAGTATGAAATAAAATATGATAGCAAAAGGAAGTTAAAGGAAGCTTCAAGTGGCAAGAAGAGAGGAAGTAGTCTAAATTTATAATAGCAATTAATTATGCATTCATTGCTTTTGAAGAGGTCAGACATGATGAATTTAAATTGAACGTGAGGATGAAGGCAGTGCTTTGGATTAGAGGCATTACATCAGGGTGTTGCAGGAAGAGAAGACTAGAGAGAAAAGTAGATGAAACAAAGGGGAAAAATTGGAACTTTGAGGTAATAAGTAACAAGAATATTAAATCAAACAGATCTGCCTTGTGGCTAAAATGATTAATGATTCCAGAGCAGTTGAAAATAGTGATAATTTGTTAGCCATAAAATTACAGTGAAAGGATGTTGAGGTTGCTGTGGAAGTTAATAAAACAAGGACTTTCTTAGTGGAGTCTTGCCTCCGCACAAAAAATGGACAATCATTAAGGAAGTTGTTAAAGAGGCACTCCATTGTATGGAATTTAAAGGTCAGTTCTCTTCATACATGCATATATTTCCTCATGACTTTAATGAGATCAATATATTTGAATCAAGAGGACAATAGGCCTGTGAGATAGTCATCTGGAAATCAGCCTTAATGCATTTTTGTGGCCTCTGTAACTTTTACATTGCACCATTTTGTTGGTAAATATATTTTTAAAAAATCAAAAAGGAAGTGTAACTGGGACTTGGGGCAATGCTGCACAATATAGCACAGGACAACTAAGTTTGGGATACATTAAGATGTCTCGGTCCACTCTCTGAACTAGTGGAACTCAGCTTATTTCATAAGTAGGGCCAAATTCTATTCAATTATTCTGGTATAAATCTAAAGTAACTTCTTTGCCTTTGATTGGGTTACTCTGTACCAGTTTAGTATTTGGGCTTTGTGGTGGTACCTCATTACTCAAGCATCTGTTTGCTCTCTCTAGGAGCACAGATACTAAGATGATAGGGGTCCGACAGGCACCTAGGAATATTTACACAGTGCTCCTTACTATGGTATCTGAGCACCTCCTGCAGACAAGTTCTTTGATGCAAGCTATTGCAAGGAGGCTTCAGGAAACATGAAGAATATACATATATCAATGTGAATCAGAAGTCAGATACTTTTGTTGCTTTTTCATTCATAGGGACAAACTAAATTACATAAATACCAGGGTGGAAGGAGTGTCATGGAGTGTGGGGGAGTCAGGGCCCTGCACCCCCCACTTCCTGCAATTCACCATGACTTTCAGCCAGACAGTAAAACAGAAGGTTTATTAGATGACAGGAACACAGTCTAAACAGAACTTGTAGGTACAGAAAACAGGACCCCTCAGTCGGGTTCCTCTTGGGGGGTGGGGAGCCCAGACCCGGGTTCTGGGCCTCCCCAGGTCTCTCCAGCCAGCTCCAAACTGAAACCCCTTCCTGCTGCCTCCCCCAGCCACACCCCCTGCTCCTCCTCCAGCCTTTGTCCAGTTTTCCAGGCAGAAGATGTCACCTGGCCCCAACCCTCTTCTGGGCTCAGGTTACGAAGGGCAGCTCCCATCGATTACATGCTGGCCATCAAGTATCATCCTGCAGTCAGGGCCGGCTCCAGGCACCAGCACAGCAAGCAGGTGCTTGGGGCAGCCAAGGGGAAGGGGCAGCACGTCCAGCTCTTCAGCGGCAATTCGGCACTTGGTTCCTCGGTCCCTGTCAGAGGGAAGGACCTGCCACCGAAGTGCCGCCGAAGAAGAAAGCGGCACAGTGGAGCTGCTGCTGAAGTGCCGCCGATTGCGATCGCAGCTTTTTTTTTTTTTCCTGCCACTTGGGGCGGCAAAAACCCTGGAGCCGGCCCTGCCCACAGTGAAGCCACACCCTTATTTCCCATCACCATCTAGTATTGGTGCAGTACCTCAGGAAAACAGAGACACGCCCCATGTTAGCAGAAGACAGTAAACTAGTGAAACTCTCATGCAACATTACAGGTTAATATTCCCTACTCCATCACAAGGAGTCCTTCAGGAATTTCATTACCGCATTGCTGAGCTAAATATTTGCAAAGGAGCTAAAGCAGAGAGGTTTAGTAGTTAAGAAAAAAATAAGAAGTAGAACATTAAATAGAATGTCTTTGTCACTTCAGGCTTTTACAGTACCACACATAACATAAAAAAAAGATCAGAGGGGTAGCCGTGTTAGTCTGGATCTGTAAAAGCAGCAGAGAATCCTGTGGCACCTTATAGACTAACAGACGTTTTGGAGCATGAGCTTTCGTGGGTGGAATACCCACTTCGTGCATATGCCACCGAAGTGGGTATTCCACCCACGAAAGCTCAATAGCTCCAAAAGTCTGTTTAGTCTATAAGGTGCCACAGGATTCTCTGCTGCTTTTACAGATCCAGACTAACACGGCTACCCCTCTGATACTTGACACCATGCAAGGCACTGCATTTAGCCGTATGGAGTGGAAATCTTCACATGCATCTGACGAAGTGGGTATTCACCCACGAAAGCTCATGCTCCAAAACGTCTGTTAGTCTATAAGGTGCCACAGGATTCTCTGCTGCTTTTATAAAAAAAAGAGATTTTTTTCCCTTGAGAGTGTTTTCATGCACCAAAAAAAATTGTCCCTTGGGTATGGGACCACCAGAACAGGACACTGACCAGCTAATTCCCCTATGGCAGCTGATATGATTCACTGGATTAAATGTTGTCCTAACTTCACCCAAGGGGATACAGCAGGCAAAATTCTAAAACATAGCGTGTCCTATTAGAAATACTGTTTTTAGTCTGTTGTTACATAAGATTATTTATTTATTCACACTTGATCTCTACAGTAGAAGTGGCCTGATACCAGAAGAGACTCATCATTAGATTTAATCACCTCCCCTTGTCTTATGATGCATATTAAACTTAAATTATGAGGCACTGCTATTTTAATCTCCCTGTACAGTGGCCCCAGTCCAAAGCCCACTGAAATACAGAGGAGTCTTTCTGCTGACTTCAGACTGCTTTGGATTAGGCCCAGTATCCCTTGCCATTTATTTACTTGCTAATTAAATGATAACTAATAATGATCAGTAAATGCATTTGCATTTCCCTCTAATTTCAAATTCTCCATGCAGCAGAATTTTTGCCTTGACAATGGGTGATTGCATGGTCATTGTCAGGGGAAAACTTGGAGGTTTTAACAGCTGAGTATGGACCACTAAACCTTTTGGCACAAGGCAGGTAGGAGAAGTGACTGGGTTTTTTTTTTTGTTTTTTGGGGTTTTTTTTTTGATTCCCATAAAGCCATTGAGGCTTTTGATGTTCAGGAGGGGATGTGCTCCTCTTTTCTCTCCCCCTTTTGGAAAGGTGATCAGGTGACTAAGTCTGAGGGAGGGATTTTGGATTCCTAGTTTCCTCATCCCAGAAGCCCTTAACAGTAGTTGGTTGCCCGGTTTCATCTCAGTTTCAAATCTGCCATTGTACCCAATACTGCCAAATGATCACATTAGCTTGATGTTTCTGCTAAAAGTATCTGCAGTGAAACAAGTTAATACTAACATATCAATTTTTGTCTTAAAACTTCAGTTAGCAGGTCAGGTTCACAGCTATCTGATCTATTGTTTCAAGATGTCTGCAGGCTCAGACAGAGAGCATAGCATTGGTTTACACTCTTATCACATTATGAAGGATTTACTGGGAACTGTAAGTCCTAGAGACAATTTTTCAAATAAATTTTTAGAATCTAGTGGAAGGTTATGCAGTAGCTAACTATGTGCATTATGCAGCAATTTGTGCAGCCATATAGTGACAATCTATACTGAGAGTTGGATTTAATATGAATGTATCTGTATATCTACAAGTAAGTCAAGAACAGTATTACAGAGGACAAAATCATGATAACAAAATTACATTTCAAATCAGCTGCCTCAGAGACCCCCAATAGCCAACACCCATAGGTGTTTCTCAGAAAGACAATTTACAAATTAGGATCAGAATTTCCCTTTTTTCATCTTTGCAATTCACCATTTTAATACACCAGTGCTAGCCAGGAAACATCTTGACTTAAAACCCTCTGCTAAGACTTTTCTTTTCTTTTCACTTTCATGGTGATTTGACGTGATGTCATTTCTACCCCTTTCTTCTTCAAATAGAGCTGTGCTGTTTTTTCCTTTCTTTTAATAAGGCACAACAGGGAAATTCCTTCCCTGCTAGGACCCAATCAAATTTTCTCATCAGTTAGGCTTGACAGCAGGTTTAACACATTTCCTAATTACGAATGCAGTTACTTTCTTAGAACAAACAAGAGCCCAAATATTTCTCAAACCTGCCCTGATAAATATAACCTTGAAAAAGACTTCAAGGATAAAGCTCAGCAAAGGAGAGAGGGGAATGGGGTTTATGATTATGTCGCTGTAGGTAGGTGGTCAGTTCCCTTTTCTTTTCTTGGGAAAGAGAGTAGTAAACTGGCAATGGAGTAAAGAAAAGTCAATTTCTGCTTCCATGGCTCAGAAGTGGAGATCCTCCTACGTGTCTGGTACTGTATCTAAAGCTGCCCAGGTCCAGTAGAGCCTCCCCTCCCTTACTTTTCATTTTAAATTCTAGTGGAATCCACGTAGCTCCCTTGCTAGGCTTCAGATAGAGAGGGGCACTATCCATTTAGTCTACCCAATTCCTTCTTTGGGGGCTGCAAGGTGAGGTCGTACTAGTATCTCTAATCCAGTCTGGGGATGTCTTCTGAAGGGAATATGTTGGCCAAAGCCTTCTACTCCTTGGGCACACTTGTTCCCCGTTCCCAGTGCCACCTTGCTCTAGCAGTGAGCTCTCCATTCACAGCAAGCTGCAGCATGAGGTTTCAGCTTCCATACTCCCTCCACCTCCCTTTCCTGTCGATAGCGGCCAAGGGAATGCTGGGAAATGTAGTTCTTTCCCTGCTCCAGGGCTGGCTCTATAGGCAGGAAGCTAACCAAGGAACTACAGCTCCCAGGGCCCCCTCTTTTTTCTCAGATCCCAGGCTGGATCCCTGCCAGCTGCCGTACCTGCAAATGGGCTGCCCCAAGCACCTGCTTGCTTTGCTGGTGCCTAGAGCCGCCCCTGGGTAGAGGTGTATATAAAATGACCCATATTATATTCTTAGGGCTTGCCTAGATCAGGGGTCAGCAAACCATTTTTTTGTTTTTGTCTTTGACCAAAAGATTTTGAGAGCTGCATCACATGCAAAGCTACTTGCAGAGTTAGAATTTATCAGCTAATAATAATTGAACATATTAAAGTTATTATTACTCGCCAATACTTTTAATGCGACTTCTGCCATTTGAATTTTTATATAAACAGGAGGGAGCTCTGAACTGGAGCAGGGGATTGGGGTGCAGGAGGCGGTGTGGGGTCTGAGAGGGAGTTTGGGTGCAGGAGGGGACTCTGACCTGGGGCAGAGGGTTGGGATGCGGGAGGGGGTGTGAGGTGCAGTCTCTGGCTGGAAGGTGCTTACCAGAGGTGGCTCCCAGCCAGTGGCTCAGCAGAGCTCTAGCCCCATGCCGCTCTTGGAAGCAACTGGCTTCTGAACTGTCTCTGCGTGCCCCTGCTGGGAGGGAGAGGCAGCTCCGTGCACCCAGCACCATCCTCAGAGTTCCCATTGGCCAGGAACCAGCCAGTGGGAGCTGCAGGGGTGGTGCATGCAGGCATAGGCAGCACAGGGAGACCCGCTGCCCCCTCCCTCCAAGGGGCATGCAGAGACGTGCCAGCAGCCAGCCACTTCTGGGAGCAGCAGCGTGGAGCCAGAGCCCTGCTGCGCTGCTGGCCAGGAGCCACCTGTGATGAGCGCCGCCTGATCACCTCACACTCCTTCCAGAAAAATCTGCCTGCAAGGGGCCAGCTAAAGAGCCACATGTGGCTCCGGAGCTGTAGGTTGCCAACCCCTGGTCTAGATGAACAATTAGTGAATGGCAAGCAGAGGTGTTAAGATAGGGCGCATTACTGTTCTGCACGCTAACTGTGCGGACCCTGCTACTGAATGCTAAAAGTCCCCTAGTGTGATGTGACCTGCTCTGCTCTGAAATGGGAGCAGATTAAAGAATAGTAGGGAACTTTTACTGCATGGCAGCAGGGTCCACACAGACAGTTAGCGTGCTGCTGATATACACTCCAGCTTGCAACATGCCAACTACTTGGCTAGACAAGTACTTTTCTATACAAGTGTAATTCTAGGTTTTTCTAGTGTAAATTGAAAGTATTTTCAATAGAATCAGTGGGATTACTCCAGTTATACACCATTCTAATAGAGAGTGGTCTTTGATCCCATTGCATTATTTTCCGTGGATATAGGACCTGATTTTTCCACTGAATTACACCCAGTTAATGCAAGTGCAACATCATCAGTTTCAGCGGAGTTACCCCGGTGAAAATATTGTGTAATACAGTGGATAATCAGATCTGTAGTCACTAGGTTAGGTGATCAGGAAAGAAGAGAATATTATGGATCTGTTAATGTGTCTATGACCCGTATGGTAGCAGAGCCAGTGCGCTGGTAATATATATACCAGGGGTCGGCAGCCTTTCAGAAGTGGTGTGCCGAGTCTTCATTTATTCACTCTATTTTAAGGTTTCGCGTGCCGGTCATACATTTGAACGTTTTTAGAAGGTCTCTTTCTGTAAGTCTATACTATATAACTAAACCATTGTTGTATGTAAAGTAAATAAGGTTTTTAAAATGTTTAAGATGCTTCATTTAAAATTAAATTAAAATACAGAGCCCCCCGGACTGGTGGCCAGGACCCGGGCAGTGTGAGTGCCACTGAAAATCAGCTTGCCTGCTGCCTTGGGCACACGTTCCTTAGGTTGCCTACTCCTGATATATACTTTTTAAAAACTATGTATATATACATAGTTTTTTTTAAAGAATTTAGCTACTTTCTCTCCTACTCTGCTATTGGACAAGTTCCATTATCCATATTTTAAAATTAATCAGAAGTAAACTGAAGTCAGGACAGTAAAAAAAGTAGCATTCATTCTTCTTTTTTCTGAGCCAGAAAACTTTTATATCTGAAAGTTTAAAATATGTTTTTGTACTATTTTCTATTATCAAAGCCAGTCCATTTTTACCAGAGGGAAGGTGGATAAAATGTATCACTTAGTTTGCAGGATTTTTTATATAGACAAGTATTTATTCTTTATTGTGTTGTTTTGCATCATACTCATTATCATAGTATTTGATCACCTTTGTATTATATAAAGATAGATAGATAGATAAAATTAAACCAACACAAAAATGTTAAAGCAATAGCAACCAATGTATGGAAAAAGTGTTAGAAGCACATGAGTTATATACATCCCATGACAAGGAAACAATGCAAAGTATATGCTTACCAAAAACTTCATTAAAAACTAAAGACAGTGACTTGACATATAAATAAATCTGAGAACACAGAACATGAACTCTTGTCCATTAAACAGAAGTTTACTCCCATGCACAAGGGTAAATATTACTATCTACAACTTGTTCCATTGGATCTAAGATTCGTAATAGGTTAGTATTTTGTTTTGGAGAGGAAGGATGGTCTTGTCATGGAAGCAAAGCCCTTGCTTGTATCAAGAGTCCCATTCTTTTCCTGGTTGTGCTGCAGCCTTCTGATGTGATTTTGTGCAAAATCCTAAAGCCAGAAGTTTCAAACTTAGTGCCTAACTTTAGGCAGTTGAATCTATATTTAGGCACATAAATTGGCAACACAATTTTCAAAAGTGCTGATCTTTGACACTTCTGATTAACTTCAATGGAAGTCACAGTTGATCAGCACTCTTAAAATCCAGCCACTTACGTAGATGCCTAACTATAGCTTCAGCTGCCTGCCTTTGTTTGAACATTTTGATCATAATCTCTCTAAGATTTAGGAACCCCCTTTTTTGTCTTGCCTCTGACCAGTACAACGACCAGCATCCACACTGTCCAGATGCAGCTTCAGATCCAAGAGTCCAAATATGAACCACCTGAAATGTGGAAAAATTTGGCCTTATTAATAGCTGAAATGGTTCACTCTTGCTTATCATACCTGTATGTAAAGCCTGGTTTCTATAGGCCTGACCCAGAGGTCTTTGAGATCAGTGGAAAGACTCCCACTGACTAGGATTGCCAACTTTCTAATCCCACAAAAATGAACACCCTAGCCTTGCCCCACCCATTCCTGAGGCCCTGCCTCTTACTCACTGCATCTCCCTTGGTGGCTTTCTCTCCCCCACCCTCACTCACTTTCACTGGGCTGGAGCAGGGGTTGGTGTGCGGGAGGGGGTGAAGGCTCCAGCTGGGGGTGGGAGCTCTAGAGTGGGGTTGGAGATGAGGGGTTCAGGGTGCAGGAGGGGGCTGTAGGTTGAGGCAGGGGGTTGGGGTGCAGACGGATGAGGGCTCCATCTGGGGGTGTGGGCTCGGGGGTGGGACTGGGGATGAGGGGTTTTGGGTGCAGGAGCAGGCTCCAGGTTGGGGGGGGTGGGGCAGAGGGGTTCAGGGTGTGTGGGGGCTCTGCGATGGGGCAGGGGTTTGGGGTGCAGGAAGGGGTGAGGACTCCATCTGGGGGTGCGGATTCTGGGGTGGGACTGGGGATGAGGGGTTTTGGGTGCAGGAGAGAGCTCCGGGTTTGGTGTGGGCAGAGGTGGGGGTTGGGGTGCAGGCTTACCTCTGGCTACTCCCGGTCAGCAGTGCAGTGTGGGGGCTAAGGCAGACTTTCTGAGGGGGCAAATAAGCTGAGGCTGACTGAGCTATTGGTTACTTTAAATATGAATCTTAATTCTCAGGAACTCAGAAATGGTTCTGCTCTATCAAACTGTATTTGTGTTACTATAAAATCCCCTGAAAAGCAGTGTTGATGACACTTGTAAAGTGTAAAGGGAGTGGATAAGTATCCCAAAATATCTATTCTTAGCTGAATTAATTGAGCGTCTCATATGTTCTGCAGCGGTCCTAACCCACACAACTCTTCTCCCCAGCAACCCATTCCTTCCAGTAGTTGTCCTATTGTCACTGGCTGGTGGCCCTTCTTTCTGGTAGAAGGTAGGCAGCAGGCCAGTTCCCATACCCTATAAAAACGTCATCTTTGAGGGGCTTCTTTCCTGCTTTCTCACTCAGTTAATTCTCTGCCCTCTGACTGATTCTCCCCTCTTCACCTAACTCTCTGTATGTGGCAGTTCTGATGAGCCCATCATGTGATTATCAGAAACATTTGCCTCTCTCTACAATTCTTTGTCTCTTTCTCCTCAAAGCTCCTAGAGTCCTATGGGAGTCGGGGAGGTGTTTGTGAATGTGGCCAGAGATATGGCAGCCCCTCCCGCAATCCATCATCCCAATCATGGTAAAAGGGTTGTGTTGAGTTGACTCAGCTGCTGACTGTTGTTTATTTCCCCCACATACACACATGCTTTCTGTTTTGCATACAGACAACAGAGGGAGCACAGTGGAACAGGTGAAGCAGAGTTAAGATGGGGCCACTGACAGCTGGCCTACCTGATCAGCACAGTGATGGGAGGCCATCATAGCTTTAGAATTACTCAGTCCCAGTTGGTATGTTTCCTTGGTCCTTTGCCCCAGACTATAAGGATCCTGGGAGGATTTGTAAAACAGGACTGTTGACAGCTTTGTTTAATAACACTGGCTAGCTGCAATATAGCTACTTGGAAAATACTGTAGTTTACTTAAAGTGATCATAATTCACATCTTTACAAATGCCTTTGCAAGAATTTCACAGGGATACCCATGCTACTCCCCACATTTGCTATAGGAAATAGAATATTTCTATATTGCTATAGAATATTGCTGTGTAGTTGCAAAGGTAACATTTTAGGTCTTTCTGGATGACATCCTGCTGCTTTCCACCCATCCCTCTGTTTACTTTTTTCATGGAGGATAGGTCTATGGCTATTAGCCAGCATGGACAGGGATGATGTCCCTAGCCTCTGTTTGCCAGAAGCTGGGAATGGGTGACAGGGAATGGATCACTTGGTGATTACCTGTTCTGTTCATTCCCTCTGGGGCACCTGGCATTGGCCACTGTTGGAAGACAGGATACTGGGTTAGATGGACCTTTGGTCTGACCCAGTAGGGCTGTTCTTATGTACGTATGTTTTTTATTTTTTTTACATTATGCGTTAATTCTCTTTCTTCCTCTGTCAGAGACAGATGGCAAGTTGATGATATTAATGAGCTCCCTGCTGCCCAGAGTAGTTGGACAGAAATGGTTTGTATTCCTGGGCTAGCAGACAGCTCACACTTACTAACAGGATGTAGCTTGTGTGCCGAGAGGCTTGACGCATGAGTACTACAGCACATAACACTTTTATTCAGGTCCACCTGTGATCTATGTTCCTCACTGCAAAGGAATAGGAAAAAAATTTTGACCTCTGCGATTTTGATGACTGCGATTAATTATGCAATATCCATCTCCTTTATGGAGATGGAAAGAGTGTTAAGCTGGAACACATGGCAACTGAATGCCTTGCTTCTCTGGCATTAGAACACAGGAAAATAAAAACAAAGAATGCCTGCTGTTTTTCTTAAAATTATTTTTTGAACATTTTAAATACTTTTATGTTGGATGGGGGGAGGGCAGAAAGCTATTCTTTACTGGGCTAACTAGCCCTCTGATACAAAAAGAACATAATTAATTATGGGAGTTGCAGGTCTCTAAGGTAATTAACACAGTTATCCAAGGTTTCAAGATAGATTGTTATTTTTTCTTTTTAAATAAATATATGGGATTCTCAAAAGTGACTAGTAGTAAGACAAGCTGATGGGTAGGTCCAGTAGTTGAAATCATGTGGGTGACCCAAAATTGTGGACTATGTTTTCAAAGGCTGGAAGTATTGTGGATGGAGGATGTTCTTCTTCAGGAAGAAAATGCTTTGTGTTACACATTTGTGATCCCTTCTGGTGCATTCATGAAATGTTCTTGGTGGTCTCCGGCAAAGATGCCTCAAGATCTCCACAATCAGGGGAAAGTTGCCATAACTCACAACCTTTGAGTAATCAAGAAGCAAAAAATGTTTTAAAATAAAAAAAATGTGACTTTGGATTGTGGCATTTCAGGGCCAACCTTGAACATATAACTACTGGATAGGTATCTCTCCAGTATCACAATTACCTTCTCTTCTAAGAGTAGGGAGTAGATAGTATAAATAACTTAATGTAAAGGATAACTGTAGTATTTTAGCTATATATGATTCTGGGGTCTATTTCTAAATGTTCACTTTTGAAATAATGGCCAGTCTATTTACTATAATTACTGTGTATGAAAGATCAACAGATGTATTGAGAATGGTCAGGCCAGTAAAAATAACTTTCAGGAAAGGATTGTATCAACTTGGATGTTTAAAAAAAAAAATAAAATAAAATGGAGTTTACCAAATGCATGGTTTAAAACTTCAAATGTTTTGGCATTTTGCTTATTTTTGTTCTATGTTGCAACAAATCCATTAACAATTAGAAAAGTAGCCAAGTTCATCACAGGCCTGAACAGATGTGATTCCAGTAATTTCAAATTATTGCCACTTAAGCCAGCTCTGAATTTGGACGAAGGTGTTTGGTGTCCCTTTACAGGCCTGCCCTTTCACTAATGTTCAGCTTGCAGATACGAATGGAGCCAATCCAAAAGTGACTGGCTGACTGCAGTCATTTACGTGAAAGTGATAAGCAGCACTAGAAGGTTATGAAGATGAGTTTGAACTGCTGCTGTTGAAGGCGTTGATACAATCTCAGTTATTTTATTTTACCATGCATAAATGTATTGACATAGTTTCTAAATGAAGAATAAGGATTTAGACCATTTTTCAATTACATCCAATCAAGAAGAACCAATTAAATAGATAAGTGAAGTGACACTGAATTAACTTTAAGAACTTTAAGCTCTCTGTATACTAAACTATAAAACATGCACACAAATGCCATCCTGCCATGATACTCATAGGTGAAAGACACTTTAATTTTCAAAAGCTCTGTTTGTGGAAATCTCTTGTACAGGTATACATTTGGTATTTAAAAAAAACAGAAGTGGACAATTCTGAGAAAAATGTATGGGCCTTTACGAAAAAAAGTTATTTTGATTTTAGGTAAAGTTGAGTACCTCTTGAAAGATAAAAGTAATTACCATAGGCACAGTCACTTATTTCTGGCTTTTACTGAAGTTATTTTTGTTGCTAGTCATTATGAGGGAGATTTTTCAAAACTAGAAAAGGCAATTAAGCACCCAATCTGTGTTAAGTATTACTCTGTATTATGGCAGCTTCAAAGAACTCTAACAGACAAAGGTCCCATTGTGTTAGGCACTGTATGGACATGGCTATGAAAATTTCTCCCTGTATCGTAAATTTAAATGCAGCTTTTTATCCCAGGAAATCTAAAATCACCTCTCAAACCATATAAATACTTGATTCCCTTCACACTACAGAAATTCATCAACCTATGATGTACAGCTGAAGTGAGAACGGTAGCCAGGATTTAGGCCACCAGGACTAACAATACTTTTTGTGAAAAAAGAGACTGGAATCTTTAATTACTGCAAATGATCAGTAATTTGATTTTACAAAAGGCATAGTGCCCCTAATGCCATGTTCTGGCATTGATCAGAGATAAGATGTCTTTGACTCAAGTTGACAACACTAGTTCTTACAGGACCCTGATTTCTTCTTGGAGATATAAATTCCAACTAAGTACTTTTTAGTCTCAGCTGTGTTTTTTCTGAGATCACAGCCTGAGATGGCATGGTAACATACATTTTTTAATTTATATTTGATATTCTGTTTGCCAAAAATATTGAACTTTGCTTTGTTTATAAATATTCTATATTATCGCTGTAGTAAAATACTATTTGATGGGTGGTATGACTAGCTTTGGAATGCTTTAATATTTTTTCCCTTGATTTGTGCTAAGAGTACTTACCTCCAGTTTCAGATGGATGTGATTATGAAGTTTCCATTCATTAACATGCTTGTGTTGTGTCAAATTAGGTCTGCGATTCATTCTTTATAGAGGTTGCACTGAAGGGTGAAATATGGTGGAGAGAAAAAGGGTAGAGCTTTTGTGAATCGACATCATGAAACTGCTTCTAAGAAATCATATGGGAATCTCCCCGAATCTTTATAAAATGCCACCCACACAACAAATTGTTGGATGGATCTAGGCTGAAGATCTGTATTTGGAAGTGTTTATGTTTCCTAGTTCAAATATATGCCTATGATACTGTGTTTCAAGTAGAAATATGGGAGTTCTCTTCCAGTAAAAATAATGTGAGAAGAGACTACTTTTTCATCTTGAATAAGCCACCTCCGCTTTAAATATGGAGAAGTTTTGGTATTTTGGATTTAATGAGGCTTAACATATGTCAACATTGGAGGCTGTTTGCATTTGTTAAATATTTGGCATGCTATACTAACTTGCACTGATATATTTCCACAGTCAGAATCCTTTTTTAACTGGCTGGTTCCTAAGTCATAGAGATTTAGCTCTTTGGGCCCTGCTTTTAATTTAGGTCATTCCTTTTAGTCTTACTTTGTCTCCTCCTCCTCTCTTTGTACCAATGCCATTTATTTATTAGTTTGTTTTGTTTTTGTGGTCGTAAGGCAGATGTTGATACAGATCCATCAGTATGGATAAAGCAAGAAGAGGAAAATGATGCACTTAAAATGTGAACATTGAGAGTTGCCTCGCCTGTGCCATCAAATAGCCCATTTTAAACCTGTGTCCCTATTCTGAATTGGTGTCTTGATGTCCAAGTATCTGATCCTCCTCCCATGCTGGTCACTGGAAAAACTCCTATTAAAATTAATGGGAGCAAGATTGGTCAGCAGGCCATTCAGTCTGGAATCGCTGAGTTGGAGCTCTCAGTGGTTGTACATGTCTCCCAGTAACATCTTGTGGTTGTTCAGGGGCAGCATATGGTTGTAAAAGAATCTCATTTCTAGTCAAAACATAGTCCTGGTGACACACGGTCTACATTTGTTGTTTGGTTAGCATTTACGAACAGTTATGCCAATAACTGTGGTAAATGTATGGTATTTGTTGACAAATGTTGATTTTTCCAATGACGATCACTTTACTTATTGTAATGAAAGTATGTATGTGGAACACATTAATGTTCCAATGCTGCAACATTGAAGTCAGTGGGAATTTGGCTATTAATTTGAATTGCAGCAAGATCATGATGCAAGTCTTGAGGACAGTATATACACCTCTACCCCGATATAACGCCACCTGATATTACACAAATTTGGATATAACGTGGTAAAGCAGTGCTCCGGGGGCGGGGGAGAGCTGTGCGCTCGGATGGATCAAATCAAGTTAGCTATAACGCGGTTTCACCTATAACACAGTAAGATTTTTTTGGCTCCGAAGGACAGCGTTATATCGAGGTAGAGGTGTATTTAGAAAAGTCCAAGTGGCTCTTCTTCCACAAATTTTGGTACCTTACCTGATCCCTTGGCAGGAGGGAAGTGAATGGCCAAAAATATATAGTTGAATAAAGAGTTACTGTTTGGCTTTGTTATTATCTAAAAATAAGGCATGGCAATCAGGACTGTTTACTGCTTTTTTGTAAGACCAAAAATAAATAAATAAAAATTCAGCACTGGTAAGGATCACTGTTAAATTTAACTAATAGGAGACTTCCTTAGATTTTCTGGATCAGTGCTGGTTACTGATGCATAATTCTTTAATGAAGCTACAGTAGACTAAAATCAGATGCTCCTACCAGTTCAATCTGTGGCAAATTATGTCTCCTTTAAGAGATCTTTTGGGGTTTATGGACATGCCTAAAATAAACTGATTTATTAAAATAAACTGATCCACTATACGTTGATGGTAAATTAAATATACTGTTACCATTATGGTTTTTTTTAACATCAGATTTATTCAGATTATTACTGTGACCTCCTGAAAGTGATAATTCTTTTCAAAAAATGGTAAGAATATTAATAGGTTGCACAGGCCAAATCCAGCCTTATGCCTTCCTTTGACACATTACTTGATGTCCTAATTTACTTTCAGTTCCTTTTGTTACAATAAAAATCACCATGTCTGTTGTGATACAGCATGACCAGAGGGCAGCATAAGAGTGTTAGCAGGGGGCCTTATTCCCTGCCAAGGGAGGAAGGTTTGCTTTAGATTAACTAGAACAGCTGTGACTCCAATTAGCACCTGACTCCAGTTAGAGCACCTGACTCCAGTTAGAGCACCTGACTCCAGTCATGGGATATAAACCCCTGCTTCAGTCAGACAGGGGGTGGTAGTTGAAGGAGAAAGGTTGGATTGGAGCAGAGTGCAGATTGCAGAAGAGAAGAGTTTGTCCAGAGAGAAATAGAAGGTTTGGAGGAGTGCTGCGGTGGATTGGGAAGCCCAACAGAAACCCTAGGTAAGGGGCACCAGGCTTGTATAGAAGAGAGGCGAGAAGCCCTTCACAAGCTGACGGGTATGAGAGGGAAGTAACCCAGGGGAAGAAACCGCTAGTCAAGTGGTTCACCACAACCCCAGGGCCCCTGGGTTGGGACCTGGAGTAGAGGGCGGGCCCAGGTCCCTCCCTCTCCACTCCCCTCCTCCAAGGACACTAGGGGAGTGATTAAGAACTGGTTCAGAGGCAAGCAATATCGCCCTGAACCTACCCCAGAGAAGAGAAAGCGCGAGACCCAGAGAACAGTACTGGGAATTTGCCACACTGTCCATTACTTCCAATATTATACAGTTTTCCAAATTTCATGCATTGATTTGCAATTCTTTCTTTGCAGTTTTATTACTCCAGTTAATAATGGAAAGGTGAACTGTACAGCAAGCTTTGATCATCATGAAAAGTTTTCTCTAGTAAATGAATTCAACACTTACAGTTAATAAGTGTATGATAATCACTACGTACAGATGTAGCTCACTTAATACAGAAAAGAGCATAACATTAGACCAAACCCTACAAACTCTTGCTGTGCATCATTGTTACTATTGTTAGCAAACCCATTGGAGATGTCTTTTGAATCTGTGGCGACAGATCATAGTTGTTAGCATTATGCTCAGTAGTAAGTATTTGCAGGATTGGAACTGAATTCGGCCTATGTGGTTCTTAAATTGCAAAATTATGCTACTTGGAAACATTTTTAAACTGTTATGAAAGTGTTTGTATACTTGGAAAAATCTACATGAAAAAGAGGAGCTAAGAAGGGTTTGTAGTGTATATACCAACATTATTCATTAAAATATAAAGCTTGATAAATGGGGAAAATTCAGAAGCATGCAAGAGGAAGACATTTCAAGGCTAACATTGAATCCAGAAGATTTCCACATGGCAAAACATTGCTAGCAAGTATATACCAGATGAACCTGTAATTCTTTTAAACGATAGTGATTAGATGAATATGATGATAGTCCTATATCTGTGACAAATTTAGCCCATATTACTCTTCTGCACCTGTTATATAATTATTCTCTCTCTAGACATATTTATGTAGGTGAGTACTGTACCCCAAAAGAGCATAGGTTACCAAGAATAATTGAAAGAGACTTCTTGTGAAGAAAAGAGAAGCCTGTTCCATGTGGCCTTTCAGGTGAACTGGATTATTTGGCTTGCTTAACTGGATGCTCCTTTTCCTGCCTCTCTTCAGCTAAAAATGGAATCTGCTTTACTGGCTAGCGAATCAAATAAAATGTGACAGTACCAATACTTTGTGGATGAGATTACAGGCTTAACTGTTGTGATTCTTGGCCACATTCACATGGTTAAACTGATCACAGAGTAAAATACTGTATTTATATAACAATAAATGGTAGATAGCACTTAGATAGTGCTTCACATTTTGAGCCCACTGTACAAAAGGAAAAACAACAACCCCCAAAAAACTAATTGTGGTTGGCAAAGGATTTTCTCCCAGGGTATATTGCAGTGGTATTGGTGATTGATAGTAGGCATGGAGAGGTGGTGGTGCTGAAATATTCACTTTACATAGAATACTGAGTGGCTTTCATCCCAGAGCAACAGGTGGCTGTGTCCCAACTGATATATTGCTGATTAAGATGTTCTGGCATCAGTGGACTTCATCTTTCCTGAGTTCTTATTCTACATTCCTATATATTCTGGGGATTCACTTAATTATTACCAGGACTGTAGCTGCTACTATTGCATA
The DNA here is from genome assembly GCF_003597395.2 of Chelonoidis abingdonii. NCBI lineage: Eukaryota > Metazoa > Chordata > Testudines > Testudinidae > Chelonoidis > Chelonoidis abingdonii. The sequence continues at coordinate 122,357,032 of NC_133773.1, forward strand.
CTGTGTAGCATATGGTGGAAATTCTTTCATTTTTGTCTCACAGTATTTTGACACTTTGAACGGTTTTTTCACCAGAGGAGAAATGGGCAGATTGTCGGTGCGCCGCTGATGCTGTTGTATAGTCCTTGGGTTTTTTTCTCTCGTCAGGAGCCAGCATTATGCCACTGTTTGTCAGGTAATGTTGTTTTGATGGAAAGCATTTCTGTGACACTGAATGTATTAGCAGCAGCAGTGTCAGGAGTGGTAGCATTTCTCTCACACTCATGTTTGAACGAGGCACCAAAAATAGCCACTGTGAAACCGGCAAGGGTGGGAGCAAGAAGAGTAACTGTGCCCTATTAATTTTCTCTTGGATGCTTTCCCCATATTTCAGTGCATTTGGGATTGACTGAATTTTGTTTTAGACAGGAAACATATGGCAGTGGGCAGGAGAGCTAAGATGAGATACAGAACACACAAAAGAAACTTCATGAAAAATTGAAACCACTTGTTCTGGTTGAGCAGAGCATCTGACTATTACAAGTTTTTCTGTGAATATTAGCTGATATTTTAAAATTAAATTATTTCAGTTGTGTGCATGCCCCTTTTGTGTTCTTGCAAATAGATTTTAGCAAATGGCAGGATCTGCTAATGGCAGGTGATGTTAAGCAAATATTGCAGAATGCTCGTGGAAAGCAATTTGATATCCCAACCTGATTCTAAGAGTCTCACCCAACCAGTCAAGGACTAAGAACTTAAATTATCTGACCTGTGTGTCCAGTTAAAGCTGCTCAAAATTCACATACTGAATACTCTCTACAAATTTCTTGTTACAAGTTACACAACAGGAATTACTTAACAGTCTGATGACTGCAGCTCATTTGCAGACAGTTTGTGAATGGAAAAGCAGATGGAATGCACTGAATAAATTATTTGTTTTTCAACCAGTCTTTTATGTTTTTATGTCGTTAAATCAATTTAGTTCCTAGTATGCCTAGCTAGCACTGCAAGTGCTTCCTGTAGGTGGTCTATTATTCAGGTGCCTTGCTATTAAATCAGTGGAGGGTTGGGTGTCTGCCACCATTCTGGGTGTTAGAGTGTGGATCTCTCCACCAGAATGAAGAGCTGCAGCATGACCATTTTCACCTTTTCCCATAATAACAGAAGCTTTTGTGTGTGTGTGTGTGTGTGTGTGTGAGAGAGAGAGAGAGAGAGAATGAGAATCGAGGGAGAAAGGAGTCCTAAAAAGAGGAGGAATCCAAGGTGGGCAAGAGTGAAGATCCAGTAGTGTATATTCAGGTATTAATAGTACAATAATAGGGTATCTAAAAGTACCATAGATACATCGAAGGAGATGGGGGTAAATGAAAAAAGTTCCAACCAGATAAGTCCACTACTTCAGATTCAGATACACAATATCCTAAGTAACTTTCTTTCCAGAGTGATATTGCAGCATCAGATGATGTTGATTGGTTTATACAGTGATACCCACCAGATGAATATTTGGATGAAATCTATGGCAGACATGCCAAGGTTTCAAAACAAGGACTAATGCATTTCTTTTTCCGTGACTCTTGTGTAATGACTGCCAAATGATAAGAATGAAATGGGGGGAGGGCAGAGGGAAACACACATGCCTGGGGTGGAAGAGAGAAGAAAAGCTAGGTGGAAAGAGAGACTGAGAACAGGGCTGAGCAATTACAACTATACTATTTATTTGAAATGTAATTACAAAAGGTCACCAAACCCTAAAATCAAAATTCTGCTCTGCCTTGCATGAGTCTGTTGAGAGGGATGAAAAGGAGTCGCGGGCTTTCTACTGTAGCAGCTGTATAGGCATCCAGTCTTCAAGGACTCCTTTGATACTATGATGACACAGGCCATGTAAATACCTAGCTAGAAAATTTCTGGCAAGTTTGCTTGTCCCCCACAACTGCAGGGCTTGGATAGGTATTTAGGTTCCCTTCTCCTTCCACCATATCTCTTCCTTCATATGCCTTTTGCCTGTCAGAGCAGATGTTGTGGGAGCAGTAAGGTGAGTTACAGTAAGTGAATTACCACCAAGTCTCCCCCAGGCCCTTCAATACATTAAATAGTAAGAACAATCGCACCTCCCCTCTGTCCTGACATAGAACCAGAGGCTTAAACAACATCTACAACCAAAGAAAAGAAACTGAGGGTTTACATTTTCCGCCTCTCCCCGTGCAAATTTTTTTTTGACAGTGACAACCATTACCAAATATCTCACCATCTTACTGAAGCCTTGAGGGGATCCCTCTATAATTTTCCTTGTTGTTAAATTCTCCTGTCACTTCAACCAATGAAAGTTCAGTGGTGTTGACTTAAATTCTCAATTTATTTGTTTTTATGGCTTCTCACTTGGGAAGTGAATCCAATCCTGGATTTGCAAATGCAGTTAAATGTCTTTGTTGGGAGGAGGGTTTGAGGTGTTGGCGTTACAACATAGACTCATAGACTCTAGGACTGGAAGGGACCTCGAGAGGTCATCGAGTCCAGTCCCCTGCCCTCATGGCAGGACCAAATACTGTCTAGACCATCCCTGATAGACATTTATCTAACCTACTCTTA
>NC_133773.1:122362912-122448219 GCF_003597395.2 Chelonoidis abingdonii
AATAATTTGGTTGGCAAAGGATTTTCTCCCAGGTATATTGCAGTGGTATTGGTGATTGATAGTAGGCATGTGAGGTGGTGGTGCTGAATATTCACTTTAATAATGAGTGGGCTTCATCAGAGCAACAGAGTGGTGTGTCCAACTGATATATTGTGATAATGTTCTGCATCAGTGACTTCATCTTTCCTGGTATTATTCTACTTCTATATCTTCTGGATTCACTTAATTATTACCGACTGTAGCTGCTTATATGCATACTGTGTAGCATATGTGGAAATTCTTCATTTTGTCTCACAGTCATTTGACACTTTGAAGTTTTCACCCAGAAGAGAAATGGCAGATTGTCGGTGCGCCGCTTATGCTGTTGTATAGTCCTTGGTTTTTTCTTTTCGTCAGGAGCCGCATTGCCACTGTTTCAGGTAATGTGTTTTTGTGGAAAGCATTTCTGTGACACTAATTAGATAGCAGCAGCAGTGTCAGGGTGGTAGCATTCTCACACTCATGTTTGAACGAGCACCAAAACACTGTGAAACCGAAGGTGCGAGCAAGAAGAGTAACTGTGCCAAACCTATAATTTCCTGATCTTATCCCCATATTTCAGTGCATTTGGTGACTGAATTTTGTTTTAGACAGGAAACCTATAGGCAATGGCAGAGAGCTAAGATGAGATACGAACACACAAAAAATTCATGAAAATTGAAACCACTTTTGTTGGTAGCAGAGCATCTGACTATACAATTTTTCTGTGATATACTATATTAAATTAATTATTTCAGTTGTGTGCATGCCCCTTTGTGTTCTTGCATATATTTTAGCAATAGCAGATCTGCTAATGGCAAGTGATGTTAAGCAAATATGCAGAATGCTCGTGGAAGCAATTTGATATCCCAACCTGATTCTAAGTCTCACCCAACCATCAAGACTAAGAACTTAATTATCACTGTGTGATCGTTAAAGCTGCTCAAATTCACATACTGAATACTCTTACAAAATTTCTTGTTATCAAGTTACAACAGGAATTACTTAACAGTCTGATACTGCAGCTTTGCAGACATTTGTGAATGAACGCAGATGGATTTGCACATGAAATAAATTTGTTTTATCAACTCGTCTTTTATGTTTTATGTCGTTAATATCAATTATTCCTAGTATGCTAGCTAGCACTGCAAGTGCTTCCGTAAGTGTCTATTATTCAGGGCCTTGCTATTATACAGTGGAGGGTTGGGTGTCTGCCACCATTCTGGGTTTGATGTGGATACTCTCCACGAGAATGAAGACTGCAGCACTGACCATTTTCACCTTTTCCATAATAACAGAAGCTTTGTGTGTGTGTTGTGTGGTGTGTGAGAGAGAGAGAGAGAAGAGAATGAGAATAGGGAGAGAAGAGCCTAAAAAGGGAGGAATCAAGTGGCAAGGAGAAGATCAAGGTATATTCAGTATATGTCAATATAGGTATCTAAAGATAATATGATACATCGAAGGAGATGGGGTAAATGAAAAAGTTCCAACCAGATAATCCACTACTTCGATTCAGATACACAATATCCTAAGTAACTTTCTTCCATGAGATTGCAGCCTCAGATGTGTATATTTTTATACAGTGTACACCACGATGAATATTGGATGATCTATGCAGCATGCCAGGTCAAAACAGACTAATGCATTTTTTTCGTACTCTTGTTAATACTGCCAAAGATAAGAATGAAATGGGGAGGGCAGAGGGACACACATGCACCATGGTGGAAGAGAAAAAAGTAGGTGAAAGAGTGATGAAACAGGCTAGCATTACAACTATCATATTTATTTGTGAATGTAAGTACAAAGGTCACCAAAACTAAAATCAAATTCATCTCTGCTTGCTATGAGTTTGTTAGAGGGATGAAGGGTCCGGGCTTTCTACTTAGTAGCCTGTATAGCATCCAGTCTTCAGACCTTGATACTATGATGACACAGCCATTCAATACTAGCTAGAAATTTCTGGCAAGTTTGCTTGTCCCACACTGCGGCTTGATAGTATTTAGGTTCCTTCTCCTTCCACATAATCTCTCTTTCTATGCTTATTCTGTCAGAGCAATGTTGTGGAGCATTAAGTGAGTTACAGTAAGTGAATTACCACACCAAGTCTCCCCAGGCCCTTCAACATTAAATAGAGAACAATCGCCTCCCCTCTGTTCCTAGACATGAACCAGAGGCTATAAACACATCTACAACCAAGAAAGAAACTGAGGGTTTACATTTTCGCCTCTCCCCGTGCAATTTTTTTTGACTGCGACAACATTACAATATCTCACCTCTTACTGAACCTTGAGGACTCTTTTTCCTTGTGTTAAATTCTCTGTCACTTCACCAATGAAGATCAGTGGTGTTGACTTAATTCTCAATTTATTTTTTTATGGCTTCTCACTGGAAGTGAATCCATCCTGATTTGCAAATGCTTTAAATGTCTTTGTTGAGAGGGTATGGAGTTGCGTTACAACATTAGACTCATGATCTAGGACTGAAGGACTCGAGGTATCGTCCAGTCCCCCTGCCTCATGGCCAGACCAAAATACTGTCTGGACACTCCTGATAGACATTTATCTAAACCTACTCTAAATTCATCCAGAAATGAATTCACAATCCTCCCTAGCAATTTTCCGTGTTTACTACCTGCTAAAATATGCCAGAAATGAATTCAACAACCTCCCAGCAATTTATTCCAGTGTAAACACCTCGACATTAGGAACTTTTCCTAATGTTCCAACCTAAATCTCCCTGCTGCAGTTTAACCCATTGCTTCTTGTCTATCATTGAGGCAAGTGAACAAGTTTTCTCCTCCTCCTGATGACACCCTTTAGATACCTGAAAACTGCTACATGTCCCCTCTCAATCTTCTCTTTTCCAAAACTAAACAAACCCAATCTTTCAGCCTTCTTCATATGTCATGTTCTCAAGACTTTAATCATCTGTTGCTCTTCTCTGGACCTTCAATTCTCCAATTTTCTGAAATGCGTGCCAGACTGGACACAATACTCCAGTTGAGGCCTAACCAGCGCAGAGTATAGCGAAGAATGACATATCGTGTCTTGTTTACAACGCACCTGTTAATGCATCCAGAATCACATTTGCTTTTTGCAACAGCATAACACTGTTGACTCATATTAGCTGTGGTCCACTATGACCCTAGATCTCTTTCTGCCATACCTTCCTAGACAGTCTCTTCCCATCCGTATGTGTGAAACTGATTGTTCCTTCCTAGTTAGCACTTTGCATTTGTCTTTATTGAACTTCATCCCGTTACTTCAGACCATTTCTCCAATTTGTCCAGTCATTTTGAATTTTGACCCTGTCCTCTAACAGCAGTTGCAACCTCCATTGGTACGTCCGCAAACTTAATCCTACTTTCTATGCCAACATCTAAGTCGTTGATGAAGAATTGAAACAGCCAGTCCCAAACACCCCTGTGGAACCCACTTGTTATACATTCCACCAGGATTGGGAGCCATTAATAACCACTCTCTGAGTACGTTACCAGCCAGTTATGCACCCACCTTATAGCAGCCATCTAAATGTATTTGCCTAGTTTATCGATAAAATATCATGCGAGACCATATCAAATGCTTACTAAAGTTAGGTATACCAATCACCGCTTCTCCTTATCCACAAGGCTCGTTATCCTACAAAAAAGCTATCAGATTGGTTTGAACATGATTGTCTTTACAAATCCATGCTGGCTATTCCTATCACCTTACACCTTCCAAATGTTTGCAGTGATCTTATTACTTGCTCCATTATCTTCCCTGCACAGAAGTTAAACTAACTGGTCTGTAGTTTCTGGGTTGTTATTTATTTCCCTTTTTAGTTGGGCACTATATTTGCCTTTCCAGTCTCTGGAATCTCTCCCTTCCCATACTTCCAAAATAATAGCTAGAGCTCAGATACCTCCTTTATTAACTCCTGGAGTATTCTAGATGCTTCATCATCCTGGTACTTGCAGCATTAACTTTCTAAGTGATTTTTAACTTGCTCTTTTTTTATTTTATCTTCTAACCTACCCCTCCCATAAGCATTCACATGTTAACATTCCTTCAGACTTCTCAGATGAAGACCAAACAAAGAATCATTAAGATCTCTGCCATTTACAATTCTGTCCCTGCCAGCAGTATGGATCTTGGGAGCAATTCCACACAGATGGGTGCCAATTAATTTCTTTATTAAAAGAAAAAGGAAGTGGTGAATTTAACAATGAAATACGATGGGATGGGGTATAGGGTGTTTACAATAGACAATGATGGGGGGGTTTTCTACTGAACAGTATAGGATGTTCTAACAGTGGGTACATGTAAGTGGGGTTCAGCACAATGGATCAGTACAGTTAATAAGCAACTCAACTTTATATAGGAACAACTCTAGATACAGTGTGAAATGCAAACGTACCAAAAAGAAATGCAAATAAAATCTAGCTTCTATATAAAATGGTTAACAATCTTGGATAGAATATTAATGGTTGGTGGCCTTATTACAATGTAACACAATGGTATTAATGTAAATACAAGTATATCAGCAATATGGGTGATAAGTGAATATTGCAATGTAGAAAACTTACTGACTTAATTGTGAGGCATGATAGCAAAGTGTACCTAAAAGCTGGGTTAAGAACAGCCCGGGGGGGTGGAATGATTAGTGCAACTGATGAAGGAGAGTGCGGCTAAAGCAGCGAGACCACTTGAAGCCTGCAGGTAAGGACAACGGCTAGAGAGAGTTTTAAGCACACGGGGGGAGATATGAGCCGGGGGAAAAAACAGACAAAATATACAGGGGGAAAACAGCAAGGGTTGGGAAATTCGGGGCAGCAAGGATGTGTAACAGAGGGACACGGAGAAAGCGCATGGGAGGGGATTGGACGGGGGAAAAACAGACAAAGTTATATAGAGGGAGAACACAAAAACCTTATCTACCTCTAACAAACAATTAGGCAAAACAACAAATTTGATTTAGTTGGTGATTGGTCCTGCTTTGAGCAGGGGGTTGGACTAGATCACCTCCTGAGATCCCTTCCAACCCTGATATTCTATTATTCTTTTTTGCAGATGGATTTAGACAGCGAAGGTGGAATCTCTCCCACTGTTTGATTTGCCATTGATAGAGCATCCATATCTCACAGCCATAGTGGAGTGAGGGAAGTACAACATCATGATAGATTTTTATCTTTGTTCTGAGGCAGACTACACACTCCCTCCAGAGCTTGTGGTGAGCCTGCCAAATGACAGCCTGGACTTAATCTCATCATCTGACATGGTGTTGCTGAAAAGTATGCAGAATTTCTAGGTAGCAGAATCTCCTAACCAAGTTGAGGGTGTATCGTCAGTTGTGACAATGGGATCACAGTGTTTGTGATGCTGGTGGTCTGGTGCTGGCTGGTATACAACCTTTGTCTTTTTCAAACTGATTGTAAAACCAAAGCATTTTGAGGCATAGGCAAAGTGGTCTATGATAAGCTGAATGTCCTTGAGTGTGTGGCAATGAGGGCACAGTCAGCAAACAGGAGCTCTCTTAGTAGCTGTGTGATTACCTTGGTGTGGGCCCTGAGTCACCTTAGATTGAATAGATGCACATCCAATCTAAACTGGATATGTATGCCTCTGTCAGAGTCCTGGAATGCAAACAAGAGCATGGCTGAAAAGACATGGCGGGACCAGATCCATTGCTCATCTTTGTTTGGTGCCGTTGGTGACAGGGGAGGCTTCTGATAATTCACTACGTTCCATCACCCTGGCCTCCATACCATGGTGAAATGAGCGGATGACAGCAATCTTCTCTGGTCAGCCAAATCTGTGAAGGAGTTTCCATAGGCCCTCGCGATTCACTGTGTCAAAAGCCTTGGTCAGTCAACAAACACCATGTACACAGGTCCTTGTTCTGTTCATGAGCCTTCTCTTATATTTGTCATGCCTGGTATCATGGCCAGGATGAAAGCCATGCTGTGACTCTGGATACACTGAGTTCACTATGTGAGAGATGAGCCTGTTGAGGACAACCTGTGCAAGGATCCTCCCGGCTGTAGACATAAGTGAGATTCAGTGATGGCTGTCAAAGCTAAATATACTTCCCTTTCTTTTGCATATGTACCTCCCCTCCCGTTCACTGGCACAGTATGAAGTTGTTCAAGATAGGGTAAGTCTGCTTTGTGGCTTTTTACACAACTTTGGGAAACTGGGCCTAAGACTCCTCTGTGTGCTCTGGAACTATGTTGTGTGTCAACCAGGAACAAGGTTTTATTCTGCAGAGAAACAAAGAATAGGATTACAATCTGGCAGCCTCCTTTCTGCTTGCTTGACTCATGCTTCCAGCTTCAGCCATGCCGAATCTTTCAGGAAGGCAGAGGAACCAGGCAGTTCTCCGAACATGCTGCAGTTTGTAGTCCACAACTTGTAGTTCCCACGGCTGCTGCTGCTGAATCACACTGGATCTTGGGCTATGGGTAGATAGATTATGAAGGCATCCTTATACTCCTGGAGCATGGGTGCCTTGTTCCTATATGGTCTTGAAAAGGCAGGTGAGTTTCTGACCAGGTGAGCACCTCCTCAGTTGTATACTTGAGGTGAAATACCATTGGGACCTGGAGACTTGCCCATGGACAGCTGCTTGATGGCCTTAGTAACCTCATCTAAAGAAGGGTCCAAGCACAGCTCCTCTAGGACAGATATGCTGCAGGAGTGATTCGATGGCTTCATCAGATATAGTGGATTAACAGTTCAGGAGACTATCAAAGTGCTCTGCCCAGCCAGAGAAAATATTGGCTTTGTCTGTGAGCAGCCAGTTACTATCTCTTGTGAGAACAGGGGCTGTACCACTGGATTTTGGGCCATATACGGCACAGAGACCTTCATAGAAGGCCTTCATATCATGCATGTCATGCTTCCTGGAGTTCTACAGCCTTCTGCTCCTACCACTTATCAAATCCCTGAAAATGCTCCATTGAAATACAAGCCATGCACACTCTTAACTTAGAAGTTTTTTCCCCATTTTTCTCCACTTGATGGTATGAACATAGTGATAGTTGATTTCATAATCTAATGGAAACTGAAACAGCAATTAGAACTGTTGGGACCTCTTAAAGGGCCAAATTAACCCTGGACATAACTCCAGCGGCATTACAATAAGAAAGAATTTAACTCAAAAATTTGTCACAGAGATAGTGGTTTTTGGCTTACATAAACTGGTTGGTTGTAATGCATCTATAATGGCTTCGTGGTGGTATTATTATTTTTATTTTATTACTGTTTAATAACAACTACAAGAATCATTTTTATAGGTAACTAAAACTTCATGACTTCTTAATAATTGGTAGATAATGGGCAAGTAATAAGAGGTTTAATACAATAACTGTATCATGTTTGAAATGAATCACGTTGTTTTTCACAATGTGAGTAACTTAATGCTCCTTAATAATTTAAAATTCCCTAACAAGCCATAATCCTTGTATTCTCTTATCAGTTTTCCTCACATTTACAAAATAAGTGACCTGGAGTTCACTGTCTGTTGTTTTACTCCTCTTTTTCATTGTGTGTATGCTTTCATATAGTATTAACCTTCACCTTTAAACTCTGCAGTGTGCAACTAAAAGAGAATGGATGGAATGCTGCTTCTAACTTTGTTTTATGCAAGCCAGAAGCTGAATGTTCTTCTGCCTTCCTTTAATGGGAAACTTGAGGAATCTACAGTTTAATTACTTGTGTTGGATGTGAACTTGTTTCTCTATGTAGAAATATGTGAGTGATCATTATAAAACTCTGGGATGGATGTACAAGATATAATTGAAAAAAAAATCATAAGCTTTAAGTGCTAATCAAAATGCAATCCATACACCTGCTAAATAGGCTGCATGTGGCCAATGCAAATACAGGTGTTACGTGACCATTCATTATATGTTAGCCAGTTCCTGAAGATAAAACGTGAATGTTAGAGGACAATTTTTTGTGGACCTTGATAGGTCATCTAATTAATATATGTTATGCTCATAAATATATTATAAAGTGACTAAAATGTGAAATGACAAAATGAGTCCAACTCTATTAGATAGAAGTTGAACAAAAGATCACCTTGTTTTCTGAGAGTGTGCTGGGTGTCAGATCAATAGTTCTGTCATAATCACAAAGCATATTCATTTCAAGCAGTTTTGCCAGCATGTGATAGGAAACACTTCCTGAGAAAAGGATTTTGTTTAATCATCCTGTCTCAGTGCAGTTCTGTGAATGAGAGAGAGAGAAAGAAAACCAAACATTAAAATGCTCATTTACTTTTGAATTCAGCCTTTTCTTCTAGGTTGTGTTCCGTTGAGTCTCGTCTAACAGGTTTGATGTTAGGGATCTAGGAAAGAAATATCCCCCCCCTTTTTTGTTCTTTTTGGTACTTGGTAGCTACTAAATTTCAAAGAGCGAAATGACCTTGAGTTATGCAGAATGCTCCCTTCTAAAACTTGCCCCCCCCACCAAAAAAAATTCAGATGTCAGGTGATCCTACTCTCACTAGTATAGCAGTCTTTGAAATAACACTAGAGTCTATTTCAGAGAATGTGCATTGGCATCTGTCATTTAAGTTCTGTATCCACCACTGAACAGTATATGTTGTCTTCTTCGCTTCCTCACAATGACTTGATACCTGATGACCCCCTGGGATGATGTCACGCTCTCTCTAAATCAGAAAGTGGAATAATGAAGATTTCTCTTTTGCTTAAAGTACATTAAAGATAACTATCCTGTGCCAAACTCACTCACTATTCTTGGATATTTTCAAACCTAAAAAATGCTGACATCTTGTCATTAATACTCTTGTAAATTCGAAAGTAAACAGATTTCAAAGGCACTTGCCTGTTAGTGTGAAGACAAGGTCAAATAGTTGAATGACAAGTGCTCCTGGTACAATAAGACTATCCATCAATCAGTTCTACCAGCAAGTTCTTGAAAAAGACAGGAGAATGGAACATGACAAAATAATGTATTAAAAGATGTATTTGTGGAAGGTCCATTTCATCATTCTTGAACTAGTAGTTCATAAAGAAAATCAATTCTTTATAGCTTAGAAATGGGTTGGCCCTTCACTGAACAACCTAGTTTGCAATTTAAAACTGCTCAAAGGCATCTTGTCACTAAGTCTAAAAAATGAATTCAGAAATTGGAAAAAATCCATTCCGTCAAATTAAAGCTTTTTTGGTTCCGCCACCACTAGAAGAAGAGCATAGTAAGTGCACACAGCTGAAATAAGTGAAACACATTAATTTGGTCTAGGAAACATCAAGTTAGTAGTGATGACTTTCTGATGTTCTCACACTGCTTAAAAATAATTTGACTTCAATTATTAAGTAGTCTTCAATAAGAGTTGTATGAGCTGGGGATATTTTCACTACCGCTGAGCTCAGCAAACACGAAATTCAGATGTTCACTTGGACATAGTTCAAAAGCTAGGCCATCTTAACCTAACTTTCTGATGAATGCTTTTGAAACTTAGGCTATTCTGCCCTATCTTCATGTGTTTGTGGTGCCATTATGGTTTGTTTCCTTAAATTTACTGTGGGATTATTCTGATGAGATAGTAATCAGAGAAAATGCAGAAGGAGTCCGATGTTAAATATAGCTCTTCCGTTTGTTTTATAGTAAAATGACTAGTACAAAATTTGGATGGATGGTTTAGGGGTGTTAGAAGAAAGGAACTGTTCTCCCACATAGATCAATGTACAGGAGAGAAAAATAGTTATCCTTTGCATGAAATTATGGACCAGGTCTCTCATTTTTTCATTAGCATGTGATAGTTTTCGTTATTCATTCTTTGATTATGTGGTATCAATATGTTAAATTACTTCACAAGCATTTAGCACAGAGGGCACTTTAAGTCAGTGGTTTTCAAACTTTTTTTCTGGTGACCCAGTTGAAGAAAATTGTTGATGACCGTGACCCAACAGAGTTGGGGTGTGGGAGAGACTCTGGGCTAGGGGTGCAGGCTCTGGGGTGGGGCTGGGGATGATGGGTTTAGGATGCAGGAGGGGGCTCTGGGTTTGGGGGGCTCAGGGCTAGGGCAGGGGATTGGGGCACAGGAAGGGATCAGGGCTCTGGGCTGGGGGTACAAACTCTGGGGTGCGGCTAGGACCAGAAGTTTAGGGTGAGGCCCAGGGCTGGGGCAGAGGAGTGGGGCACAGGGTGGGGTGTGGGCCCTTGAGCGGCTCCGGTCAGCAGCACAATGGGCATGCTAAGGCAGGCTTCCTGCCTGTCCTGGCTCTGCAGACCGTGCTGTGTCCCGGAAGTGGCTAGCAGGGGGTCCAACTCCAATGGGACTGCGGAGCTGGTGCTCGGGGTGGGGGCAGAGAATGGAGCCATGGCCCCCCTGCTTAGGAGCTGGATCTTCTGCTGGCCGCTTTCAAGGCGCAGCGCGGTGTCAGAACAGGTAGGGACTATACTGACTTAGCCAGGCAGCACTGCAGACAGGACTTTTAACAGCCCGGTGGAGGTGCTGACCAGATCCACCGCAATCCAGTGCCTTACATTCCGCAACCGACAGCTTGAAAACCACTGCCTTGAGTTATGTCCGAGATTTTTACTCAGTCAGTACTCAGGCAAATTCCCAATGATGTCAATGTGAATTTGCCTATATAAAAACTGAATGAGGATCTTCGGATCTGTTCTTAATTAGTGGGGGCAGGGAAAGAGGGGTGACTTGCACTTTGAATAACATTTTTCTAGTGGTTCATCTAATGCTGGTGTATATCATCTTTACACGAATGGCAGCCTTGTAATTAAGGCACTGGACTGGGTCTCAGCTCTGCCTAGCTCTGCCACAGACTTTCTGTGTGACCTTGGACAAGTCACTTGATATCACCCTGGAGATAACAATACATTCTTCCCCCTCCCCTTGGTCTGTTTAAAATGCAAGTTTGGTGAGGGCCTAACTCTTACTATGTGTCTGTACAGTGCCTAGCAGAATGTGGCCCCTATCTGTGTTAGGTACTCTCGGCATTACTGCAATACTAATTAATCATTAATGTATATTTGTAATTTAAAAATTACAAAGCTCCTCAGAAAGAGACTATGTATTCATTAGCAAAGCAAGATTAAAATGAAATGTTAAGAACTCTTTAAAAATACAAGTCCCATGGGAGTAGGCCTGATGCTAAGAGAGACAAATTGTTGTAAATACACAGGGTCTATCATTGCACTCATTTACGTCTGTGTTGTCCCACTGAAGTCAATGGGGTTGCTTGGGTGTAGTGATGGCAACAGTTTGTATACAGACGTTAGAGCAAAGTATAGAGAAGTTAGAGCAAAAATACAAAAGATCCATCAATGCAAGAGAATGATACAGAATTCTGCTGCAGAAACAGTTTTTTCCTGCACTGTGTTTTGGTATTCCATAGTTTTGCAGTACTGACTCTGACATTTGCCTGTGCCAGTGTCTGATACCTGATGCCCTGCTTTTGTGTCATATAATTGACTGCCAGACTCAGTGGATGTTACATGTCTTTAGTTAGAGCACGACATAATGTTTTACCTAATACTCAGAGAAATCCTGAAAATACCACAAAGAGTGGGAGTAGACTTGTGAAGGGACTAATTATACCACTTCATAGAATATCAGGGTTGGAAGGGACCTCAGAAGGTCATCTAATCCAACCCCCTGCTCAGAGCAGGATCAATCCCAGACAGATTTTTGCCACAGCTCCCTAAATGCCCCACTCAAGGATTGAACTCACAACCCTGGGGTTAGTAAGCCAGTGCTCAAACCACTGAGCTATCTTAAGTTTTTTCTTCTCATCATATGTGGCTGAGAAAAATAACCATTGTTTTCAGCTTTGTCAAGCTTCTAGGCAGATAGAAAGATGTAGGTGTTTTTTGGAAAGTACTGTGGAATATGTGTGTTAAACATGCCTCTCTTGTCAATTGAGTGAGATCTGTTGAAGTTTTCATAGTGATTAAATGAGTCATTAAGGAAGATTTGTTATAAATGTGTTTCCTTCATGTACTACTCTGGAAAAAAATTTCAGAGTACTCAGAATTTTTTCCAGAGTAGGACATCAAGTACAGTTCAATAAGAAGAATTGTACAGAACCAAAAAGCTGTCTAGGCATTGGTTGGAGTATTTTTCAAGGGCCCTAGAATCTACAAGCCAAATCTTGTTGTCTCTGTTCAGTCCTTAGATATTCGCTGAATTAACTCTCAGCCAGTTTCTAATCTCTGTTAACCTAGTGAAAATCCAAGGCTTTGCCAAGGAGATTTTAACTTCAATTTACACTTATGTAACAGAAAGCAAAGTTAAATTATAATTATAATTATATTATATAATTGTTCATATTTTATTATTTAATTTTATTTATATTGTGGTAGAACCCAAACTCACAATACACTTTCCAAATGCAGAGGAAAACACTTCCCCAGAAGTGTATTCACACACTCAATCCCAAACTGTGATGTTACAGTTGGTTGCTTCTGCCAGTGTAGAAACCTAATAATTTCAGTGGTGCTCCAAGCAGACCCAGAGGCCCACCTGCATGCATTTCATTGCAGGATCATAATCTGATATTGTTTAAATCCAATATAACTCCATAAAAGTAAAAGTCATTACTGTTACTTCAGATGTATTCCTGTGTAAAGGAGAGAAGAATCTGACCCATTGACATCAGTGGATGTTATTCTCAAATATAGACTGCAAGGCTGTTGGCCCCAAACCATTGAGTTCTCACTAGTACCCATCTTTTCTACCTCTAGAAATGGCTAGCTAGGTTCCTGGACTTCTTCCAGTGTGGGGTGGGATGTGCTTTAGAGAAACTTCTTTGAGTGTGATTTGAAAGTGAGGGGATCAAAATGGATCTTAATTTCGAAAATCACCAGCCAGTCTGTTTTTATTTGATTTATTTAAAATATATTAGTGCAGAGTTCTGTTTTCGTGTATCAAAATTAACTACTGTAACATGGCTCATAGTGTCTCAGACATAAGAGCCCTATATTTGGGGAATAGTATGAAAACATAATCACAGTAGAACCAAAAAGAATGTGAAACAAACATCATTTTGGCTTTTATTATAAACTGAAACTCAGACCAGGTACACCAAAAGGTTTGCCACGGTCTTTATAACATTCGGTGAACCTGCACTGATCTATGGTTTTGTGTGGAATCTGTGTAAAACTTGCTGTTTGCTATATAAACCAAGGTGAAATTTCCTTTAGTTTTGCCTGAATTTTCCTATGGGTTTGGAGTACATTCAACCCAAAAGCTAAAAATGAAAAAATCATGTTATGAATCTGTGAAAAGAGATGCCTCAAAACAAACAAACAAATGGCTCACACACTACTGTGCAAACTGAAATGCCATTGCATGTGTGGGACTATCATAAGCATAAATCCCAATTCTGAACCTTCGCGTCCAAAATGTGGGTGCCTAGCATAAATCCTCTAAATTTAATTACCAGCTTAGATCTGATAGCACTGCCACCAGACAGGAATTACAGTGCCTGTCTCACTCTGGTCTCCCCAAACCTTCCCTGGGGGACCCCAAGACTCAGATGCCCTGAGTCTACAACAAAGGGAAATAACCCCCCTGCCCCTCGTCCCTCTTTTTTTCCTCCCCGGCTTCGCCTCCCTGGATGGGCGCCTAAGGGTGATTACCGTTTCAAGTCCTTGAACACAAAACCCAGAGAGATTAAGTGTCTCTCCCTCTCACCCGAGAGGCTATGCAGGATGGCAAACCTAGTCAATCTAACGTGGAAAGAGATTCCCCCTCCCTTCGTTCTAGCCTTAACCAGAGAAAAACTTCAAAAAGAAGAAAAAGACATAAAATTCTCTGTATCAAGGTTGACAATAACAGGGTAATTGCTTAAAGAAAAATGAATAAACAGCTTATTCAAAAAATATCCAATTTAACATCAGCCAAACTACACACATGTAAGATACAAAAAAAAAAAACCAATTAGCAGGCTATGTCTTTCTACCTTTACTTACAACTTGGAAACAGAAGATTACAAGCTGAGAGAGAAAGTTCACTCTCAGGCCGAGAGCAACAGACAGACAAAAGACACACACCCCAAAATTCCCTCCCTGAGCTTTGAAAAATCCGGTTTCCTGATTGGTCCTCTGGTCAGGTGTGTGGTTCCCTTTGTTAACCCTTTACAGGTAAAAGAAACATTAACCCTTAGCTATCTGTTTATGACAGGGACTGCAGCCACTAAGTTGCAATCCAGATCCAAACATCTAAGTTTGAGAATGTTCGGCTCCTCATACCCCTTGTGATATATTGGTTTTGCCTGTCTGAGTAGATATTCAATATAGCAAATTCTTTTGTGTGGTCTTTCCTATTGTGTGAGTGGTAGAGGCCTGTGTTTCTGGAACTGAAAGACCAGAAAAGAAATCCTGGTTCCACTGAAGTCAATGGCAAAGCTCTCATTGATTCAGGGGGTCAGGATTTCACCCCAGAAAAGCTTTAGACAAGTTCCGTTTGTGAGTTAATCAGTAGCTGGGTTGGTTATCTGCAGAACGAGGTTGTGTTACACAGTCTCTACCACTGTGGGTAGCTTCTGAATGGTACCTAGATATCCTGGAAGAGCTGTAGTGTGTATAATAATCTTTGCTTTTGTAGCAGAGGTGGGCAAACTTTTGGGCCCGAGGGCCACATTTAGGTATGGAATTGTATGAGGGGCCATGAATGCTCCCAAAATGGGGGGTTGGGGTGTGGGAGAGGGGCAGGGGTTGGGGCATGGGAGAGGGCTAGGGGTGCTGGCCCTGGGCGGTGCTTACCTCAAGCAGCTCCTGGAAGCAGCGGCATGTCCCTCCTCTGTCTGCTACATCGTTCCCAGCCAATGGCAGCATGTGGAGTCCCCTGGGTGCCCTATGTGTAGGAACCGGAGGGGAGACATGCTGCTGCTTCTGGGAGCTGCGCAAGCCCCCAATTCCGCTCCCCAGCTGGAGCACTGGAGCAGGTCAAGCCCCAGACCCCTCTCCCTAGTGGGAGCTCGAGGGCCTGATTAAAATGTCTGAAGGGCCAGATGCTGCCCCCGGGTCGTAGTTTGCCCACCCCTGTTCTATAGTGAGAATTCACAAGCTTTAGCAGGAAGCAGGATCATTCTCCTCCTGCTCTCCCCCCTTTTGCCCCCAGTGTCTCTTAGTGCCAGATATTATTTCGGAATTGAAGTTTTCAGCTCTCTTAGTGCTTTGTATTTTCTTTACTGTAGTGAGCTAATCTTATTCTGTGGGGATTGTTTTCACTCCCATTTGGAATGGCATGGCAACAATTCATGGTAGACTGAGTTTCCATAAAGAGCAGGTAAGTCATCATCAAGAGAATGAATGTATGAGTGTGTCACTATTGCGTATCAGCCCTGACATCCTATACAGCATGATGTCAGCTGTGAACATTTCTTACTGAGACTTTTTTTTTTTATAAACAAGATCCAGGATGACATTTAAAAAAAAAATCTTGATTGCACCAAATAGTTCCTCTATTTATCTGTCTATTATATTTTTAGAACAGTCATTATCATAGTGTAGAGATGCTGTGGGTCCATATGGGTATGTTAATTGCCATAAAATAGCTTGGTTCAAAACTTGCTGCTATGAAATGTCATGTTCTCAGTTTTGAAACTCCCGCATAAGAGGCTGTATTTGTGCTTTGATACTGTTTCCTGGTAAAGTGTGACACAGGGCAAAATGTGCTGCATTTGCCATGGATGGCCTTTGTAATCTCTCTGCATAATTTATAGGAACACTTCACTGCCTCTTCTGCTTCTGATGGTCTAGCTGGGACCTGCAGAATAGGTTGGTTCTGCCCTCTAATTTTAAGAGTTGTAGTGGTGGCACTTCAGTGTTTTTCTTGTTTCTGAGTCGCTTTTGGATTTACGCCTGGTGAAGAACTTGGAAGAGTTGCTATGAAAGCAAAAAAAAACCACCAAAAAACCCATCTGCTGGGGTTTTATGAGTTGCCTACTTGCCAAGTTCAACAGCAGGCCAATCTATTGCTGATCAATTCTTCCCTCACCAGGTGTCACTGCAGTTACAGGAGAATGACTGCTGAGAATTTAAAGGAACTTAAGAGATGACTTGGCCACACAAAGTTCTAAACAAAATGTATAAAAAAGATTTAGCAATTGGATAAAGATATTAGGCGATGATGGCTCTTGTCGTTAGAAAAAAAACCAGAAACAAATCCTGCTGAAGTGAATATGGGGCATTTGAAATCCCCTGGTAACTTCAACAGAGCTTCTGAAATGTGCCTTCTCCCCTACATTCTTGCATTAATTACATATTTTACTAGTCTGCTTTACAAAATGATGATCCAGATGAGACTCACTCATTGTGGTTTTAATGTGTGTTTAGGCAATCTGATATTGTTACAAAACTATCTGAATATTGTAATAACCTTTAATACAATGCGATAACCTGGTTAATGGGCAGACACTTCTGAGGCAGGTGGTGTACAATACAGGTAATTATTTCTTCTTTGCGGTAGATGCAGATGTGTATTTCACTTAGGTGTGTGCATGCCCAGTGCATGGAGCTGGAGACTTTCGTGCACATTAGTGTAAATAAAAAGCCATGAGAAAGAACTAGCATTTTTCTGTGGCAGATCATTGTAAACGTTCTAGACAAGCCACAAACATGGGTTGTTTAACAAGAATATATCTGTTAAATACTTATTAACAATCACAGCAGTCACACAGGAGTAATAATTCTGGAAGAGATGTAAGAACTATTCTGTTCTTCAGCAATCTAGTTAGTAAAAGAAATGTTGAAAAATTGCTTTTTAGCCCTGAGGCCTTTTTTCGGCAAACTCTGCTCTCCACCACTCCGAAAATTGATGGGCCTTATGAAAGGCATTATAATGAAGATGGACTTGAAGTGTTCATTTTCATCTTTTTAGGTACTGAACAAGTAGTTATGTGAAACCACTCTTTCTTTTTCCTTTCAACTCAGTAAGTCCAGAAATAGGCTGACCTTCTGAAGCAGTCTATATATATTAAATTTTTTATGCATAACAGTCAACTTCCTCCCACATTTTCTGATCTGAACATTTTTATGGCACCAGAGAAAACAAATTAATGTTTATCACTTTATATAGTGCTGTATGAATTATCAACAGTGGTATTTTATTTATGCTTTTTATGTGGCTATAACTCCATTCCCAGGTGACACCTTACTAGATGAGATGCTGGACTCTCTACTACTTAAACTAAAACTTTACCCCATCTGGACTTTTTCATGTACATTGAAGATTGCATTATAGAAATAATAGAAATGCAGAACTGGAAAAGACTTCAAGAGGTAGCCTCGTTTGTCTCCAGGCTGGGGTATAATTAAATATATGTAGACCAGCCCTGCATAGATGTTCGTCTAACCTGTTCTAACCTGGGGATGTGCTAGCCTGACCCACTTCTGTGTGTTTCTTTAACTCTAAATCTGAAATTACTAAGAAAATATCAGTTACATGATACACACCTGTCATCTGAAGGAAGAATTTCTCCCTGTCTCCTTTGTCACTAGCAGTGCCACTCTACAGCACTATGAGTTATTTGATTTAAAGACCCCTTATTTACTGTACTTAAAGTATGTTCTGGTCTTTGCCTTCCAATGCGTGCTGTCCAGCATATCTGATATTTTGATGAAGCACGGCAAAACAGCTATTTCCAAATGGAAGTCCTACCTAACCGACCAACTTTTCAGTGCACTAGCACCAGAGACAGTCAAATTAAGAGTTTTCTAAAAATCTTAGTTCCAAATCCCCCAAAAGATCAAAATGTCAGGAATTCAGAATTGGAATGGCCACTTGCAACTGTATTTATTTTTCTTGATTTTCTAAACAGATATTTTGGAATTAAAGCTCTTTCTTCCAAAGATCAGCCTTAAATTTGTGTTCTTGTCACTAAAATGACAGGAACATAGGGAAATCTGGGAATTGCTGCTGGTTCTTTTCTGGTCTATGCAGGGCAAAATTTGTGGACTAATAGTTTATTTGATGAAAAATGCAATTTTGGTCAGCCCAAAACAATTTGTGAATTTCACACTATTAGTTTCAACCATGAATGGTGATAATGCTGCCCACCTCCCTTATAACCTTTAATCCAGTACATAGGGTACTCACTTGGGTTGTGGGAAATCCCAGCTTCAAATCCTTGCTCTGGAACAGACTTGAAATCAACCTTTTCAATTCACTGAAATAGTCCAGTGTTAGATCCCAAGCAATTTATTTATTGATCTATTTTCCTGGAACTGCCACTGGGCTGAAAAATTACTTATTTGCCCAGTTTTACTGTACATTCCTCTCATATATGTCTTGCACCATGCTGCAGTATTTTAAGTGTAGAGAAGCCCCAAGTTCTAGAACTGTTTTTTCACAAAAGCCTAGGAATGAACAGGGAACAAGGCCTGACACCTAAGGGCATACACTCAGAGAGACCAGGAAGGAGACAGAATTGCAGGTAGCCCTTTAACCATGATACTAGGAAGAACAAGAGGAAGAAGGTGATATTTAATTGAAATGGAAATGTTACTTAGCCAGTCTTGAGTATGGCTGGACAGTTAGCCAAGGGAGGAGAAAATGAGAGTGCAGTATTATCTGGGAGTTTTCAAACGAATAGTCCAGATCAGCAGTTTAGATGGGAACAGATCCAATAAGCATGTCACGTTATTTGTAGATTTGAGCATATATATTTATAAAAATATGTAGCTTTCCATAGCCCTGTAATGTACATCTGAATTGAATCATGAGCTCAGCTATCACTGGAATGTTCCCACAGCATCTTTAAGTTATAAGTAACCCCTAAAAGCCAGCATGAAGAGAACAGCACATCTATCATTCATTGTTTTTCAAATAGGGCTAACGGTTAACTCATGCAATTAACTCAAAAAAATTAATGCTGATTACAAAATTAATTACAATTAATCACAGTTTTAATCGCACTCTTAAACTATAGAATACCAACTGAAATTATTAAATATTTTGGATGTTTTTCTACATTTTCACATATATTCTATTCTGTGTTGCAATTGAAATCAAAGTATATATTACTTTTTATTACAAATATTTGCACTGTAAAAATGGTAAAGAAAAGAAATAGTACTTTTCAATTCACCCCATGCAAGTACCATAGAGCAATCTCTTTGTTTTGAAAGTGCAATTTACAAATATAGATTTTTTTTGTTACATAACTTCACTCAAAAACAAAACAATGTAAAACTTCAGAGCCTACAAGTCCCCTCAGTCCTTCTTTTTGTTCAGCCAGTCGCTAAGACAAAGATGTTTGTTTACACTTATAGGAGATAATATTGCCATCTTCTTATTTCAGTGTCACTAGAAAGTGAGAACAGATATTTGCATGGCACTTTTGTAGCTGGCATTGCAAAATATTTATGTGCCAAATATGCTAAACATTTGTATGCCCCTTCATGCTTCAGCCACCATTCCAGAGGACACATTTCTATGCCGATGACACTCGTTAAAAAACATAATTCATTAATTAAATTTGTGACTGAACTCCTTGGGGAGAATTGTATGTCCCCTGCTCTGTTTTACCCACATTCTGCCATATATTTCATGTTATAGCAGTCTCGGATGATAACCAGCACATGTGGTTCATTTTAAGAATACTTTCACTGCAGATTTAACAAAACACAAAGAAGGTACCAATATGAGATTTCTAAAGATAGCTACAGCACTCATCCCAAGGTTTAAGAATCTGAAGTGCCTCCCAGAATAGGAGAGTGTCAAGGAGTGGTGCATAGCATGCTTTCAGATGTCTTAAAAGATGCGGAAATTAACCCTGGAATGGTGGTTGAAGCATGAAGGGGCATACAAATGTTTAGCATATCTGGCGCGTAAATATCTTGCAACGCCAGCTACAACAGTGCCATGAGAACGCCTTTTCTCACTTTCAGTTGACATTGTAAATAAGAAGTTGTCAGTATTATCTCCTGAAAATGTAAACAAACTTGTTTGTCTGAGCGATTGACTGAACAAGAAGTAGAACTGAGTGGACTTGCAGGCTCCAAAATTTTACATTGTTTTATTTTTGAATGCATTCTTTTTGTACATAATTCTACATTTGTAAGTTCAACTTTCATGATAAAGAGACTGCAGTACAAAATGGTCATTACTTACGTACTTTTTGTAGAGGAATTGAAAAATACTATTTTTTTTATAGTGCAAATACTTGTAATTAAAAACAAATATAAAGTGAGCATTGTACATTTTGTAGTCTGTGTTGTAATTAAAATCAATATATTTGAAAATGTAGAAAACATCCAAAAACATTAAAATAAATGGTATTCTATTATTGTTTAACAGTGTGATTAATCACAATTACTTTTTTTTAATCACTTGACAGCCCTATTTTCAAATGCTTTCAAATTTGGCTTGCTGAATAATCCTTGTGTCCATTGAAACACCTCCATTGTAATTTTCCTGGATTCCACAGAAATCTGCCATTTGACAGAAGACCTCTTAGCCATAGAGATTCCTTTGGCTGAAAGAAAGCTAGAGTTAACCCTCAAAGGGACAAAGTAGAAGAGGGCATGTCAGGAAACGCATTTATAAGTGATCTCCCCTTTCGTTTCACAGTGTACTTTTCTTGAGAATAAATGAAAAATGGAGAGCAAACATTTGTGACTGAAATGTTAGCGGAACAGGGTATTCTTCTCTCAAAACAACTTCCCTCCCTCTTGGAGGTAGGAACCACATAGTCTTCAACTTGTCAGAGTTACTTCCAGGGGTGGAAACAATGAGGAGTCCTTGTCACACCTTTGAGACTAACACATTTATTTGGGCATAAGCTTTTGTGGGCTAAAACCCACTTCATCAGATGCATGGAGTGGAAAATACAGTAGGCAGGTATAAATACACAGTGCATGAAAAGTTGGGAGTAGCCTTACCAAGTGGGGGGTAAGTGCTAATGAGTCAATTCAATTAAGGTGGAAGTGACAAGAAGGGGTGAATACCAAGGGAGGAAAAAATCACTTTTGTAGTGCTAACGAGTCCAATATAATCAAGGTGGCCCATTTCAAACAGTTGACAAGAAAGTGTGAGTATCAACAGCGGGAAATTAGTTTTTTTTTTAGTGACTCATCCACTCCCTGTCTTTATTCAGGCCTAATTTGATGCAGTTTTATTATTAAACTTTTAACAAAATACTAATACGTAACAGTTTATCTGTTTAAAGAATAACAATGACTGACAGAACAGAACATGTCGGTAATATTGAGTGGTTATTATGTGAGTCATGAGAGTAGAGCATGTGTATAACTATACTAATTCTAGCCCAAATGGTGTGGTTTCAAACTTCAGGGTTGTTCAAAACTCTGGTTTGGTTAAGGCCCATCTCTTGACTTCATGGAAGCTTTTCCTCAATATGCTGGAGCTCACATCAATACACTTGTAATAAGTTAAAAATACACTGTGCTGTCCTTGCTGTAATCCTATTATTTGGTTTAGATGAGTGTTATTTCTACATGTGTTATTACTGAGAGAGGCGATTTTTCTTTAACAAAACCCATTAGGGAGAATGGCACATATTTCAGTGAGGCCATACACTTTTAAAGGAGTCATTACCTACCACTGTGGGCTGTCAGAAAAAGGTTGTTGCTGGTGCCTGAGTTTGTTCATGAGTAATAATGCAGTTCTGAGAATCTGGTAGCTTTATGTCTGCTTCTATGTCTTGAGTGGAACATGCCTTGAGTGCTGAAGGCTTTTGTGCTTTTGATTCCTGAAATCCACTTTATTAAGTTGTGCTGCATTAAAAAATGTGTGAGTGTGTGCATGTATGTGGTAAATTCATACCCTTTAGCATAGATGGACAGGGAGCAGTGACTTATAAGGCATCCAGAACTTGATGCTTGATGCTTATGCTGGAATTTCTCACTGAGAGCTAAAAATGGCTGTGTTCCTCAGACCTGATCTAAGAAATCCGTTGAGTTAATCCTTCACAGCTTCTTACTGTGGCTTATAAAGTTCCAGTCCCTTGGTAAAGCAAAAGCAGAAATCACATCTCGTACAAATAAGCAACATTTATCTGCAGCAGGAAATCCTGTCCTCACTACACACTGAAAAGTCCTTTTGAACTTGGAACTTGATTAAAATTATCAAAGTTGTACATTCTATTTGCCATGCTGCCTCCAGCTTCAGTGTTTTGCACAAATAGTCTTTGTCATGTACTTAAGGCACTGGAGACTGATGGCTTCTCAACACTTCCCAAGAGCAGCTCAGTTCTTTCCAGAATCATATAACATGGTTCTACACAGTAATTTGTGCTTATTTTTCACAGGATATCGCAGGTGCAAAATTAGAAGCTGAGATGGGCTGTACAGACAAGAAAGATAGGGCTAGCCCGCCCCTTTGATCCTCTCAATCTTGACTGATAGTGAGGAGGCCTTCAAAAGGGAGGAAGTTGCAGTCCATGTCTGGGGGTGCGCAAGGAAGATTGCCCTAAGCAGCAGACTTCAGGAGTGACTCCTAAACCTGTGGAGGGAACTCCTAGCCAGGGGACATGAAACATGACCCTGAGGAGAGTACAGCGGACTCCTTGGGTAAGATGGAGAGGTTGAGCGTGACTGAACTTTCCCCCTATGCTGGTGCTGGATCACTGGCAGCACTGTAGACTTGCTGACCCCCATGTTTGCTGGGAACACAGGAAGGGAATATCCCTGAATATGTTAGCACTTGTGGCTTTAATTGATCCCCCATCTGGAGAACGTAAGAAGGCCCACAAAGTGCAGAAAAGCCCCTGGCAAATAGTAAGGAAGTGAGGCCTGTGCTGGAACACCCAGGGTAGGTAACTAGACGTGGTCAGTTCCTTCCATCCTCTGGGGGAGGAACCACTGACAACTCTGTTACGGGTTCTCTTTGAAATTTGCCTTGATAGTTTTTGTGATTGAGTCTCTGAATCATTAAGCTACAGATGGTGTTTAATATATTAACAGTTCACCTCCATAAATAGAGGACAGAAGATAATTGGAATTTCAGACTTTGGTGTTAAGCAAGTGCTACTGTAACATAAGGAGTTACACAGGCATACACCAGTTCTGAATTTTTACTGTTACATTTATTTAGTTGTTAACTAGTAATAAGCCTACTTAAAAAGGAGCGATATGCAAGGAGCTATTTGAAAATGTTTGTGTTATTTTTTGTCAAAAATGGCCTTTAAAAAAATGAAACATTTTTTAAAAAAAGATGTTGATGTTGGAAATTTTCTATTATTTGCAAAATTTTCCACGGTATCTTTTAACAGTTTTTTTCCCCCAAAATCATGTTAAAATTCTTATCCACTGTTTTGTTTACTGAAGACCAGTTTATTGATGAGCAGATGGTTTTAATAATTTTCTTAGATGAGGCCTGAGTGCTCTCAGGAAAATGACAGTGACCATTTTTAGCCTTCAGTGACAAAATCTAGCATAAGCAGCAGGTTCTGGATGCCCTATAAGTCACTGTGTCCTGTCCATCCATCTGTATTTTTATAAGCTATCAAATGCCAGGCATATCCATTATGATAATGGTGTGCTCATTATTTTAACAGTCTGTAAATCGATTCGTTTTTTTAAAAAATCATCAAACTCGTTGATGGCAACCTTATTTCAAATAAGATGCTTCTAAATGTCACTTAGAACTTCAAGAGAATCCAAATATGTCCTAGTAATACTTTGTAGTTGACACATTCAGTCGCTTTCTGAGGGCAAAATATCCCTGGCGAGCAACTATGGGGCATATCCTCAGCTCGTGTAAATTGTCATAGATCCATTGAAATCAACATGAAGGCAGGTTAATTCACTGAAGACAGCAGGACATATTGGGTTCTCCATGGATTCTACTGTCTTTCTTTATAATTTCAGTTGCCCCGGAAATAGTTGTCCAAAGAGAGAAGATCTTCATGTGGAACTTGACTGTTCTTCCATATATGAATGAGAATCCATGCTAGTATACTGGAAGGATGTTGAAGTAGGGAAGAATGACAGAGCTTGAGCAGAGTGACAAGGTGACTGGAGTGGTGAAAGAAGGCTGTGGTAAGGATAGAGAACTGGATTCCTGTTAGTGGGGAGAAGAAGGATGTCAATGATAGCAATTATCTTTGAAAAGTCATGGAAGACAGGAGACATTCCAGATGACTTGAAAGGGGCAAATATAGTGCCCATCTATAAAAAGGGAAATAAGGACAACCTGTGAAATTACAGACCAGTCAGCTTAACGTCTGTACCCGGAAAGATAATGGTGCAAATAATTAAGCTATCAATTTACAAATCCCTAGAAGATAATAAGGTGATAAATAACAGTCAGCATGGATTTGTCAAGGACAAATCATGTCAAACCAACCTGATAGCTTTCTTTTACAGGGTAACAAGCCTTGTAGATGAGGGGAAGCGGTAGATGTGGTATATCTTGACTTTAGTAAGGCTTTTAATACTGTCTCACATGAGCTTCTCATAAACAAACTAGGGAAATACAACCTAGATGGCGCTACTATAAGGTGGGTGCATAACTGGTTGGAAAATCATTCCCAGAGAATAGTTTATCAGTGGTTCACAGTCATGCTGGAAGGGCATTTTTAATATATGGAGCTATATCTATCTCATAGAGCTGGAAGGGATCCTGAAGGGTCATTGAGTGCAGCCCCCTGCCTTCACTAGTAGGACCAAGTACTGATTTTGCCTCAGATCCCTAAGTGGCCCCCTCAAGGATTGAACTCACAACCCAGGGTTTAGCAAGCCAATGCTCAAACCACTGAGCTATCCCTCCCCCATGGGGTCCCAAATGGGGTCCCGCAGGGATCAGTTCTGAGTCTGGTTCTGTTCAATATCTTCATCAGTGATTTAGATAATGGCATAGAGAAGATACTTATAAAGTTTGTGGATGATACCAAGCTGGGAGGGATTGCAAATGCTTTGGAGGATAAGATTAAAATTAAAAGTGATCTGGAGAAATGGTCTGAAGTAAATAGGATGAAATTCAATAAAGACAAATGCAAAGCACTCCACTTAGGAAGGAACAATAAGTTGCACACATACAAAATGGGAAATGACTGCTTAGGAAGAAGTACTGCAGAAAAGGATCTGGGGGTCATAGTGGCTCACAAGCTAAATATGAGTCAACAGTGTAACCCTGTTGCAAAAAAAGCAAACATCATTCTGGGATGTATTAACAGGAGTGTTGTAAGCAAGACACAAGAAGTAATTCTGCTCTACTCTGCACAGATTAGGCCTCAACTGGAGTATTGTGTCTAATTCTGGGCACCATATTTCAGGAAAGATGTGGCCAAATTAGAGGAAGTCCAGAGAAGAGCAACAAAAATGATTTAAGTTCTAGAAAACATGACCTCTGAGGGAAGATTGAAAAAATTGGGTTTGTTTAGTTTGGAGAAGAGAAGACTGAGAGGGGACATAACAGTTTTCAAGTACATAAAAGGTTGTTACAAGGAGGAGGAAGAAAAATTGTTGTTCTTAACCTCTGAGGATAGGACAAGAAGCAGTGGGCTTAAATTGCAGCAAGGGCGGTTTAAGTTGGACATTAGGAAAAACTTCCTGTCAGAGTGGTTAGAATTGCCTAGGTTGTGGAATCTCCATCATTGGGGATTTTTAAGAGCAGATTGGACGAACACCTGTTAGGGGTGGTCTAGATAATATGTAGTCCTGCCTTGAGTGCAGGGGACTGGACTAGATGACCTCTCAAGGTCCCTTCCAGTTCTATGATTCTAATATAAGGATGCTGCAGCTGGAAGGATAGAAAGAGTATGACCTGGTGGTATTGCATGGGAGGGAGCGCAGTAAGAAGTCTGTTTAACTTGCACTCTAATCTTCCTGAATATAAACTGGTCCAATTTGTGCATGTTGGAACACATGCTCTCATTTTGTCATGTGATCTGCTCTCTCTAGACTGTAGAAATTCCAGTTGTTGACAGATTCGGATAGAACATCCTCATTTTTCCTTGAACCATTTGTGCTGGCAAGTGTGGATGCTGATCAGAGTATAAGGTATGCTGATATTCCTTCTCCCCTCCAGGCAGAGTTCCAAATAAATTTTGTGGACACAGCAAGAGCCCTCCACACAACACCTCTGCCAATCTGGATCCTTCTTCTTGGGCACAGTACAGATATTAAGATGAATTTAGATCATACATTCATACATACAGACCATACATACATATGCTTGAAACTCTTCTTTGATTTTCTGCAAAAGTTTTTTCACAACTAGTGTTTTTCTAGCTGGTGTAATTTCAAGCAGCCCTTAAGCTTTGAGCCACCTTTTGAGGGGGTAAGGAGTAACAATAGAGAGTCTGAGCAGAATGCAGCTATCGGGAATCAAATAACCTTACTGAATTTTCTCTCAAATTGTTCCATTGGGAGGTAGGATTTGTTTTCCCCCCAAATCAACGGGGCTTGCACATAAACCCAACGGGCTCCTCTACAATTGTCTGGGGGCGAGAGTTATCCATGTGAGGCAAGTGCCCCCTGTGGCCTGAACTCCTGGGAGCTGCACTGATCGGGCTCCCTCAGAGGGGAAAATCCCACATATGGAGGATCATGTGGCACAGGAGGATCATGTGGCACCATGAATGAGGCATACAGGATTTGGTCCAGGATGTTTAGGGTTCAGGTTTTTAACTTATAGTTTTTGCTGAATTGTTTGCTTTTTTCCAGTAACTGCAGTGATAAGTACCATACTTAAAACAGTCACCAAGCTTTGACTAATTGTAGTTCTTCCATGAAAACAAGGCTGTGCGTGCATGCTACCTTTAGCTGTAGCACACATGCATAGTTTTGTGCTTAAGACCTATTGGAGGTCAAGCATTTGCTTTGCTGTTTAATTACTCAGTACTGCACTGATGATCGGAAAAAGAAATAGATGTGTGGATGTCTTCAGTACAGATAGTTTCATAGTAAGTTCACTTTCAATCTTAAACATCTTGTGCTAGATCCTTCTCCCACTGAGCACACAGCTCCCTCTGAAATCAGCTTCTCCCAGTAAATTCGTGGTGAGCAGGATTTAGCCTCTTTAAATACATCCTAGGTAAATAATCATTAGCACTGCAGTGGAGGCCTCTGGTACTGCCATGATGATAAGCATTTTCACAGGTTTATCTAAAGATATCGGTGCCAGTTTATCTGATTGTGGTCATGGACGTGTACTGAAGTCATAACAATTCCTGTGGTTTTGTATGTGTTTTACATCTGTGACTGTAAGCATATTGTATAGCATCAGAACAACTCTATCACCTTGTAGAACTGGATAATACAGAGAGGTTGTCATAAACAGATAGTAGGAGTTAATAGAACAGAAGTACTTTATGTCTCTTTTGACTGTAAAGGGTTAACAAGTTCAGTAAGCCTGGCTGTCACCTGACCGGAGGACCAGTCAGGGGACAGGATACTTTCAAATCTTGAGTGAGGGAAGTTTTTGTGTGTGCTGTTAGTTTTTGGTTGTTCTCTCTGTGTTCTGAGAGTGACCGGACGTGCAACCAGGGTTCTCTCCAATCTCTCCGATACAGGCTCTTATAAGTTCAAAATAGTGAGTACTAGGTAGATAAGGCGAGTTAGGCTTATATTTGTTTTCTTTATTTGAAAATGTGCATTTGGCTAGAAGGAGTTCAATTGTGTGTTTGGCTGGAAGGAGTTCAAATTTGTATTTTGCTGAAAGGATTTTAATTTGTACTTGTATACTTAGGCTGGGAAGGTTTCCCAGTGTCTATAGCTGAAAAACCCTGTACCTAACCATCTTAAATTTAACAAAGATAATTTTTTACTGTTTTCTCTCGTTAATGAAAGCTTTTCTTGTTAAGAACCTGATTGTTTTTTTATTCTGGTGTGAGACCCCGGGGACTGGGTCTGGATCCACCAGGAATTGGTGGGGAGAAAGGAGGGAAGGGAGAGAGAGGTTAATTTTCTCTCTGGTTAGGATTACTTTCTCTCTCAGGGTACAAGTCTGGTATCGGGAGACGGAGGGGGGAAGGTGAATTTTCCTCTCTGTTTTGTGATTCAGAAGTTTGAATCACAGTAATCTTCCAGGGTAACCCAGGGAGGAAAGCCTGGGAGACGCACAGGGGGGAAAGGTTTACTTCCCTTGTGTAAGATCCAGAGATCTGGGTCTTGGGGTCCCCGGCAAAGTTTTGGGGGGACCAGAGTTGTACCAGGCACTGGAATCCTGGTGTGCAGCGCCTACAAGTACTAAGCTGGTAATTAAGCTTAGAGGAATTCATGCTGGTACCCCATCTTTTGGACGCTAAGATTCAGAGTGGGGAATTATACCATCACAGAGGTCAACAATTTTTCTCAAGCCTTGAGCACTGCTCAGTAGTTGCAAGTCCATTCTACTACCTAGTGACGTAACAACATAAAAAACTGAATTGCTGGAACAGAAGCATTGGAGGTAGACACTTGGTGTTACAAAGTACGTTTCAGGGACGGTTGAAATACTGGGGCCTTTGGGAAGCACTCATAGCTGTTCAATGTTTCTTTCAGGTCATCAGATTTTGGAACATTATATACAAAGCTGAATCTGCAGCCCGGGATTACTACAGTCATTGACAATTTCTACATTTGTCCCACCAACAAAAAAAAGGTATGTGGCAAAAAAGTATACCTCTTTCCTAGAGATCCAGTAGCTCAGGCTAGAAAACTCTCACAGAGGAGTTAAGACTCGAGTAGTTAGTTCAGTGAAGCACATTCTCCAGAGTTAAAATATAAAGGAGTAATTTTCACAAACATGTTGATGACCTTCAGTAGAACTGTGACCTCTGGGAACAGGATATACATTTTAGATGGACTCTGCCAAGCAATGATGATCTTATGATCTTTCAATTTTTAGAGTATCAGTGTGGACAAAAACTGGGGGAAGGCCTAGGAGTGAGTGTAGTCTGTGAGGCCATTGATTAAGGAGCCCCCAGAAACTAGCTCCTCTGAGAGCCATGCAAATCCTGTTATCCACCAGAGACAAATGACCATCTGTACATAGGGTCTGTCCCACTATATCAGCTTCAGGGCCTCCGTAGTAGGGCTGCTGCATTGGAGCTGTACTGCCCGCTCCTCCCCTCCCTGCAGCTTCCTCTGGAGCTCATATTGAGAGGGTTCTGCTACACTAGGGTTGGTGTAGCTGAGCTGGCTACAGGCCTTCATCCCCCTGCCTCGTTCTATGCACAGATTTCCAGCTTTTCGCATGTTCTTTATTGAGATCTAAGGCTGGGCTGAGCTGGTGCTTTAGAAATGGTTGACAATCTCGCCATTTGGGAAGCAGATGGAAATTCTCATGCTGAGCTTCAGGGAATGATCTTAGGTCACTGAAAAGATTTTTTTTTTTTAACTTTTATTTAAAATTCCCCTGTGCTGTTGGTGACCCAACAGCATTTAGGTTAGTGCATGAGGAACTGAAAGTGAAATGGACTATAAACAAAGGTGAATTTGACCAGTGAAATGTGGCTGCCTGTGATGAATGGAAAGTAGAATGCAAAGAAACACAGTGATTATTAAAAAAAAATATATTATTTTACAATCTTGCTGTTTTAATTATGTAAAGTATTGTAAATAATAAGTGTAGTAAGACATATATATGAATAAAAAATGTTATCTTGAAAAGTTCCTTTCAACCACAGTATAAAATAGAAGAATTGATTTCATCCGGGGTCCATTGATTAGAAAGACAATTTTAGTTGTACTTATCTATTTGTTCTGCCTAATCAAAAATCAGTGATAAACTCAAAGAACCTGCCTGGGTGATTAAGTGCTGTTTTTATTTCTCCTGGTATTGTGGCTGGAGTCTTTGCAACCAACTGAAACAGTAGACGAGTTAGATAATTTGTATTTAATCTGCTGCAAAGCTGGTAACAATTTTCTTATTCATCAAAGTGGATCTACCACCAGGCACAAAATTGTTTCTGAGCAGCATGCATCTCAGAGCTGGGCTCTGCCGATTATTACAGGGCCAAAAAGAAATAAATAATAGTAATAAAAACAAATATTAATATAATTTTCTGGAATGAAGACACAAGGATGAGGCAGGATGGGAAACCTATGGAAATTTCTGCACAGCTCAGTCAGCTACTGTGTTCTATGTGAAATTAAGACCTGCACAGGCTTGAGGAGATCGAGGATAATGTAAATTTACCGATCTGGGAAAAAAAGAAAATGAACAGTGGTTGCAGGATTGCTGCTGAATTTCAAGAACAAAGGACATTCTGATACATAGAAAAATGGCACATTAACCCAAACTCAGAAAAATCTGATTTATGTTCAAGGTAACTCAAAGTACTTAACGCTTAGTGTAAAAACCCTCTTTAGCAGTTTAATGCTATATTAGAATTCAGTTCTTAAATTCATTTCATTTTGGTCCTCTATGAATGTGCTATTTGATGTTCTGTACTTTGCTCTTAAGATGTCAACCTACTTTAAACATAAAAAATTCCTTACATTTTAGTGCCTGTTAACGGTGCCAGAGTGAACATTTCTAGAAATAAGTCCTTCGTGATGCAGGCATAATACATACTGCGGAATAAAGGTACTTTGCCAATATACTTCAGAACTGGCTTGGAGGAACCACACTGATAAGAAATTCAGTCTCTATGCCAAAAAAAAACAGAGGCAGCCATGCCAGCCATCATGATGGTAGCTTTTGTGATCAATGGCACTTGACTAAGACCACCAATTTGTTTCACAAAGGCCATTTGGAAAAGCTGGTACATTCATCCCAGAGTGGTTGGTCCTGCATCCCACTGCCAAAATCCTGAGCCACTGAACTGATCAGGAGGCAGCCATCGCTCAGCTGCAAAGTGTTGAAGAACACACGAGCTAGAGGCTAGCCCTTGTTGTCTGCAGTACTCCAGGCTCAAGAGGGAGCATATGTGGATGGGGCAGGCCACTGGCCTCACCCCTATGCAAAGATTGGCACCTGCTAAGGGACTTGTTATGGTTGTTCTAGAGGCATAACATTAAATTGCTACAGTTTTCTCCTCTATTCCTGGAGTCATCCACAGACACGATATGCCTGATTTTCCTCTCACACTGATTTAGTTCCATGGATTTAAATTTAAAAATGTCTATTTTTTGCTTCTCTATAAGATTTCAGTCTTCTACTCTGGCCGCAGTGCAGCAAAGGACTTGCATATATGCTTAAATTTAAGCACAAACAGTCCCATACTCCCGTTCAGCGTTTGGAGGATGAAAATGTAGCCAAAGAAGCAGAGACAAAAATTGTGTGTAGGGATTGTTGCATAATAATTATCACAATTTTAATTTTATTCCACATCATCCTTAGAGAGTCATGAATGATATTTCTTGTATAATTCTCATCATGGATATCAATTTTCTGGTGCAACTGAGTGATTTTATGTGGTAAGGAATGTGGAAGGTAACTCTTTTACAGCTGGCTGGAGAGGCATGCAAAAGCTGGAGAAGCTTTTAAAATAAAATCTAACCAGATCAATGTGAAAATTGACAAAAGGCTGTGGTTTAGTTCAGGGTTTGGGCTGAGATTATCTATTCACACTAATATGCAAACTCCTAACTTGAATTAAGAGTTTCATTGAATGTGCTTGGCACATTCATTAGCTATTATTTGTACAATTCACTAGACTGAAAAGTGCATTTTACAGAACGAATCTGAAACTCTACTGAGAATGTTCAATCCCTGCAGGCTGCACGGGTTTGCATTTTTCTAAGACGACCAGTTGTAGGAAGGTGACAGTTCTTATCTCTCTAATACAGTGTTTACAGCAGGGGTTCTCACAACAAATGTTTTGGTGGCCACCAACTCTTGCTAGAGGCCGTTCTGACAATTTTTCCTAAAATATTTAATTAACTTTAGGAAAAATAAATAAATATGCACATATACATGTCCAAATCACTGTAATTTATTTATGTCGGGTTTTTTTCAGACTCAATAATAAAAATAATGTACAGTTGTCTCTCTTCTTTACTGGACCTAAACAAAATAGAAACAAAAATAAGGTGCTTTGCATGTTTTGATTTTTTTTTAGATTGCTAGTTAGTAAGTCTGCTACTGTGAAAAGTGATATTTGTATATTTGTTAATATCACTTTTCACAGCAGAGTTACTCAGTGCCAGCATGCTGGGAGACAAATTAAGCCCTGGATGATCAGGTGGGTAAGGAGGCAGGGGGTTCAGGAGTGACTGGGAGGCTGGAGGAGGCATCGGGGCTTGAGGTGATGACAGAGGATGAGTCCAGGAATGGAGCCCAAAACCCTGCGGCTGGGGGACAGAGCCTGCTGCCGCATGGCCAGAGCCTGCTGTGCATCACCCCAGGCTGGAAACCTGAAGCCCAAGGCCCACCGCCCCTGGGAAGTTGGAGAACTCACACTGTTTGCCTGCTCCTACAGCATTTCTGGCTCCAGAAGGGGCTAGGGACCAACCCCTGCAGGCAGTTCTGGGGGAGGAGCCACTGCTCCCCCCGCTGCTCTCACTGCTTCCCCCACTCTCCCCCCCTGCACTACCCCGGAGTTTGTGGCTGCAAGAAAAGCTCCTGGTGGCCACATTTGAGAAACACTGGTTTTCAGTGTTAAAAGTTCACATAATTATATTTCCTGTTATTAAGAAGCATATTTGTACATGCAAAGGTTAAATTGTTAGAATCATGTTATTTTCACCAGCTGCATGGAAAAGGGATTATGTAACAGAATCAATTACAGTATAAACTGATGGGTTGACTGGGGACTTCAGACCACACAGTGTAGGAGAACAAATCCCTTTAGAAAGCCATGGTGAGTCCATGCTTGGGATGAAGAGGGCTAAGTAGGATGTTGCTGCTTTTCTGTGTAGCCATCTTATGCATATGCGAATTATTTATGCTGCCCACAGTAGGTGGGACCAAAGGAGGGGCTGGGAAGGACCCACATTAAGTGACAGATCTCACCCTCTCAAACCTCCTCCCAAACAAAAAACTTGTGCACTAGCCACCAGAAAACTTAGTTTGTGCTGCCTGAGGAAGCATTAATGCCTGCTCCACAGTCTGTGACACCCCCTTCAACTCAGGAGGAACCTTTAGCAAATGACAGCAAAGCTATTGGTCCTACCATGCTGACATGGTTGAGGAGAGGCTGCAGATGAATGAGGAGGGAGAGTGCACCAGTGCAACTAGCCTGGCATTAATTTGTTCATTTTGATGCACTTATGCACAGGACAGCCTTTGAACTGATCTGTGATGTCAGATTGTCTTATGAGTTCACCGCATCAGGGCTTATCCTTATCCATGATGGGCTGCACGTATGTCCACTGACCTTGAATTTTCTTACATTTTAAATAATAGAACTGATTTAATTGTCTGCCTCTCTTCTGCTGCTATTGCCCTAGTAGAAAACTGGTGCAGGCATCCTTGAGTTATACATGCACTACAGGAAAATGGAGTCTGATCTGTGGTATTCTGTTCCTTGTGATAACAGGGTATGACTGTGGTTTGGAAGTGATGTGCTTGAGCCACCCAGTGCCTGTATTATATAGAATCAATCTTTCAGTCAACTAAAAAGGAAACCTTTCATGTGGAAGGGGATTAGTTATAGAGTAATAGGGATGATAATTACATACCAGTTTCACTGAGATAAATTACAAGTGATAATGCATAGTATGAAATTGTGATTGGGATGTGTGCTAGGTTTTTTAAAGACAAATTTAGTTCGCCTCTGAAAAGTGTTTGAAGTTTCTAGCTTTAATGTCCTTGGGATTTTGCTCCAAACATACTTTAAATGTACATTTGACAAATATTTTTGACTCCCAGTGCCCCAGATGTTATGGCTGTGCTAAAGGAGCATGTGTGCAACATAAGGAATGTAAGTCTTGTTCATATTAGAGAAAAATAAACATTCTCTGTGGCTATGTCGATTTATTAGTAAAATGGCCATAACAGCAAAGCTTCCTATCTGCTATGCTAATCAATAACTGCACATTTTTCCAATCTAAACAGTACGTTAACAGGCAAAACCTACACGCCTGATGAACCACACAGAACCTTGATATAATGAGTACATGGGCTATATGTATATTAGTTAGATTGATGGTACTTTAAAATTTAGCTGAAATATAAAATATAGAGAAGGGAAATCTCCCATGGAGATAACACTTCCCTAGTCAGAAGAATGGTTTGAGAAATGTTTGCAACCATTTGAAGATAAATGTAGGGCTGCCACATTTTTCCATTTGTCTTGCAGGGCAAAATAATTGACAATGAAACTTCCATGAGGCCACCTTTAGAAGTATCTTTTTGTCTTAAAGAGACCACTCCAGAGTATGTCCAAACATGTCAAGTAGAATTCAGCTCCCCCTTTGTTAGAAGACGATTTCCATTAAGCAGCCTCTTTTTGTCTGTTCTCTAAGTGGTTGCTTAAGAGAGGTTTCGCTGTACTTTGCCGTGAGGCTAAGTTGTGATGTTCTAATATTTAAATTTACATGTTCTGATGCTACATCAGTGCATAATAATGTTGCACCCACTAGTGGTGACACAGTGTCAGTATGTGATAATGTTCTACTGACATCATTGTGTCATGTTGCTGTGAAATTTGAACTTAATCCAAGACACTCTAATTGGTCTATACTTCCAGGACAGTGTATTCTCCATTGTGAAAAAACTGAATTGCCTGTAAACTTGGAATTAATTCAGCTGGTACAGATAAATACTACTAATTGGCTTACTGTCGGAGACCACTCCCATTGAGTAGATAGAATTAAGAATAAGTAAGGGGACTGAGAGTCAGAAGTCCTCACAACAGCCCCTGTCATATGGTTAGGACAGATTAAATTTTTGTTGGTAAATGTCAATAAATGCTGATTTCACCATAGACACAAAATGATAAATATTTCCATTGAATATAATAGAAATGTACAGATAGGAAAAATGAGAAAAATGCTGCTTGAAAAGGTTAGAGTCAAACTCCAGTTTGAATTAGGCTTGTTACAAATGGACTAGCAAATGAATAATAAAAATAGGGATGATTTGTTGATTTAAGAATATTAACGTATTTTGACATGTGATGTTGACAATTTCTTTTAATGGTTTACAAAGCTTTAACTTTTCGAATCTCAACATTTGCCATCATTAAATAATTATTGTCTGATTCCTCCATGATTTTCCAGAACTGTGAACATTTAAAATAGATAAAAATAAAAAAACTTAAAAGTAAACTATGTATGCAGCATAGATGTAGTTGTGTCGGTCCCAGGATATTAGAGGACAAGGTGGATGACGAAGGAGAAGGTGGATGGGGTAATATCTTTTACTGGACCCCCTGATGTTGGTGAGAGAGACAAGCTACACAGAGCAATTCTTCTTCTGAAGAGCTCTATGTGGCTCCAAAGCTTGTCTGTCTCTCCAACAGAGCTTGATCCAATAAAAGATATTACCTCTCACTAACTCTCTCTCCCTTCCGATTTCTCCTTCAGACCCATTTTCCTTACTACGTTAATCTCCTCAGCAAGGATCTTTCACCTGCTCCTTAAACTGAACAGGTGTCCTGTGCTTTTAGCACGTCTCTAGGAGACTGTAAATTCATTGGACTTGGAGATGTGCTGTGTATACCCCATGCTGGAGCAAAGAGACAAGGTGAAACTAAATGTCCTATGGGGAGACCAGTCAGATGGTCTGCTCCACCTCACAGAACTTTTGTTACCTTTCAGTTAACTTTCTGGCCTGAAAAGGTCTGGCGATAAGACTGCTTCATTCCTTGTTTCATTTGTTGGTGATAAAGATTGACAGGATCATGCCAGGGGACTCACTGCAAGGACCTCGAGCTCAGGGAAATCTGAGTCTTTCCTGAGATACCGGGCTAAGCTTTACAGGGACAGACCTACCATTTCCCTTTGTTCCCCCTTTATTTCACAGCCTGATGGTGCTACAGCTCTAGGCTAGCCTTGCAAAAACATATAATTTACACCAGTTCAGGATCTGGCCTAAATCTTTCATAAGGTTTGGAGTACATCCCTGCTACAGCTGTGTAAACCCTGTAATTGTGGTAGCTAGAGATATGGGAATAATAGTTTGCAGGCAATTCTGAAAAACAAATTAAAATAAACGTGTTTTGACCCAAACCAATACCCCCCCCCTCGAATTTTTGGCAAATCAAAAAGTCAGCTGGCCAGCGCCCAGTGGTTAGGATTCTTACTTAGGAGGAGGAGGAGGAAGATGTGGTTTCAAGCCCCTACTCCAGAGGGGGGATTTGAACTTGGGTCTCTTACATCCAAGATGAGTGCTTTGACCAGTGGGCTAAAGGTTACAAGAAGGTATCACTACCACTGCCTCCTCCAGTTTTGTGAATGGTGCCTAAATCTTCTTATGAATCTGTCTTAAAAAATGAATGATTCATTCTGATAAAGCCAAAACAATTCAATTTGACAGTTCAGAACTTTTTTCATTTTTGATTTAGACCAAAACAATTACCCAAAATCGACTGATATTTGCAAAATGTTTTGGTTGACCAACTCTACGTTTTTTCAGTGCGTAATATATTTTGGCTGAAAAATGTCACACTGCTCTAGTGATAGCTTCTCTCATGCAACATGGAGCCAAACATTTCTGCAGAGTTCAGTATCATGAAAAATTGAATAATAATGCATAGCAGAGTTTAGGAGGGTAAGCAAGTATAGTGGCCAAGGGAGAGAGTTGCTTTCATATGATGTTTGACGAGAGATGCCGTGTTGTTGATATAGAGAGATGCAGGAAATCTGCTCCAGATGGTAGGAGCTGCAGAGGAGGAGGCTGTTGCACCAATAATGCTGAACTCGTGTGAAGGGAAAGAGAGGAGACAGATGCTAGATGAGCAGAGAGAATGGGAAGGGGATGATTAACAATCATTTAATAGTACAGTATATCAAACTGCATGCCTAAGCAGTTAAGTCACAGAGAGCATAGATGAAAGTGGGGGGCTAGAAGGAAGGAGGATGGAAAATCCAGTTGTGTTCTTGGAAATTTTTCTGAGATAAGTTTCTTGTTTAAGAGAAACCCATCCTCCATGGACTATCCTCTTATCTATATTTATTATAACAACACTTTTCCATTGAGATAACATGTTTTCTCTAAATATTTTAGAGAGCTTTATGAACACTTGTGAAGCTTCACCATACACCTAAAGGCATGTGCTATTGTTCCCATTTTACGGATGGGGAAGCTGAACCCAGGTGCTGGCAAGGCTTAATCAAAGTCTGACAAGAAATAAAAGTCAGTTCTGGGAAGAATACTCAGGAGGAAGTGAAAAAACTAGTAATAGTTCTTTGGAAAAAAAATTTAATA
Source organism: Chelonoidis abingdonii (assembly GCF_003597395.2). Lineage (NCBI taxonomy): Eukaryota > Metazoa > Chordata > Testudines > Testudinidae > Chelonoidis > Chelonoidis abingdonii. The sequence continues at coordinate 122,400,113 of NC_133773.1, forward strand.
CTGTTCAAAAGGTCTGCAAGGACAAAATATGTTACACGTGTTCCCCAGAGAGACAAAAAATAGTGTTATCATGTATTTGGAACATTGTCTTCATCATGCTGATGTGTCTTGTATCTCTCTGAGGACCTGTGCATTTCTTTATGCCAATAATAAAAAGGCAGCGTGAATCACGAATTCCACACTACATGCACTGTTAGCATTTTCAAATCTATCAATGTGTCAAATTCTGTTCTTTTTGCTGCAGCTGTTCTGCTGCCTCCTGCTCATGCTGACCACACAACTGCCTCTTCTCCTGGGAGCAGAGGTGCAGCAGGATTTCTTTTTCAGTGGTTAGCGTGGGAGCTCAGTGGCAACTAGCAATGCTTAAATCTCTGATATTAACATTTGACAGGGCTGACTATCCACCCACTGAGAACCCCCTCTGGGTGTCTGGCCCCTCCAAGCCCTCAGGAATAAAAATACTGTCTGAGCTAGTCAGCTGCCGCAGTCATGCTGTCACCATATGAATGTTCGTGACTTTGTACAGGACCATTAGTTGTCTGTAAATTTCACAGCTATATATTCTAGTGTTCTTGTGTGTTCCCACCAGAAATACAATGCCTGGTGACACTTGTTTTGAGGGCTACAAAGTGGCAGTGTGCCAACTGCTTCTAGTGTGTTTATGTTCTGTACGTCTATTAAAGTAAATGCTGAATACCCTTAACTCCCATTGGCCTCAGTGGGTGTAGATGGTCTTCCACACTTTTCAGTATTAGTCCTTTAGCGCTGGGACAGGAAGAGGGCAAGAGGCTGGGGAATCAACATGGCATGCCATGGGATTGAGTGTGGGGCCATGTAACTCTGTCAAAGTTTCATCAAGAGGTAAAGCAGAATTTTTGATTTTTCGTTATACCATATAACCATGTGGCTCTGTAACAGTGAAACAATTATCATTTTGTATGAAAGAGCCTGAGTTTCCCTCACCCAGCTTGAAACCATGTGTACCTCACTAGATCAACTCCTCTCTAAAGCAGTCTTCATTTTGGTTTGTTTTAGCAGCTAACAGTGGGCAGACTTTTCTTTCTCTGGCACTAGTGTCAAGGACTTATCACCCTTCCTTTGTTGTGTGATCTGCTTAATCTCCGTGATCCCAAAACAGTTCCTGAGTTGATACTGAGCTTGAGTCTTCTACAGGGCAGAATGTATTAGTCTGATCTCCAACCCGTTGAATGGACTCCTAAGCCCCAACAACTCTCTCTCTCTTTCTTAATGTTTTTGCAGCCTCCATTATCTTCCCACCCTGCTTTCCATGTTCTTGCTGTCTTTGTACGACCTGTTTCCTTTCCTCCCCTCCTATCCTGTTTCTCTTGACTTTCCCCTTTTGAAACACCTCTCAGATTCTGGAGCTGGTTACGCCATTTTCTTTCACGTTTACAATATTTAAAACATTGAAATGATTATTTTTAGAAACATAGCTAAGCCAATTCGATTTTGGGTTTTTGCTCAGAACTAGCATTCAGGTACAACTGGTGACTCAGTTATGATTTCACAAAAAGACGCTCCACACCAGGGGCAATCTGGTGACTAACTCAGAGAATTGTTAGTCAGGAGCCTTGGCATCTATTTCTATGACCTTACGCAAGCCTGAATCTCTCTGAAACCTGATTTTCCACTGCCTTGCGTCCTGTATAGCCCATTTATATTTGTGTAAAATGGATATAAACATTTTACTATATTTGACAGCATTTTACACCTACCTCAATGTCAAATTATACAAGGTGCAAAGCAGTGCAGAATGAGCTGCATCTGTGCCTCAGTTTCCCCACCTGTGATCCTTGTATAAATGCTGAGTATTGTTCTGATTCAATTTACAGAGAGTTGCATATTTTATAATGCATTTCTGTAGATTCATTCCTATAGTAACTGAGCACCACTCTAGTATCAGGAGCATAATAAAAATAATTATGTTGTAAATATGCTTCCCTTTTCTTAAATTTAATTAGCATTTACATAACACTGCCTGTTCAGAACATGAGATAATCCTCACTTCACCCCTTTGTGGTAGGTAGATGGGGAAATATTTTTATTCTCATATGGCAGATGAAGAAATTGAGAGAGAAGTTAAATGGCTTGCCCTGAATGGAACATGGTGCATCTATAGAACAACTGCTTGGACTAGAATTCAGGGAGGCCTGACTTCCATCAGTGTGCTGAATCCTCCAGCCCATATTGCCCCTCTGGACATTTAAATGGAATTCAAATTTTAATTAAAATGGAAGTTCAGTTTTCCCATTCTTTTACAAAATACACTAAATCGACACGAGGAGTTATTGGGCTGGCTAGAGAAATGCCTGCGAGGTAGCACTGGGGAGTTCTGGAGTGTTTGCCTTGCCAAAAGCTAAAGATTTGCTAGTTGCACAAAGGGCTATGTTTCCAGTGTAACTATGACTACCGGCATCAGAACTGGATCTCTGGGAATAGAGCAAACATTTTACATGTCAATTTAAGACATTACATGCCTTGGTGTTTATTTATTTATTTCATGCTAACACATGGTAGGTTAATTTAAATCGGCTACATCTGTGGAACTAAAGCTTTTCACAATACACCAGTTGGATTTTACTTAGCTGTTTTAAGTCCAGTTCCTTTTGGTGCTCACAGTTTCTGTGTTGCATAGTAGAGACATGGACAAACAACTGCACCTTTGATCAATGGTTAGATTTTTGCCACCCTGACTCCTACTGCATAGCACCTTCTCTTTCAGTGTTCCCACTGAACACAATGGACCAGAACCTCAGTTGGTATAAGTTAGCCTGCTTCCATTGAAGTCAGTGGATCTATGCTGATTTACACCATCTGAGGATTTGACCAAATGATGATATTTATGCACTAAAGCGCTATTCAGTGAGAGAGAAGGTGACAAAATATGGCCTAGATTAATGTGCATAGACTCTTGATTGTAAGGACTGCCACTGTGTTTCAGTTGCAAAAGAGAAGTTGGGGGAGGGTGTCTCTTTGTTCCTTGATCCTGCGTGCCGCACAGTATGGGAGAGGGCACACGTTTTCCCTTTATTCTGATTGAAAATTATGTATTATTTCTTTCCTCATCTATCTATGGGAACCATGGTTCTGGAACTGAATGCAATGAATGGCATCAAGTTCCACTAGGCAACCTATGATGTCATTAAGTGCAGTATAATACTATATTACAAATACATCTGTTGCCCTCCATAATAAGATGGCATATCATTGTACACACATTAATATATCTTCATCACACCCCTGCCATTTAGGAATAATTAATATTATTATTCTCATTTTATAGATGTGGAAACTGAGGCATAGAAAGATTAAGTGACTTGTTCAAGGAAATATGTGGGAGAGATGTGAATGGAATCCAGGTTTCTTAATGTCCTTCTGAGTCTTAATCACAAGACCATACTTCCTCCTCCCTAAGGAAAAGCAGTAGATGGGTTAAATACAGTATGTTTCTCTAACAGTCCACAGGGGATTACTGACTCAGGAAGGACTTATTGATATCAGTTACTCCTAGCAGCCAGATGTGTAAGAGTTCATTTCTGGTAAAGGACAGCTATCCCAATATTAATGACCTGGAGAAATAAAGTATAGGAAATCCTTTCAGTGGTAAAAATGATAGACAGCCTGTTTCTGGAATTTGAACAAACTTAATATACAGATGTAGGCAAACATAAATGTTTTTAAAGATAACATATACAGGTTATGAATAAGATTTGTTAATATTTATTTGGGAAGTTACCTGTGCTAATCATAAAATAAAAAGTTATGAAAAATGTTCCTTCAAACTATCAGAAATTATGGGAGGTACAGGGTGTTCAGCACCTATGAATATCTAGAAATATATTTACATGCTAAATATGGATTTAAAAGTGTGACCAGGGTTCCAGGGGGGCCACTCTGAGATTGCGCAGTTAGGGCAAACTGCAAAGAATGGGGCAGATAATCCCCAAAACTGGTAGTTATTCTCATTCTTAGATTCACCAAGCCAGCAACAAAGCAGCTTCTGCAATATCTGGCTGGTTACCCAGAAGCCAAAACATCCCTTAAAGCATTGAGTTCCCACTGAGATAGCCAAGTCAAATATTACTAAAAATCTTGTTCATCATATAAAAAAAGTTCTACCGATCCCAAAGGATTGGACACATTACCTACCAGGTTAATAGTATCAAGAGGTAGCCGTGTTAGTCTGTATCCACAAAAACAACAAGGAGTCTGGTGGCACCTTAAAGACTAACAGATTTATTTGGGCATAACCTTTTGTGGGTAAAAAAACCTCACTGTTTGTAATGGGCCATCCTGATTATCACTACAAAAGTATTTTTTCTCCTGCTGATAATAGCCCACCTTAATCAATTAATCTCATTAGAGTTATGGCAACACCCATTTTTTCATGTTTTCTCTCTCTCTGTGTATATATATATCTCTTCCTACTGTATTTTCCACTGCATGCATCTGATGAAGTGGGCTTTAGCCCACGAAAGGTTATGCTCAAATAAATTTGTTAGTCTCTGAGGTGCCACAAGTTGCTCCTCGTTCTCTTTATATGGTTAATATCTAACAAGATATGAGTAAACACATACAATTAATATTACCTCTAATTCTCTAACCATACAGGTTTGCATTTCAAAGCTCTAGTCCATTTAACATGGCTATGTTAGCTATTTATAAGGAACAGCCCCAATTACAATCTAATAATCTGTAAAGGTTGAATTTAGCCTGCAAGTTGCTTAACCCTTTCTGGCCCTGTGTCACAAGGAGCCTAACATTAGCTACCTGGTCTTAAAAATCTTAGCGCTGTGAATTAGGATGAGAAATAATTCACATAGTTCACACATTTGGTTAACATTTACAGAGTGAGGAAATAGACACAAAGAGCCATGCTTTAAGCAGCATCTAGAGAGCTCCCTCATAAGGAAATTCCAACATTTATTTAGCTCTGTCATAAATAGATAGCTAAGGGTTAATGTTTCTTTTACCTGTAAAGGGTTAACAAAGGGAACCAAACACCTGACCAGAGGACCAATCAGGAAACTGGATTTTTCAAAGTCAGGGAGGGAATTTTTGGACTCTGAGTCTTTTGTTTGTCTCTCAGCTATGAGAAGCTTCTTTCTTCTTCTAATCTTCTGTTTCCAACTTGTAAGTACAGGTAGAAAAACAATATAGGCTTTTATGTTGTTTTGGGTGTATTTACATGTGTGTAACTTGCTGGAATGTTTCAAATTGGATATCTTTTTGACTCAGACTGTTTATTCATATTTTTCTTATAAGCAATAGCCCTGTATTGTCATCTTGTTACAGAGAATATGTTTATGTCTTTTTTCTTTCTTTTTTATATAAAGCTTTCTTTTTAAAACCTGTTTGAGTTTTTCTCTGGTTAAGGAGAAAGGAAAGACAGGGGGGAGGGGAAACACTACGCTCTGTGTTTAACTCTCCTAGTGTCCCAGGGCGGGAAGAAGCTAAGGGGGAGGAGAGATAGAATCTCTTCTGTTTCCTTGTATTTGGGGTTTGTCTCTTTGTGGAATAGAGGAGATATGCTTCTTGGTATTGTGATGTAAAGAGATTGCATCAATACTCCCAGGTTAGCCCAGAGAGGAAAGTCTGGGTGAGAGAGAGAGAGGGAAGGGAAGTGGGTTATTTCCCTTTGTTGTAGGCTCAGGGTTTCTGAGTCTTGGGGTCCCTCCAGGGAAGGTTTTGGGGAGACCAGAGGGGGCCAAAACCCTGGAAATTTGGGATGGTGGCAGCGAGATCCGATCTAAGCTGGTAAATTGAGCTTAGAGGGGTTCATGCTAGGCACCCAGATTTTTGGACGCTAAGGTCCAGATTTGGGAAGAGGCTTATGATAAGCTCCCCATTGCAACACATTCTGGTTCTATTTGGTAACTTCAGAGGATCAGGAACTCTCTAGTCCCTCCACAACATTTACTCGCTGTAGCCCAATTAAAGCAAAAAAGATAATTGGAATGGTGGGAGAGTATAAAGTGTCCAAATCTTTCAGCTATGCATGGTTCCCTCAGATGTACTGCAGCACTTTAGGTTTGTATAATGTTTATATACCAGTGACTGTTTCGTAGTTTTAAAGCAGTCTGGTTTATTTATCTTGCCAGGAGATCCTCCAATTCATTAATAAGAGAATTAACTTTTTTTTTTTTGCGCTAACAGGCCAATTCATTATATTGAAGCTCACAGACTCTGTTTGTGCAGCATTCTTCTGTTTCTTTCTCTTGTACATGTAGTGATCTATGATTTGGATAATTACTGGTTGTTTATCTTTTCTTGAACATTTGGATAGCACATATTGTTTGTTTTTTCCCTCTTTTCTTCACTTCCTTTGGATAGACTAATGCAGCCTGCCAGCGGCTGAGAGAATAGTATTTGTTATTCAAAGAGACTACTGAGTTACCCACCACTGCAGTTAAATGAGGCTCACAGTGTAAGGCTGATTATCTCCCAGCCCACTCTTATCTGGTTCTGTGGGGCTTAAACCTGGGACAGTAGGCTGCACTTCTGTGCTACTACTAGGCAGCCAGGACAGAGCCACGCCTGGTCAACACACCATACATCTAGGGAGACCAATCATTTCAGGAAGTGCTGTTCATGATGGAGAAGACTGGAAGCTTCCTGCATGACCTCGAATGGGTCCAGACCTACTATTTATGCTGGGGGGAGTACCAGGAAGTTGTCTGTGCAACAAGGGAGATCACTGACCTGCTGCTGAGACAAACCCTGCCTTGTTCCTGCCTGCTTGCCCTGCCCTTCAGTTCCTAACTATTGACTCTGGTTTTACCAGGGGCAGGTGCAAGGGGGGGTAAGCAGGGACATGGACCCCCCCCCAATAATTGGCAGGGGACGCAGAACTCCTTCAGCCTCAAGGCCTTGACGAGGGGTGCAGAACTCCTCTTGCTTCTGGGCTGCGGTGCGGAGAGCGAACTTCTTGAGCCCTGATGCCATGGTAGGGAGAGCGCTCTAGCCCCTCTCGAGGGCCCTGGGGCTGGAGAAGTTTGTTCTGCACCGCTTCACCATAATAGTACTGCATCCCCCACCGGTGCCCACCCAAGAGCAGTAAAATCTAAATTCCTGCGCGTGCCTCTGGGATTGATCCTTGAGTATAGTTTAACCCTAGTCTCTTGTCCCCAGCTATTGACCTTGGCGTGATACTTGGCTCCAGATCTCAGCTGCCAACTTTGGTTAAACCTAGGGTTGCCAACTTTCAAATAGCACAAAACCTAACACACCTGCCTTGCCCCTTTGCTGAGGCCCTGCTCCTGCTCCCTCCAACTCCTCCCTCCGTTGCTCACTCTATCCCACCCTCACTCACTTTTAACGGGCCCTTTTGTTCCAGGCAAAAAACGGATGCCTGGCAACCCTAGCTCAACCCCTCAGGCCCAACAACCCACAATTCGGTTCCTGTTGGGGTCCTCCACAAAGAGACAGAGACCTGTGCTCCAAATGTTCATGTTAGAAAAGGAGATTATTAAACTGTTCAGAACCTGTGTCATTGGCAAATAGATGGCCAGATCATGATTTACGAAACACCACAATGTGATTCAGAGGCAGAACCCAGGAGTCCTAATTCCTCCCTTATCCACAGATTAATTTGCATTCTTCATCTAATGAAATTATCCATGGCAAGTGTTGAGATTGTGAATCTGCTCTGGGGTCTGTCAGTAATGGCTTAAGGGAAGCATTTCAACAAGAATCTAAAAAAGGCTCAGCTCAAGCAAGCACCCACTTTTTAAACAGATCAAAATGGAAAAATAAACAAATGACAGAAAAGAAAACAGAGAATTGATTGCCGTGTGGTTCCAGCTCCACCCTGCAATCCAGTGTTGATGATAATGTTACTATTATTGTTTTGGGAAACCTAAGGCAAAGAGAGTTTTTGCTCTTTGATCTGAAAGTGGTGATATTGTAGGTCATTTCGATTGCTGAGGAAGGAAATTCCATAGCTGTACAACAATCAGCAAGAAAGCTCTGAATCTAGCTCCCACAACTTTGTTATCATACACAGCTCTTCATGAGCACAGAGATATGAAAGTTCCTATGTCACAGAAAGAGGCAGTTCCTTAGAGAATTTGAGAGTGTTGAAGATTAGCACCTTGCTCTTGAACTGGACCTGATGATCGGCGGATATCCAGTATAGTGAAAGGAGCTGCTGATCAGGCTGATGATCGTCCACCTAGTAGAGTTGTTTAGCAGTGTACAGTGCTACATTCTGGACTTCCATTGGCATTTGTGTGTTGAGTTCCAGGTATAGAACATTGCAATAAAAAAGTCTGGATATCCTGGACCACTGTAGTCTGGCTTTGTTAGTAATGGTGGCAGCCTTTTAGCCAGCGTTAAGTTCAGGGAAGTGTTTCTAGTGGTTATGACTATTTGGGTCTAGTCTTGGTCCTGAAGCACCTAGAGAAAATGCACTGCTTTGGTGATATGCAGGCAGATTCTCTTGATGAAGGGCGATGCTGTGGCACCCTCTCTTTCTTCAAAGTTCTATATGAATTCAGTTCCTTTCTTTCGAAACCTCCAGAGTATGAATCTCCTTAGCATTTGGATACCAGGTTGATAGATGCCTTAGAAATACCTAAAACAGAAAATTAGATGATAATTCAGGGTTCTAATTAGAGGGTCTGTGATCCAAACTAATTTCTCTCCACACCAGAACAAGAGTATGTATTATGGGAAGCAGAGCTGTCTAGCAGTTAGGGTTGGCAACTGGAAGTCAGGACTCCTGGGTTCTGTACCAGCTTTGCCACCAGGTTTCTGCTTAACCTCTCTGAGTCTCATCTGAAAATGGGTATAATATCTCACCACGGTGTTAGAAGTAATGGATGTTTGTAAAATATTTTGAGATCCTATATGCTGTAGTTTTTATTGTTTATCTAAAGTAACTGTTGATCTGTAATATTTGCAGATTATTTTCTAAAGGAGTTCAGCTGGGAATCTGGTGGGCAAAACTACTTACCAAAGATAACTCCTAAAAATGACAAGTTCCCTTAACTCACCTTGATTGTAACAGTCTGGCCATATATTATCTTATGATGAATATAGTACAACTAGTATCTATTTATGGAGCCCTCACTCATTTTCAAAATTATTTGGCAAACGAATTAGTTATTAGTGACATTGACCTATTGGACGAAGAGTGGCAGTTTGTTATCTGAAGTAACAAGGCAGCATATGTTTCACTGAAGTATGACTGGCAGTGTAGAGGCTTCCAAAATATGTTTCTGCATTCGGGGAATATAAACATCAACCTCCTACATCTCAGGAGGTGTTAAAACCACGTCTTATGAGTCAAGTTGCAGTCAAATTAACTTCATCAAGTAAGATCAAGCAGCATATTCAAAGTACTGTCGACTCTGTCTGTCCTCCTATTTGCCTTTTTTCATTATAGAAAATTTGTCATGATTTCTGTGAAGATTTCTTGAACCTCACTGGCTGGGGAGGTGCACTAAGCCACTAAAGCCTCTCTTACTCGGGTATTTTCAAATTAACCCCACAAGTCTTAGTTTATATTTCTGCTTTTGCTCTCATAACTTGCAAAAAGTTACTGATTTATTTACCCAAACTCTGATGCTGAGGGGATTCATGGGACCTTTCTTTATTCTGAAGGGAAATCAGTGCAAGACAGACAATTTTTTTTGGATGATGGCTTGCTTGCCAGCTCAAGAACCCCAAGTTGTGAGTACTGCAGATCCTCCATGCGACAGTTTAGTGGAAGGTGTGTCCAGTTATGAAAACCATTTACTTTACATAAGAACAAAAGAATGGTGTCATGGGATGTTCACCCCCTCACTAGCCTGGAAAGGGATAATTAGACTGAGAAGGGATTCATTAACTGGATAGTCCATCTCTGAGGGGAATTAAGTGGCCTACACAATCCCTGATGGAACCCAGATGAGATGAAATAGGCAGGCTATTATAAAACCAGGAAGCTGGCAGCAGAAAAGAGCTGGGAGGTGGAGATGGAGGATTCTCTGATTCCAAATGAAATCACTCTGTAAACTCAAGAGAGTCTATTGGAGAGGTAGAATGGATACAAAGTAGGGCTGAAAAGAGTAGAAGCAGAATCAGATAACAGCCAAAAAAAAATTGCAAAGCTGAGGAAGGAAATAACCAATGTTGTTATTGTAAAATCCCCAGCCAAAGAAATAAGATTAGTGATGTAAACTCTGTGAAAGTAGAGGATTAGATTTAAAAAAGCGTAGAAGATATTGTTAAGAGCAAAGAGGCTGTGAGATGGTGATCTTTTAGCTGAATGTAAAAACAAAGTGCAAGCTGATAAACCGCTAAACCTTGAAATGCTAGGGAAAGTTAAAGTAAATTGCCAGCTACCAAAGTATTGACTGAAATATAATGCCATTAGAGGTGACCAATGATGAGATAACCAAAAGTATAGGAGAAGCTAAAGTGTTAGTAGTAAGTAAACGACTGATTAGTAAATGAGGAGGAGAAAGCATGCTGTTAACAGATGTCCTGATTACATTTGAGAGAGGGACTCCACCTGAGAAAGTAACAATAGGGTTTCAGATATTCAGAACCAAATGTAGTAACTGCAGTGGTAATTACAGTCCCATGTATAGACGGTGTACTGCGGCAAGGCAAGCTGCAAAAGACAAAAATTGTTAATAACGTATCTTATGAAGAAGCTGTAAGGAGACTTTCACAGCATCAAATGGAGAAGAAAGAAACAAGAGCACAGGAAGAGGGGAACTGCAGACACAGCCTCAATCATATACTAGTAATAAAGGTTTATTGCATTTATGGTAGAAGTGATAAATTGTACATCACAAACTGGGGGGAAAAATCAGAAAAAGAAAATTATAGCAAGGGCAGTGGAAAAATATTTTTATATTAACAACTTGTCAGTGGACCATGTTCATGCAATGTTGAATGAAGTTGATTAAATATGACTAGAATGGGGAATCTCAATATTTTGTCAGAATGCACACAGTCTGATAGCACATGTTCAAGAACTAAAAGAAAATATCCTGGAAATGAAAGCTAAATCAATTGTTATATGTATCTGTAGCAAAGTGAGACTCACCCATGAGGCGCCTCCTGGTGCTTATCCTGGGAATTAGCTCGATTTCAGCCCAGAGCTCCCTCTACTGGCCAGTGGCTCACCTGCCTCAGGCCCTGTGTCCCTCCTGAACCCCGGTACCCTTTACTTTGGGTTCTGCCCCTGCAGTACCTCTGCTCTGGGTCTCCCCTCCCAGGGGAATCCCCATTCTCTAAACCCACCTTGCCTCAGTGGCTGCTGCCAGTCATCATCCAGCCCCTGGTCACTGGGGCAGACTGTAAACCACTCATCAATGGCAAAGGAGGGGGTTGGACCTGCTGCCTCTGCCTAACCGTGGGCTGCACCTTTGCAACCTGAGTACCTGTTTTGGCCTTTAGCAAGGCCCACAGCCTGGGGATTTACCAAGCTGGAGCTCCCCAGATCCTCTTGCCTTTTCCCAGCCCTGCTGTGTTCCCTGTACCCTGAGGTCCCAGGCAGCCAGGTCCTTCTCTCCCAAGAGCTAGAGAGAGACTGATCCAGCTCCTGGCTCTCAGCCCTTTTATAGGGCCAGCTGTCTCCTAAATGGGTATGGCCCCAGCTGTGGCTGCCTTCCCAATCAGCCTGTTCTCATTGGCTCTCAGCCTCAGCCCTCTCCAAGGGCTGGCTGTTAACAGTTTCAGGGCCGGAGTGAGGTAATCACGCCACTACAGTATCCAAGAAACATTGTTGGTTGAAAAGCTTGTATTTAAAGTTCTTATAGGCAAGACCAAAAACTAGGAAGAGGAGGAGGCATTTGCACTTTCATAAGGGGAAGATTAAACTACACAGCAGTAGAGAACAGAGAAGTAAGCCAAGAATATAATGCTGTTGAGATCCCAATGCTGGAGTCATATTTATTTAAGGATTTGTAATATCTATAACCCATGTGGGAAATTAGAAAGTTCAGACCTACAAGAAATAGTGAAGAATGCTTAAAGACCAGACTTTATATGTGGTGACCGAATAGTCATAATAAATTGTGGGGAAGTAAGACAACTGATAAAAATGGTGCATGCTTAGACAAGTTCATTAATGAAAACAATCCAGTGGTTTTAAACAATGGCACCCCAACTAGATTTAATACAGCAGACCTGCGAATTGTAACAGCAGATATTGCAAGTAAATGCAACTGGGAAATATATAAAGAAGAAGGAATGGAGAGTGATCATTTCCCTATACTTATTACTTTTCAAGGACAAGATGAGATGGAAGGCAATGGAAAATTACCCACTTGGAATTTTAAGAAAACTAACTGGGACCTATTTATAAGTAAATGTACTGAATTTATGAATAATTGTTGTGTGAGTGATGACAGAGAGAATTTCAATGATAATGTAACAAAGGGATTACCTGGTAATTGCAGCAGCTACTGTAGCCATATCTAGGAAATTGAAATATCCCCAAACTAAAAACTCACTTCCATAGTAGAATGAGGAGTACAAAATATCAGTTAAAGAAAGGAAGAAAGCCTATAGAAAAGCACCAAAAAAAAAAAAGTATAATAATAAAGTTTAAAAGATGAAACTTTCTGAGGAGTGAATAATGATGAAAACTAAACTGAAGTTTTCTACCAAATTAAAAGGCAGTTCATTGAAGAGAATCATAATCTATTATGTATTTGGGGTAAACTTGAAGATACTATACTGAGTGAATAGATTTGTATGTGAGAACTTGAGAAAGCTATTGATGTCAGCAAGAATACATCCCCAGGTAAAGATAATATATGTAACATAATGTTTAAATATCTCTCTGAAGAGCAGTTTGAGGGTTATTTTGGGATTATTTAATATTATATGGAAAATGGAGTGGATACCGGTAGGGTGGAAACACTGCAGTTGTAATTCCAATGTGAAAACCAGGCAAACTATCCACAAAAGTGGATGCCTGTAGACCAGTTTGCCCTCACGTCTGTTTAGGTAAAATTATGGAGAGAATGGTGGATGAAGAATTGGAAAACAATGGCATTATAGAGAAAGCACAGAGTGGTTTTAGGAGGAGAAGATGCACTGTCGATCACATTGCTAAATTAGAAACTGAAGTACAAAAAAGTGTGAGGCTCATGGGTTTCATGATACTTGTCTTTCTAGATAATGAAAAGGCATAGGGTATACTGTGGATGGAAGGCTTATTGTTCAAAGTACGTGCAGTAGGGATAAGGGGAAGAATATATGAGTGGATTAGAGACTTTTTGAATAGAAGCCCGTGGAGGTCAGAGTTGGAAAGTTATGTTGAGTATATATATATATAAAATGGTGCACCACAGGGAAATGTTATCAGTCCAACCTTATTTAATAATTTGATAAATGATCTTTCAGAACAAACAGGTGATCGGGTAAGTGTCACTCTACTCGCGCATGATTGTGCTCTGTAGGTTGGGAGCAGGAATAATGAGGTGGCAGAAAAGAGAATCAACAAAGTTTTAATGAGACACCTCTGACCAGGGAAATGCGTAGGGTTTCAAGTTCTCCATTGCTAAAACCAAAGGATTGATCTTTATAAAAAGGAAAGTCACAAAGGAATACAAACTGTATCTGTATGGAGAACAAATAGATGTAGTTGAAAGATTCATGTTCTTAAGGGTAATATTTCGTACTAAATTACATTGGAAATATATAAACTATGATAAAGATGAATGTACACAGAGGATTAACCTGCTTTAAAGTCTTGCTGGGACTAACTCGGGGCCTATAAGAAAACACTGCTGATGGTAATAGAGAGCCTTAATCAGACCAGTTATTGACTATGGCTGCCAAGCCATTCCGTCAGCATCAAAATCAGAACTTAAAAAATTAGTTTTAATACAAGCTCAGGCACTACGAATTGTGTGTGGTGCATTTATTATGAGATCTGTATCTGCTACAGATAGTTTCTGGTGAGATGCCAGTTACACAAATGAAACTACTTAACCTAAATTTCAGGGACAAGTTAATGGGAACTGAAATGATGAAAGTACCAAACAAATTTATGAGGATTGTTGGGAATTTGATAGGAAAACTATAGCACATGATGTTAGTACACCACATGCTGTACTAGTTAGTGTGGCTGTAGGAGTTGAAAGACAAGGAGAAACTGAACAAAGTCAAAACTTTCAGTCTTAGAAAAAATAGTTATGGGATGGAAAGTCACATGTCCAAACATGGATTTAAGTATATTTTATAAATTTAAGGGTAAAAAAAGAGAGTAGGTATTAAAAGTGAAGTATAATAGATGAAAAGTGGAGTCTGTTTTATCAAATATATAAAGATGAGTCCAAAAAATAAAAAAACAGGAGGAGTTGGGACGGCATATTGTATACCAAAAATATCTGACTATGTTGCTGTCATGACAACCAAACTAGCAGCAATAATGCTAGCATTAAATTAGATCTCAGATGTACACCCAGCAATAGTGGTCAATTTTTTTGTGTGAAGTCTTGAGCCTTATAGTGATAAAAAAGGGTGTCTTAGTATGTAGAAGTGATTTAATCAATGAAGTTATATTTCTAATAACAGAGTTAGAACAGATGGGGATACATGTAGCATTAGCTTGGATCCCAGAGCATATTGGGATAACAAGGAACAAAATGGCAGAAAAAGCAGGTAAAAATGCTGTAAGAAATGAAAGGATTGACATAGAAATACTTTTGAGTAAACAGGAATTCAAAAACATACAGTACAGAAAAATTTAAAATTGATTAATGAAAAAAGCAGAAGATTTTTTGAATTGTGCCTAGAGTTGAGTATTATGGCATACTTCAGGGCATAGGCAGGACTAATGACTGCTTTTGTCTAGAGTTCTAACTGGCCATTGTGACTTAAAAAAAATCTTTTTTGAATAAAAAGACACAAAGATGGACTATATGCACTCTGGAAGATGTAAGAAACAATCAATCACCTTTTCTGGGTATGTAAGGGCTTTGATAAAGAAAGAGAAACTCTTCGTGAGGAATTAAAACATTTTGAGGCAAAAAAATACATTGTGATTTAGTAAAAACATTAGGTAAATGGAATATTATTTAAAGGTGCTGTTACATTACCTGAAAGACACAGGGCTGGGTGAAAAGATATAAACCGCTAAGTATTGAGGAATTGTAGCTGGTGGTGGCAATAGACTATTCAGTCAAGTTTGCTTCACCATAAAAAAGAAAACGAAAAAGGGCTGCAGTGAGGAAGTCTGCAGTCGCTGTCCGGGCATCAGCGTGGGAAAGGAGGAAACCCAGTGGGGAGAGTAGAAACCCCAAGGATCAAGGCCCTGAAAGAAGGAGTTTACCTAGAAGGATGGTAAAGCAGCCTGAGAGAGGTGGAGTAGCAAAAGGCTCAGGAAAATGGCAGCAAGATATGACATTGCAGATCTTGACTGCTGATTAGAGGGTCCCTGAGGTGGAACCCGGAGTAGAGGACAGGCCTGGGTTCCCCTATCAGCCACTGGGGAAGAGGCTCAGTCAGGGCGGTGGATTTGAAGACTGCCTGGGACAGTTCAACCTGTGGGACTTTAATATCCTAGAAAGGAGAAAACTCATAGTGACCTGGCTGGAGGCTAAACCACGAAGAGAGCACACCTTGAATAGAGAGAGAGAGCAAGGCTGTGGGGAACACGAACGAATGATGGAAGGGGCATCAGATCTGGAAGGAGCTAATCTCTGGAGAAGTCAGGAGGAGACACCCTAGTGGTGCATGTATCCCGTGACAAATGGTCATAGTGTTTTAGACCAATGGTCCATTTAGCCCAGTATCCTGACAGGGACCAGTGTCAAATGCTACAGAGATAATGAACAGAACAGGGCAATTTCAAGTGATCCAATCCCTTTTGTTCAGTTCTGGTTTCTGGCAGATGGAGGTTTAGGGACACCTGTGGCCTGGGGTTGTTGCCTCCTATGTCGGAGTGACATACTAGAGTGAAATCCAGACTAATGAGTAGCAGTGTCACTCTTGCCCTTCTAACCTGGGTTCCCTTTACAATGCTTTGCTGCTGCAGCCTCCAGCCTGGACTGCTCACAAACAGCCTCCAGCATGCAAGTCATTCCCAGCTACGTCTGTGTGTGTGCAGCAGTCGGTCTGCCACACCTTGGCTTTTACCAGCCTTTGTTATATTGCAGGGTAACCCCAACACAGTCCCAGTCTAAGGTTTTCCTCCAGCAGTGTATGTCCTGGACTGCCGAGTCCTCTTCTGGACAATACAAGTTTATATAAAGTCTGTTATTTCTTTAACAGAAATAGTAGGCATGTAACTTGCCATACCAAATAGAGTTTCCCAAACACTTCCATTTAAACACACTAGATTAGGTAAACTAATAAGTTTATTAACCACAGAGAGATTTGAAGTGAGTACAAATGATGAGGCATAAAGGTCAGAAAAAATTACAAGAAAAATAAAGATAAAACACACCTGGTGCCTAACTTAACAAATGATGTTAAATTCAAAGCAAAGTTTTCTCACCCTATGTTTTTAGCAGTCTTACTGACCAAACTTCTTAGGTCAGGACCCCTTCTCCGAGAATCCAAGGAATGCCTCCTTTGTCGCTTCAAGTGCTATCAATGCAATGGGGGTGGGGTGGGGTGTGTGCCTTGTGGTGTTTGTCCCTCCTTTTTTATAGTGTCAGTCCCCCTTTTGAAAAACATTTCCAGCTGAGATTCAGGAGACAAAGAGTCTATGTGGAACTATGTTCCGTGTGGTTTTTTTCCCACTTGTTTGAACTTCCTTTGTCCCCCATTCCTGCTTAAAGACCCTGTTTAATGCTTAAATGCAAATTAAGCAGAGCACACATTCCTTTGTATAGGACAGGCCTGTTTTGCCAACTTCTGCTTGGGCAAGGCTGTGGTTTGGAACATGTTTTAATAACATGAGACAGGGAAATCTTACATACAACTTCACAAACAATGGTGCCACACATTTTATCAGAACAATATTGACCAACAAATTACAAGTTTTCAAATGATATCTTACAAAACATATTTGTACAAAGATTATTACAGTAGAGTGTAGGTTGTTTACACAGAGATACATTCTGTCGTAGTCGGCTAATAGGTGTTGATGGATCTGTCCTTCACAATTGCTAGTTATAATTGTACCTCCTGTGTATTAGAACTTCCATTTTGTGCAGAAAACATATTTTATCTGGGAAGCTGAAACAGGGCCATCGACCATGAATAGCCCTACCCTGGGGAGGACAATATGGGAAAGCTATTCACAATGATCTGTGCCCAGCAGCCCATATGGGGGTTGTAGAAGGGAAAATCCCGGAGTAAGAAGAGAAGCAGGAAAAGGTGTCAGAAACTACTTTTAAAGTGACATGCTGTCTAGCAAGGGGAGACACTGCATTGCTAGAACTAGAGGCCACCACAGGAGGAGTGGGGGAAGGAGACACCCAGTCTCCCTTACTGACTTGAATCAAATCCAGAGAGTACTCAAAGGGGATAAAACCCAGCTAAGGGGTATTGCGTTCAGGAGTTCATTTTGCCTACAGCTGTAACACTCTGGTGATTATGAGTGAAGTGTGAGTGTATTTAAGAAGTTCCTTTGCAAAGCTTGTGTTTCTCACTTTAAGTGTCACATGGCCACAAAGTTTTTAAACCAGAATGCCCATAGGGGTGGAACTCTGGGAGAAACATACACAGGTGAATGGGGAGTTTGGGGTGGGGGGGTTTCAGCACTGGTCTAGGGGTTTATGGTAGGTGAACTGCAGCATCCCATATCCCAAAGAATGAGACCAGAGTATGCACCTGTGGAGTGTGCTGTAGAAGCCCAGAGTTTGAGAAAGTGACTGGATTCTGCTCAGACCCAGCTTGCTTGGATGCATGTGAGATCCAAAGAATTGGTCCAATATAGCAGACTGGTGACCGTCCATTAGGGGGGGACTCAGCCTGGTGCTTCATCCAACCGAGAAGCATATAATAGGTCTAGCAGCCAGCCTCGATTGCAGCAAATAGAGCATTCCACATTCTGAAATAATTAACAGCTTCAGTGCTGGAGCATGTCTACCTATCAGTATTCTGGACTAATTGATTGGTATCACGCTGCCATGCAAATTGAATATGCTTAAGATATCATTTAGCAGCAGTTGCTTCCGTTACAAGTGGTTTGAAGGCTCACTTTATAGCTTGACTTAAATAAATAATTCCACTTATGCTTTGGTGGTCCTCAATCAGAACTACTGTATTTAGTTTCCTTACTCTCTCCTTTGGATTTTTCCTGAAAAAGCAGGAGAGGAGTGGGAAGGAAGGGTACTTGCCTTGGAGATGAGTCTTTTTTCTTTCTAGTAATGCTTCTTCAGTTCAGAATTCTTCTTCTCATAGAAGTTATATTTATAATAGAATACAAAGAAATTTAGAAAACCCCATTCATCTTCTGTCTCTTTTTACTTCCAGTGAAAATGGAAAACAAAACACAGTACAAAGAGTGACCTTTTTATGTTTTTTTTTCAGATATTGGAAAAATAAAATAAATCAATATAGACTTGGCCAATGGACTTCGGACAGAATTGGTTAATTGAACCATGTCCATTACAAGCTAGGGAAACTGTGCTGTACTCTTTCAGGTGCTTTCCTAAGCAGAAGCCTCATGCTTTGTGAACAGGTCTCATGTTTTGTGTATCACTTAGGATGAAGGCTCAGATTTTGTCACAGATCTCTTTAGTAAAAATCTCAGACAGATCAACAGGCAATAAACAAAAATTCACGGAAGCCTGTGTCCTGTCTGATTTTTATTAAAAATATCCCTGACAAAATGGAGAGGGAGAAGGATCCACCACCCACAGCAGCTAGGGGCTCTCGGGTCCCCACCCCTGTGTCTGGGCTGCTGCAGAGGGGTCCCTGCTGCCTTCCATGGCAGGGGCTTGGAGCCATGGGATCCCCCTGCTGCCCAGAGGCTAGGAGCTGGTGGCTGAGAGCTGCATGGCCTGCCGGCAGACAGTTCCAGCCCTGGGGCAGAAAATGTCATAGAAGTCTCTGGAAATCATGGATTCTGTGACCTCTGTGACATAATCGTAGCCTTACTTATGAATAGAGGGGAAAGTATTAATGTGGTGGCTGGTGCACAGACCTACCCTCTACTGATGTGTATATGTCAAAATGTTTTCTCAACCTCTACTGGCTAATCTAAAAAGACTGATAACTAGTTGTATAACTGGAAAATTTCACAAACTCAGAAGAAATGAGTTTCCAGATTTTACCAGAGGGGCATTTAGCAAAGTGTTATACAGAACATAAACTAGTTCTACCTATGCCATGCTTGCTATATTCACACTTCATCAGCCACCCAAGCCTACAGCCTTTTAATCTGCCACAAGAAGTGTAGCATTTTAAACAGTTGCTTTATTATACAATGTACTGTGAATATCTTTATCTGATTACATAATTGTGGTAAACAGTATAACCAGTATGTAATAAAAGTATGATAAGAAATGTCACCAGTGCTCATCCTTGATTAAGAATTTATTTCATTCTGCTCATAACAAGGATTGACCTGATCATGGGCCATTTCATTTAGGAGGATGTATGTGAGAACTGTTGATTTTTAATTCTCCTCCATTGATTTTCAGCATGCAGAGAACACTTGTTCCCTAATGGCTCTCTATGTTAGTATTTGCTTGCAAATTGAAGTCAAAGATAAATGGCTTTCAGGACAATACCTCTCAAAGGTCTCCCACTCAAGGGCTGGTGGTTGTTAGCAAAGCTGTGGTGGGTTTAGAAAAGTTCTGTGTCAAACATAAAGAGCATTTCCTGAGTCTCTAAACGCAGAACAAAAATGGTTTATTTCTTGGCCTGATGTTGTGACAACTTCCAGTTGACTGATAATTCATTACAAAGAATGGTCCAATTTGCCCACATTTCCCTATAAAAGTGAAATGCCTTACACTTTTCTTAATGGACGTTCAAATATTTTTTTTCCCATGCACTGTTTTTCCTCAGTGTACCATTGATTTTTAAGTAAAGAAGGAGAAAAATACGAGTGTCTTGTATTTACATTTATTATGAATGTCTTCAGGTTTGTATTCGAGCACAGCAGCATTGTGTGTTTGCTAAGACTGAAAGATTTCTCCTGTCTAATAGAAAACAACACTTTGAGAGGGCTACAGATTTATTTTCAGAAATCTGTGCCAATTTGTGAATGAGACTCACATGTAAATGCAGTCCTTTGGTGTGTTTGGATATTTCAGGTTTGGTTGTATTCAGTCGCTGGGACACATCACAGCACTATAGAATATTGTTAGCTTTTGTGCCCTTAACTGCTAATTAAGGACCCAGTTTGGTACTCTTTATTGGCTTCTTACTGAGATCAGATTTTCCCATCTGGAAAGCATAGATGTGTATGTAAGGCCTAATCCTCTGAGACTTCTGAGAATGGGAATTGAGGGCCCTCAGTTATTTGGGGAATTGGTCCATAGATAATGGGCCTGATTTTCAGAAGTGCCGAACATCAGTAGCTCCTGTGGACTGCAGTGGGAACTGTGGTTACTCAATACCTCAGAAAACTGGACTTGGCATGTCATATATTTTTGTATGGAATGTGTGTGGACTGTAATATACACCTTCATATTAGTTCTATATAGGCTAATATGCACCACAGAAATATAATATGTAAAACATGCTACTTGCATAGTGTTTACCTCTAAAACATTTAATTATTTTCCCCACATGCATCCTATAAAACCAGTGGGCGTTTGGACTGAGGAATGACTGCTGAATAGGACCCTATTGTAAATCCTGCTATGCCTTACTCCTTGACCTCTTTATATGCAGTGTGATTTGTGTTTCTACAGATGGTTTAATTGATGTACGGTTTTTAACAAAAGGCTTCATTCAACAGCAGCAATTCAAAATTTCTCTGAAGAAATGGAAATTCAAATACTTCCATTTCTTCTTTAGTTCCGCCCTAAAAGAGGCAACATAACCTGTAGCAAACAGTGCAAATTATTTTGCTCTTCATATCATTTTTTGCCTGTAACATAACACATCTGTTTCTTTGAAGGATTCTGTAAAAATGCCTGATTCTAGTTTTGTGGGAGAGATCAAATCATAATATTCTTGGTGAAACTTCTGACTGTTGGCTTGTGGAAAAAATAAGGGGAGGTCTTCAAGTGATGGTCTTTACGTGTATTCCACTTGGGGTGTGCATGCAATCCACTCTCTGAGAGCAGAAGATTTTTCAATAGCAGTGTCCATTGGTGCACCCATGCATCCTTTGCCTCCTCATGCTCCAAAATGAAGGTATAAGGGGCAGTGCAGACCAGCTGCCTTTCTATTTCCTTTCTATCATCTGTGGTCTGAGGCAGAACTTCTCCAGTGTCCACAGCTTTAGCTTGTATTCTTTGTCTAGTGTAAATAGATCTGTTGTGCAAAAGGTTTATTTTAATGTTAGCAGTAGTTTTAGAAAGCCTTTAGTGATCTAGCGATATGCCTTGCTTGAATTTGTCAACAAGCTGCCTCAGAAGCAGAGATTTCAGTTCAAAGCAGTCACTGAAGAAGGGAAATTGCTGGCCAGATCTTCTCCCCAGGCTTCGGTAGATGCAGCAGAAACAGCATCCTGCTCTATGGCAACTTAAAATGGGCTTTCTAAGTCCAATCATCCAGATTCCCCCAAGGAAGTCCAATAAACCACAGAGGTTCTTCCTTTCAGGGATATAATCTACTTAGCAAGAAAACAGATGAATTGTTACAAACCCTCAAATACTCCAGCAGCACAAAGAAAAGATTCACTTAAACTTACTATAGACAATGGACTACTCCTCACCACTTCTACCTTTCTCTGAGCCTCCAAGAACATGTCAAACAATACAATGCAGAAAGCAGATTGGAAACCTTCCTTCTCCTCTCAGTCCCAGCCTTCTACCAAGCAGTTCTTTTGGTAGGATCTTTGAAAGCTGTGAACCAGTCTTGCCACCAAGTCTACTCAGCTGAAATTTCCCCATCCTTTATGGTGGTTGTCTAGCTTGCTTTTCCTTGCCATGGAGCCATATAACATCAGATGGTTTCTGGAAATCATCACTGCCAGGTACACAATAGAGTTCCTGTCCAAACACCCTTTCCCTGTCCCTCTTCAGGGACCCATCTCATGAAAGGTTACTCAGGCAGGAAGTCCTTGTTCCAACTGGAAGCCACCCCATCACAAGGGAAAAGGATTTTACCTGAGACATTTCCTCATCCCCAAGAAAGAAGGAGGCTGGAAGGCCATATTAGATCTCAGACAGCTGAATCTTTTTGTTGACCACTTGAGGTTTAGAATGACCACATTGGCCTCTATAATCCCCTTGCTAAACAAAGGCAATTGGTTCACAGCTCTCAGTTTGAAGGACTCTTATTTCCACATAGACACAGATTCACCTAGAAGGTTCCTACAGGAGAAGGAAGGTAAAATCCTCACCACAAATTCCCAGCAACATGATTGACCAAATTCTCAGGTCAGATCTCCCCTGACCCCAAAGACAAAGGGCTGGTTCCTTTGTCTTCTGAGGTGAAAGAGAGAGATAGCTTGGGGTTTTCTGCCCCTTTCTTTTATAGACCAGTTAAATTTTGAAGTGGATTCTTCAGAGGTTTACCCTCAAAGTAAAGTTTATTTAAGCAGTAAAGAAGGTGATGTGGAGTCTGGGAATGAAGGAGGCTCCATATTCTTTCTTCTCACCTGTGTTCTCTAAAACACAAATTTACTGTCTCCTGCTGTCTCTTGTCCTTCCTGTCTCGAGGATGCTTTTTACTGCTTATATGTAAATTGAGGTAAACAGACATTTCTTCATTCAGAATACTTCTGCCTGGGCAGGGCTGTGTAGTTTTGAACATGTGCTATCATCATCATCATACAGGGAGATTTCATAACTCTACATACAATGTTGCTATTTACATTTTGCCATGATGTTATTGACCAGCAAGTTTTTAGTTTTCAAATGATACCTCATGACGCATAATATTTACCCATCTTGCAAACTACATGGAAATGAACATTTTGTAGGACAAATAATATAACTGAAGTCTTCCATCAGTATGTTTCATTTTTTAGTCATGAATTACTGATGTGCTTTGTGTGCCACAGAATTGTGAAATCTTTTGTTGTCTTTGTGTTTAGTGCTTTTGGGTCTTCCTGCACACCTCCCCACCCCTGCTCCATAACTATGCTTATTGCATCAGATGGATTTTTATTTTGTTTCTTCACTGCAGCTTTCCTGGTGACCTCTGCTGAGATAAAAGGATTAAAACCACCATGGGATTCCCTACAGTCACAGCTTGCTCAGCTGTGCAGTGATGCGCAATTCAGTGTTCTGAATGCAACTGAACTTTCCAGAAAAAAAGCCAGAGCTGACACAGCTGTTTTCTGTGTCTCTGTATTGCTTGCAGCTTATTATATGTACAAAGGAGTGGTTACAAGATGGAACATTAGTCAATAGTATTTTTTAAAAAGACTTCTCTTTTCTTGGCAATACCACTGAAGCTAGTTTGGAAATCGCAGGAGTGAGGTGGAGGCTCCCTGTGAATGGGGGAGCATAGCAGGGGAGTGAGGGAAGACTGAGACTTGACGGATGGAAGGGGAGGTAGCCGGCTCCAGGTTGGGAATGAGGATCCTGGGGGTTCCTGCTTTCTCCCAGGCCCATTCCATTTCCTCCAGGTCCCAATCACTGGTCCCAGGTCCAATTCCAGGCCCTACAGTTTGACAGTTCAAGCCCTACTGTGTCCTGTTCTTGCCTCTGCCCCCTCCTCCTGGATATGTGTGGGCTTACTCAGTATTTCCACTGCAGGGACTCTGCTGCCTAACTGATTCCATTGACCCCGAGAAATTCACTTCCCAGTTTGCTGTTCAGTCTGGGTGCCTTCAGAATAGCCTGACATCTTGGGCCTGATTTGCCCTGGCTTTGATCTTTGCAGATTTGTTTAAACCTAGTCAGAACAAATGTAACGCAGGTATAAAATACCATCAAATCAGAATGGTGGGGCTAGCCTGTATGTCTCTTGGAACGAACAAAACAAAAAAAGTTGTCTTTTAAAAGCAACCAATCCACTGAGATTACTTCCTGTGAAATAAAGACTAGTACTAGGGAAATGGTCACAACATAATACCTAAGAAGATAGTATAGAGAAGGTTTTACATGGGTGTTCTTTACAATTAGGTGAACAGCAAGGGGGGGGAAACCATTTAAGAATACTATAAAGCGGGAAACCAAATGTTTCTGGGGAATTAAATCCGCTAATTCTGCCTAAAGGGAAAATAGCTGTTTGTTTGTTAAATCATTTGAAATGTGGTTGTCAAGAAATGTGTGCGGTCTCCTTTCCAGGGCCTTACTGGTTCTGTGATTTATAAATGGAACTTCTTGGATAAACAAATACATTGGGACAGATTCCCTGGGATGCTCTGGCTGCTTTGTGTGGGTCCAGGATGCAACTAAACTGTAAAATAAGCCAGTTTTACAGTGGCTTTGTGTTGCTATAGTAGCCCAAAGGAGCCAGAGTATTCTGGGGAATCTGGCCCATTATTTATGCAGGCTTTTACACCATGGCAAAAATAGAGAATCTGGCTCAAATTATTTAAAGTGTTTGCATTACTGAAATGACCCTAATGAACTAATTGTATATTTCACAATACATACTTGTTTTTTCAATTCTTTTAAAAAAAATTCACTGTGAAATATGTCACAGCTCTTATATCCTTGGAGCTTACCTTGGGAAATCACTTACTTTATGCCTGAGTATTCTCATCTCTAAGGTGGCTAATACAACTTATCTTTGACACAAGGATATGGAGGGACTTAATTAAGGCCTGCTGAGTTCCTCTGGTGGAAGGTGCTACAAGTGCAAAATATTATTTTAGTCAATATGTACTGCAATACTTAAAAACAGCCAGGCGGATTCAGTGTGAAGTTTCAATCTGAAGTCTCGGTCTTCAGTCTTTTTGCCTCTCCAAGTCAGGCCTGTCTAGTTATTTCAGTGTGTTTAATTTTGTATTTCCATGCCTTTAATGTTTGTCTAAAACAGCTAAAGAATCTGTTTTGCAAATCAGTCAGTGTGAATGAGACCACTTATGCAGTCAGCCCAGTTATGAACTGTAGAAGTACAGGGCACTATGGCAAGGTAAAGCAGGCTGCATAAATCCTTTACAATAGGCCTTCTGAGCTCTGAAGTCACCAATTGCTTACTGTTCACAGCAACAATGCAAGAATGTGTTTTGCTTCTTTCCTACGATTGGCTGCAGATTCTGTTATAAAAATCTATTTCCCATTTCCTCTCCTTGGCACGCTGTCCCCTTTGTTAGCATCTGAGTTGGACATTTCCAAGATTGCAACACTTCCTGGCCTTAAAAAAAAAAGTCTCCTTGTGTCACTCTCACTTTAGTGCCTAAGCCAGACAAGAATTGGTATCTTGTTAGACTGAGAGCACCAAGAATCCATGAGGGGATGGCATGAATACCAGGCTGTTGTAAGCAAGATGACCCAAACTGGCTTGGTTTTGTTGCATTATGTATATTGGTATTGGTTCTTTTGTCACTTGGCTGACTTGTCAATTAATCGCTTCCCTGTTTTTGAACCCAAATGACATTTTGAAGACCAGTTGGACCTAGTTTGGTATTGGGACTCTGTTATGTTGGAGTGAAAGATGTGTGAAGCTCTGGTTTGGAATGCACTGAATGCTGCTTAGTTCTTGTGGCAGATGTCATTAATTATGGTTTCCCTCCAAGCAAAAGGTTTGCAAGTGCCTTTGTAGCTTGTTCATTGGTAAAGCAGAGCTGTGTTGTGGGAACACAGTGAAATGTTATCCTCTCCAAAGTTTTGTTTCCTTTTTCTATGCCTTCCATACTTTGCTATTTATTGTCCCCCGCCTCTTTCCTAATTAGAAATGGAATCTACTCCCTCCTTCTCCTCAGAAATCTCTTCAGGATAGCCATATGTGGCTGAACTAATTTATACTTTGTACGAATTCAAAGCTCTTTTCAAATGCGAATGAATTAACTCCCAGTTGTGCTGTGAGGTTTAAATGTTGTTATCCCACCTTTACTTTGATATCTGAAGTGTGATTGCAGCATGAGTAGAAACACCCATAATATCTTTACCTCCCATAGCATGGTTAAAAATAGCTGTGTAGATGGGGCAGTGTGGGCTAAACAAGCTCTCCAGGGACCCTGAGCCACATGCTTACATTGCTAGCCCATGCCACTGCATCTACACTGCTATTTTTGGCCACATCATATGGGTACTCCTAGCAGGGTCTGTTTGCCTAAACTGCAGTGTCCCCTTGGATTGCATTGTAGGTATATTCTAAGGATATGTCTACACTGCACACCTTAAGTGGCACAGCTATGCCACTGTAAGATACTGTTTCCTGATCTTTAGATTATGTCCACACCTGCACTTTTTGTCGGTGGTTTTTTTCGCACTCCTGAGCTACAGTAGTTTTACAGCTGAAAGTGTAGACGTAGCTTAAGGGTATCAGGAGATGTTATTGCAGCTCCTGTAGGCATACTGAAATGAGCTTTTACCTAACTAGATCAGGGGTCAGCAACCTTTCAGAAGTGGTGTGCCGAGTCTTCATTTAGTCCCTCTAATTTAAGGTTTCAGGTGCCAGTAATACAGTTAACATTTTTAGAAGGTATCTTTCTGTAAGTCTATAATATACAACTAAACTATTGTTGTATGTAAATTAAATAAGGTTTTTAAAATGTTTAAGAAGCTTCATTTAAAATTAAATTAAAATGCAGAGCCACCCAGACTGGTGGCCAGGACCTGGGCAGTGTGAGTGCCGCTGAAAATCAGCTTGCATGCCGCCTTCGGCACGCGTGCCATAGGTTGCCTGCCCCTGAGCTAGTTCAAAGCTAGTTTGAGTAGCAGTAGCAGCATAGCTGCAGTGGCAGGAACAGTAGCAAACGCTAGCCTCCCGAATACAACCCTGCCAAGGACATGGGGTATAGACTCAAGTGGCTAGTCTGTGCTGCTTCCCATGCTGCTGCAGCTACACTGCTGTTGTTGCTCGAGCAGTAGCTTAAGTATGCCTTTGTGAGCTGCAGTTGGCATCCTGATTGCAGAGTAGACAGGCCCCAAGACCCTGAGAGATGGAGTGGTTTGCCCAGGGTCACACAACAAATTTGTGGAAGAGTCAGGAATAGATCCATTCTGTTCTAACCAATAGCCTGTGTGCTTTCTCCCTTTATTTTGTTGAACACATGCTTTCCCTGTGGTCAATGATTATACTTTTGGGTGCTTGACTCTGTGCAGAGGATTTTAGATATCCTGAGTTTAGGCTTCGGAAGGATTTTTTTTTTTAACATATACTGTGGTAATATAGCCTCCCAGTCCCAGACCTGAACTTTAGCGTCCACAATCTGGTCCTGTCCCAAACCTGGACTTTTGCGTCCAAAATCTGGGGGCTTACCTGAAACTCCCCCAAGCTCACTACCAGCTTGGATATTCTCGCTGCCACCAGATCAGGAATTGATGGGGCCTGATCCCCCCTTTCCTCTCTCTGGTGTCCCCAACCCTCCCTTGGTGGAACACCCAGATTCCAAATGCCTTGGATGCTAAAAGCCGGGGAGAAAATCCCTTCCCCCCTCCTTCCCAGGCTTGCCAAGAAACCGGTTTCTCTGCTTGCCAAGAGATAAGCGTTCTCTACCCTCAGGACAATTGAGATGCAAAATGCCAACAGCTTGGCTTTGCCTTTCCCTGTGCCTGCCTTCCCGTGAGGGAGACAGGTACCTGATACAGAGGTGATTCTTTTTTTCTTTCCCCGTAGCCTGCTCTTTCCCTGCAAGCAATAGGAAAATAGCCCACAGCCTGGCTGTTCCCTTCCCTTTGCCTCCCTAGGAAAAGAAACTTCCACACGTTTTAAAAGAAAAGTTTATATAAAAAAAGAAAGAAAATATAAAACAATAATCTTGCATTAAGAAACTCAATACAGGCTCTTGCTTATAAGAAAATATGAAGAAACAGTCTGATTTAAAAGATAGCCCGATTAAACCAGTCCAACCAATCCACATACATGTAATTACAACCCAAAGCTCCTCATAGCCGAATTGCTTGGGGGTTCCTTTGTACTTACAGATGTGTAGGAGACACTTGGAGATAAGATGCATTTAGGAGGAAGCTTGTTAACTCACAGCCGAGAAAACAAAAAAGACCCTGAGTATACAAATTCCCGCCCCTGACTTTAAACAATCCAGTTCTCTGATTGGTCCTCTGGTCAGGTGTTTGGTTACCCTTTCCAGGTAAAAGAAACTTAACCCTTACCTTACCTATCTATTTATGACATATACTCTTTAAGAAGGAGTTAGATTTACAATATCTAACTAGGCAAATCTGGAATGTGCCTATGAGCAATGTACATTCTGTACTGCATAGCACAACTGGGAACCCATTTCAACTTTCCCAGTAATGCACATACTGATGGGCTTTGTTTTGTGTTGGCATTTTCATCAGCTTTGCTAAGAGTCAGCATTGCTACCCAGATCAGTAAAGCTCATGTGGATTTAGTGATTACACAATTCTCTTCTCCCAAGACCAAGTTAGCAATTGCAGAGTGTACTATATTTTCTCCTAGCTACATTCTTTTACCCCTGTTAGCTGGGAGTGAGAGGTGTCACAGAAGACAAAGTTGTCAGTTGTCTTCTTCCCCTTATGCCATTAAGGTTTACTAGGGGTTTCTTTTGTGGAGGAGAAAAATGAAACTTTCCAAGTAACAGGCTTGTATCTGAAAAAGGTCTCAGGGCAATGTCCATCAAGTTGAAACAAACCATTTTTGGTTTAGGAAAGAGTAGGGGGTGTCAGTTCAATTAATGGTCTAAAAAAGCTCCTTAGGACAAAGACCTTCTCTTCCTCTTTGTATTATATCATGCTGAGCACACTAATTAACAATAACAGATGCATAGATTTTATATATGTGTGTTTTATATATTAGCTGTTGAAGTGACCTACATGCCAACTGTTGAGTGTTTATATTTTATTTTATTTCTGACTACAAATTTAATATTATTTATTTATGTATTGCCAAAAGTATGCTAGGGACTTTGGAGAGTTTTATTTCTGATCATCAATTTAAGAAAAGTATCTATATTGTTTCCTTTAGAATTTACAGAAACTGTCACTCAGTGGAAGTGAGTGAGTGCATCTGTGTGTGTGTGTGTTGTGTGTTGTGTGTTACACAATGAAAGCAAAGGTCTGTAGAAGTGTACAAGTGGAGTGTTAGTCATGACAAACTGATGGCTAAAGTCTCTGAGGTGGGAGCAACTAATTCATTTCACGTAGTGCATGTTTGCACCGAAGTTCTACAAGTGGCCAGTCTCTCAAATTCTCTTTCCTCTCTCCATGGTTTTGATGAAACAGGTACTATATCTTTTTAGAAATACAGACCATCTTTTTAGGGGGAAAATTACATAAATAAGTTAAAGCAGCTAGAAGAGAACTTTAATTCATATCATAAGTTTCCCCAGACTGGTAGTTCTTACCAATGAAATATTAACTATTTCAGGAATATTTTAATTACAAAAGGAACACAAAATAAGTATCTCCATTTTCACTTTGTCTAGTAAGTATTAATAATTATTTCTCTATTCCTATTTTCTCTGCTTACCTAGAATAGAGCCAGATTCTCTGCTGGTAGAAATGTGCATAGCTTCGTTGCCTTAATGCCATTAGAGCAGGGGTAGGCAACTTATGACATGCGTGCCAAAGGCGCACGTGAGCTGATTTTCACTCTCACTGCCTAGGTCCTAGCCACTGATCTGGGGAGTTCTGCATTTTAATTTAATTTTAAATGAAGCTTCTTAAACATTTTAAAAACCTTATTTACTTTACATACAACAACAGTTTCATTATATATTATAGACTTATAGAAAGAGACCTTTTAAAAATGTTAAAATATATTACTGGCATGCGAAACCTTAAATTAGAATGTCTAAATGAAAACTCGGCACACCACTTCTGAAAGGTTGCCGAACCCTGCATTAGAGAGTTTGATCTCCTCCTCCCTCCATGCAGTTTCACTGGTGGTGTTAGAAGAGACTTCACTGCATGGTCTGGCACAGACATGTTGTGTAAATTGTGATTCAATACATCCTCACTGGTGCTGGCATACGCAAATTGCATCTCACTACACAAGCAAGGCTCACTGAACACCAGAGGGGGATTCATTGCCAAGGAGGGGCAGGCAGTGTTAGCACTACCACTCTCCCTCAAGCAGTATGTCTGAGGGACACAGATGTAGTAAGTAGGAACCACAGGCTGTAGTGCGGGTGCACCATTTACATAATACAGTGTGGTGGCATTGTCGATGATTATGAGAATCACTGAACCTAATCTAGATGCGATAAATCGATCCCCGAGCACTCTCCTGTACTCCAGCTTGGCGAGAGGCGCAGGCAGAGTCTGCGTGGGAGTGGCAGCAGTCGACTCACCACGGTGAAGACACCACGGTAAGTCAATCTAAGTACATTGTACTTAGATCTAAGTTATTCACATAGCTAAAGTTGCGTAACTTAGATCGATTTCCTGCCCCCGCCCCCCCCAGTGTAGACCAGGTGGTCTTGGTGTCACTAGATGGGACAGAACACGACCCCCAGGATGTGTGTGGGTTACATTAGCACCAGGTGGCCAGCTAGCTCTGCATGGACTACCAGGCCACCAGTAGTCTATGGACCACAGTTTGAGACCCACTGCTCTGGACTGCAGACTTTTTGCATAACTGAATAAGACTTTTTCAGAACTGACATGACACAAACCCCTTATATGGTGCCCTTTTGTAAATTTTGCAAAATTTGAGAGAGCTCATGTATGCGAAGCAGCAGTTCATGGTGTGCTGTAGATGATGCTGATGATTTTGCTCTCATTTACACCAGTTTGGCTTCTGTGTAATTCCACTGATTTTTAAATAGGGTTAGTCCTAATTTACATTGATGTATGTGATGCCCCATGGTGTAAGCATGTTAGTGCTTCAGAACTGGATTCTTCTCATAGCTTAAGCCTGCTGTAAACACAGGTTAAGAAACAAGTGCAATCCGTTTTCTATAATTTTCGTAGAGAGAAGATGCCAACAGTCTGAAAACAGCAGAACGCCAAGCCTGTTTCTGACAGAGAAATAGGTGTCAGCATCAAATATTGAGTGCTCTAAAGGCAACTTTCATTTTTCCTTTGCTAAATAAATTTATGAATAGTGACTGCTTTGCCTGGAGCTCAGCACTATGTGAGCAGCTTTCTCATTCTAAAGTTCACAAGTAAAAAAGCATTTGAAAGGTCAGTATGGTGGCCTAAAGGTAAGCACTGTGCATTGTGGCATTAGTAGGTCTCCTTGTCAGGTAACAGGAGTTGAGGAAGCTAAAGAGGAAGAGTGCTCTATTGTGGGTTATGGGCAAAGAGCACATATTACTGTTCTCCTGTAGCTCACCTAGAAGCTGCATTAATGGAGCTCTGAGGAGGAGCTCAGTTCAGCTCTCCTGAGACAATTTAGTTGTGGTCACGTGGAACTTATATTCAGGACTAGGCTGGATCTGATCATTGGTCCCTCAGTCTCCACCAGTGAGCAGTACAGTATTTTAGAGAAGGCAAACAAAGAAAAAAAAAAGTTAATTTGCAGTACAATAGATGGAGGAAAAAGCTCTTTCATTAACCACAGAAGAAATTAGTATGAGACGCAGGAAATTTAATTACCCTCATAGCCTTAGTTTGCATATCTTCAGATATTTTTACATTGTTTTAAATTACTTTGTTACATTTATCAAAGTATGAGTACTTTGAACCCATATTTACATCCAACTAAAATTTCATCTAGTTTTACTTTAAGGACAAAAACAATGGGCCTGAGCCCCACTCATAAAATTGCCTCAATCAGCAGGAAATCCATTTAAATCCTAGGACTTACACTAGTGTAAAATGAGTGTAAATGAAAGGCAAATCAGACCCACCTGCCCTTGGGGCTAGGCCAGTTTCCAACATGAATTAGAGCATGCCTGGTTGGCAGCTGTGCCAGGATGTCCCTACTGCACATCTATTCCCCAGAAACATCTTAATTTAGTTCCTGGAGCCACAGAAGGATCTGTTTTCCCTCCTATGCACCTTAGCAACATGAATAAAATTTTTGTGAATGTGCATCCTGAGACAGAGAGAGATCATGCTTCTTACATCAGTTTGCACAGGTTGCATCTGGGGAGTCCTGAGAGGTCTGATCCGCTGAGTTTTTGGGTGCTTTCACTCAGCAGAGCAATATACTGTGTAGCAGCCAGAAGAAAGCCAGTACTTTGATCTGCTTCCTCTGTGAAAGATCAAGCTCAGCCTAGATTAGAAAGCCCACTTCATGGTTAGGTTTACGTGCTGTGAACTGCCCAGATTATCCCTGCCTAAATGGGTACAAAGTGACAGGGTATATCGGGGGTGCGAAAACTCGAAGCTGGTCATTGGCAAGGGCAAATAGCAAATAGCAAATTTAAAAGCCAAGAAATGTAAGAAAGTAAAATAACCAGCTGGACCAGCCACTAAATCTAATGCAGTTTCTGTTTGTTGAGTATTGCAGCAGTATTGATATGTAGCTGCAGCATCTTAGTAAATTTCTTTTTCTATAGCAGCTTTCACGTTTTTCAGCTTTTCCTGAATGTCTCCTCCACCTTTTGAAAATGTACCATTCTACTGTAGCTGTTGAAGGGGAGGCTTTGTGTTTAATTCTTAGTGCTGTGCTCTTCATTCATAGGGAGCAGTGGCTTGGAAGATGCCCCTCCTGTCATTCATAATAGGATTTCCTTTAATTTTGGCTCCTCAACAGAGAAAGAACTATTAGTTATTCAGCTGTGCAGCGGTTAATGTCATCTGAATAGCTGGCTGAGTCATTTCTGAGTTATTTAACATGTTGGGAGTAAGCCTAAAGGAGTCCATCAGCCAGATAGTATCTACACGGATCCT
Source organism: Chelonoidis abingdonii (assembly GCF_003597395.2). Classification (NCBI taxonomy): domain Eukaryota; kingdom Metazoa; phylum Chordata; order Testudines; family Testudinidae; genus Chelonoidis; species Chelonoidis abingdonii. Next base: position 122,432,992 of record NC_133773.1, read on the forward strand.
CACCAACAAAGACCGTTTCTAATTTCTATGGTATTTTAAATTCATGTTAATAAAAGTACAGTGGATGATACTCTAATCTTTGTGAAGCCTTGTCATTATATCTGAATGCTAATGAGTCCAGTACATTCATTATTATACATTTTAAAGGAGAAGGGGATGGTAAATAGTGAATAAACAGTTGGGGCAGCTTGTTTTGCTAATATAAAATAAAAAATGAAAGATCAATAGGTTGTCCTTGTAAGATCTGAAACAGTAAAAATGTGATCGCAAACGCAGTAGCTGCATCATTATGGAGAAATGTGAGTTTCCTGTCTGCTTTTCTTGTTGTTTAAGGACTGGTCATTTGGCTTCCTAGGTGTAGAAATTCACAAACTGGATTGCTAAAAAACAGCATTATTTTAAGATCTACACATCTCGATGATGGAGATATACAGCCACTTGCGTCACGTTATCTGACATTTTCACACTGCTCCCTTCATTATCTTGGAAGCAACCCAGAGTTACGTCTGTATCAAGGCCATGTAAGAATAACGATATCCCTTCTAGTTCAAGGCATCTGCAGACAATACACAGTTGGCACCCAGAGCTATGATTCCATTACTGCAAAGGCAAACAGCACCATCTCTGAGCTGTCGCAGTGTCTGGACAACATCAGCATCAGGATGAAGAGCAGGCAGCTGCAGCTAAATCCTGTGAAGACAGGATTGATGCTGGTAGAGAAAGGGAAACATTTTGAAGGACTTGGAACTGCTAGCACTGCAGCAGCACTTTCTGTTGAGGACATTTGCTTTCAGAGAGCCAGAACCTCAGCTGTTGCAAATTGATGAAGTTAATGGAACTACATGCACTTACATCTGAGAATCTGTCCCAGATGGTCCACACTCTTGGCATAATTCTGGGTTGCTCTATTATAACTGAATACCCAGCAGCTGGAGTGGTAAAAAATGCCATGTTCTATCAGCAGCTGGCCAGAAGTCTTGCATCCCATCCTGTACAATTCAGACTTGGCCAAAGGTAATTTCAACAAACCAAACAAATAAACAAACACTGCATTCACTGTAATCATTTAAAGAGCAAGTGAAATTCTGTTTAGACACAAATAATAAAACTTGTATGAGGTCATTAATGGACAGATTGTGCTCCCAGTTGCCTTGGGATAAGCACTCTGATTTCACTGGCTTTATTCCAGCTTTACACTGGTGTGGCTGACAACAGAATCTGGCCCAAAGAGTTTACATGTCTATCCCTGAAGTTGTAAATAAAGGGCACATTGACTTTAGTGGGAGATTTGAGTGTGCAAGAATGCAAGAACAGGCCCAAATAAAGTTTAAAGTAAACTGTCAGGGTTTTTTAAGAGCCTATCCTCCCTTATGAAATCATTCTATATAATTTAATATAAAATTATATCCCTGCTATAGAATTTTATAGGCTGGTTCAAGAAGGTTATAGAAAAAAGATATTCTTTTAAATTCTGTAGGTCAGATTCTACCTCCTTTACTCATACTAAATAGCACTCATGGGGGAAGCTATGTGGCATTGCTCAGTATAAATAAAGGTGGCAGAAAATGGCCCTATATGTTTTGGAGTAATTTCTTTAGAACCCTATTAAATGCTATAGAACCCTATTGATTTTATCCCAGTGAAGTTATATAAGAATTTTCCATAAATATTGCCAAGGCCTGAATTCAGAGTTCTGTTTCTCCTCTAAGAATTAATGAATACCAATTATAGTCTCCTTCTTCCTGTGAGCCAAGTCTATTCCAAGCAGAGAGTGCAGCATGAATAAAGGGGCCAAGCTATGAGTGAGAGAATGAGACACCAGGGACCACTGAAATGAGAGATAAAAATCAAGGTACATTTCAATAAAAATAAAACCATACTTGTATTAGCCTTTCATTGCCTCCACCATAAATCTCAGCAAAGGAATGGACTCACATTATACGAAAACAAGGAGTCCGGTGGCATCTGAAGAAGTGTTTTTTTTACCTACGAAAGCTTATGTCAAATAAATCTGTTAGTCTTTAAGATGCCACTGGACTCCGTATTGTTTTTGTGGATACAGACTAACATGACTTTATTCGAAATATCTTTATTTATTGATACTTGACTTTATTTGAAATATCCTATAAAAAATCTGAGTCTCTCTATTTGTAATCTAATAATATGTATATAACTATATAACAATCTGCACAGCTGTAGCATCTTCTATTCACGGATCTCAAAGTGCTTACCACATGTGAGTGTAAACCAGCTGTGTGCTACTGTCTTCATTTTACAGATGGGGAAACTGAGTCAGGGAGTGGTTAAATGATTTTGCCAAGGTCACCCAAGAAATGTGTAGCAAAGCCAGGAACAGAACCTACGTTTTCCAAGTTCCAGTTCTGTCATGTACTGCATTTATGTATGTGGCTAGCTCTGTTGTGGTAACTGTAATACCATTGTCTTCTTTAGTTGATTGTATTGTACATTAATAAATTAGTAATTGATGGGGTAGTGTAGTGCGGCTTGGCCGTGGTTTGTCCCTCAGCGGGGCTGTGGGGTATCCCACCACCTCGCTCTAGTTCGCCAGCTGTTGGCTCTGCTGTCGTGGGGAATAACGCATGCCCGGTTTGGGGGTTCAGACCCCGGGGTGGGGTTGAGTCAATAGTCCAAAACCGATCCAGGCCCTAGATCAGGGTGGGGCAACAAGCACTGAGTCAGAATGCTCAGGCTCTCAGGCAGGGCTGAGCAGTACTCCTAGGCTTCGGCCTCTTCAGGCCAGGAGAAGGGGGAGTCTGCCACCCCGGAGTGGGGTTGCAGGGGGGACGCAGACCCTCCCACTCCACTGCATCCCAGCCGGGGGTCCTAGCAGCGGCAGACACTCACTTCTGTCAGTGGGGATCCTGGCCACAACACACTGACATTGGCTATGGCAGTGTTGCAGCCAGACTGGGGTCGGCTGCCCCCGGGCTACTTCCATACTCCCCCTCGTAGGGTAGCTGAGTCGTCGTAGCGTTACCAGTGGTCTCAAACACCATCGGTTCCTCTGGCTAAGTAGCCGATGGTAGGCTCAGTGGCTCCTCGGGGTAGCTGGTAAGAGGCAGGCTCGGCTCTTCCTCAGGGTAGCTGGCAAGAGGCAGGTTCGGCCCTTCCTCGGGGTAGCTGGAGCGGAGTGGTCCCAGCCAGTTCTCCCAGGGATAGCTGGTGCAGGGCAGGCTCGGCCAGTCCTCCTTGGGGTAGCGAGTGCGGGGCAGGCTCGGTTGGCCGGGTGTGAGCTCCGGCTGGCAGGCTCGGCCGCAGACGTCTGGCCCCTGCGGTGGCTGGGCCTCGACTGAGCTCTGCAGGCGAGCTTTTAAACTTCCGGGTCTGCGCCATGACCTCTGAGGGGTGGGCACAGGATCCAGCGGCTCCACCCACAGTGGTGGTAGGGGAGGTTCATCCCTCAGCTGGGCTGTGGGGTATCCCACTGCCTTGCTACACCCCTCCTCCCCCAAGGCTGGCTCCCGTCCATCGGGGTCAGACCCATCTGCTTCCCCCAGGGGGGACAAGAAGTCCGCGTTGGCATGGTCCTTACCGGCCCTATGGCGGAGGGTAAAAGCATATGGCTTTTGTGCCAGATACCACCGCATGAGCCGCATATTATTATTTTTCATTTGGGCTAGCCATCGAAGCACTGTGTGGTCGGTGACAAGTATGAAGGGGGCCCCCAGGAGGTAATACCGTAGGGCATCACAGGTCCACTTTACAGCCAAGGTCGCCTTCTCTATCACGGCATAGTGCCGTTCTCGCGGAAATAATTTCCGGCTGAGATATATAACGAGATGTTCCTCACCATCCACTTCCTGGGACAGGACTGCTCCTACTTCTGAGGCATCTGTTTGGAAGATGAACCCTCAGGAAAAGTCAGGACTGTACAGGACAGGTTCACGGCAGAGGCAGTCTTTGAGGGCCCGGAAGGCACGATCGCACTCTGGGGTCCACTCCACCCGTCGGGGACTGGTTTTAGTCAAGAGTCCCATTAAAGGGGCTGCAATGGAGGCGAAGTCGGGGATGAATCTCCGGTAGTAGCCCACCAGACCGGGGAATTGGCGTACCTGACGCTTCGTAGTGGGGGGTGGACATGCCGCTAGGGCTTGGACTTTTCCCACGAGCAGTCTCACTTGTCCCCTCCCAATAGTGTACCCCAGGTAGGTGGTCTCCTGCTACCCGATACGGCACTTCTTTGGATTGGCGGTCAATCCTGTGGCCCATAGGGACCGCAGGACCGCTGCCACTCGCTCCAGGTGGTTCTCCCAGCGATCGCTGTAAATGATGACATCGTCGAGGTACGCAGCCGCATACTCTTGATGACGATGAAGGAGGCAATCCATGAGCCGCTGGAATGTTGCAAGGGCACCATGGAGACCGAAGGGCATCTGGGTGAATTGGTAGAGGCCCGAGGCCGTGACAAATGCGATCTTTTCCCGTGACGCGGGGTTGAGGGGGATTTGCCAGTATCCTTTGCTGAGGTCGAAGGTTGTGAGGAAGCGGACCTTTCCTAAATGATCCAGCAGCTCATCTACCCGTGGCATTGGGTACGCGTCAAATTTTGAAATAGAATTGACACAGTGGAAATCGATGCAGAAGCGCTGGGTGCCATTCGGTTTGGGAACCAGGACTAGGGGGCTGCACCATTCACTCTGTGACAGTTCGATAACGCCCAGCTCTCGCATCACCCAAACTTCCTCCTCGATGACCTGCCGCATCCGATAGGGTAAGGGCCCGGTTGACTCTCGGATCACCACCCCCAGCTCAGTCTGAATGTTATGGTACTTGAGGGTCGTGTAGCCTGGCTCGGCGGTGAATGTCCTATGGAATGCGTGCAGGAGGCATCCAGTCTGTTTTCTTTGCTCCTCAGTTAGCAACTCCCCGCGCTGAGGTGTTGTGGGGTCTTCAGGCAGGATAGCCCGGGGCCCTAACTCTGGCTCTGGTGGGCCTAACTCCGGATCTAGTGGGTTGATCAAGAGGTCTTCTCATTCTCGCCAGGGTTTCAGGAGGTTGATATGGTACCTCTGGGTTTTCCTCCAGCGGTCAGGCTGGTTAATCTCATAGGTGACTGTCCTGACCTTCTGAACCACCTCATAGGGCTCCTGCCACCGGGCCAGTAGCTTGGATTTGTTGGAGGGCAACAGAAGCTTCCTGTGCCACCTTCCAAATTGTCTCAAACTAGCATTTCGTCTCGTGAGAGATGGTCCTGAAGCTGGAGGACATACTGTAGAAGGCCCTGAGTGGGTGATGGGGTCTGCTCCCAGGTCTCCCTCATGAGGTCCAGGAGCCCCCTCGGACGCCAGCCATACAGCAGCTCGAAGGAGGAGAATTTGGTGGAGGCTTGGGGTACTTCACGGACAGCTAGGAGCAACGGTGGGATCAACTGGTCCCATCGGTGCAGGTCTTCGGGAGAGAACTTGCACAGCATGTCTTTCAGGGTCTGGTTGAACCGCTCCACCAGGCTGTCGGTTTGTGGGTGGTACACGGAGGTGCGCAGCTGCTTAATCCCGAGGAGTTCACAGACCTGCCGTAGCAACTGGGAGGTAAAATTGGTACCCTGGTCGGTAAGGATTTCCCGGGGAAGGCCCATGCAGGCAAAGATCTTGACCAGTTCATCGGCAGTGGTCTTGGCAGTGATGCTCCGGAGCGGGACAGCTTCGGGGAAGCATATGGCATAGTCCACGATGACCAGAATGTATAGAAACCCAGCCCGGCTTCTCAGGAGGGGTCCCACCAAGTCCATCGCCACCCGCTCAAACAGTGTCTCCACGATGGGCATGGGTATTAAGGGGACCGGGGCCGTCCATGAGGGAGCGGCCAGCTGGCACTCCGGACAGGAGCTACAATAGTTCCACACCTCTTGGTGCACCACGGGCCAGAAGAACCAGGACAGAATTCGAGCAAGGGTCTTTTCCTGGCCTAAGTACCCGGCCACTGGGACATCGTGGGCAAGCCTCATTACTGCTTGTCGGTGGCACTGAGGCACCAACAGTTGTGTCTGGACCTCCCTGGTGCGGGAATCTCAATCCACCCGATAGAGGCCATCATGACGTAGCTCGAAATGGGGCCAGCTCTTAGCCCGGGCCTGATCAATCAGGGCGCCATTGACCACCGCGAGCTGTTTATATACCTGGTCCAGGGTGGGGTCCTCCCTCTAGTCCCGGAAAAAGTCTGTGTCGATCGTGGGCTTGTCGGTGGGCGTCAGCAGGAGGTCATCCGACGCGCCTTCCTGCCTCTTAGGCCCCGCCTCTTCAGCCTCCTCTGTAGGGTCCTCAGGGCGGTCCCCTTCCAATGCGGGGGTGACATCAGGGCTTTCCTGCGTATGTGACCTCAGAACGCCTGGAAACTCTAGCCAGTCCCGCCCCAAGATCATGGGGTAGGCGAGTCATGGGGCCAGGCTGACCACGATGGTTCGCGTGACTCCATCCACGGTAAGTGGGACTCGGGTACTGGCGTAAGGTTGAACGTCGCCATTTATACACTGTAACTGGATAGTTCCCAGTCGAGGGTCTTCGGGGAAGCTGAGGCTTTGGCGGACCAGTGTCTGCCCACAGTCAGAGTCAACCAAGGCCCGCGTCTGGCAGTCCCCAACAGCTACGGGCATGGTGACTATGGCAGCCTGCAGCAGTTGAGCACGGTTTTCTCCGGTGCAGACGTGCCCAGAGCTGCACTCCATCTCCGTGCAGTCCCATTGGAGGTGCACATGCTTCCCACAGGAGAAACAGAGCCCAATTTCGGATTGTCCGGGCCGGGTCGAACCACACTTCTGGCTCGTAGCGGGACTCTGCGGGGCACGGCCAGTCCCGGTCTTGAGGCCCGTAGGGGTTTGCTGAGGGGGACCCTCGGGATGCCTATACCGGGGTTCCTGACTCTGCGGGGGAGTCCGTGGTTCAGCGTGGGTGCTCACCCGTCTTTCAGGGTTGGGGCGCTTGAGCCCTGGAGGGTGACTGTGCGTGCCCGGCCCGACCGGAGTTTCAGCTGCGAGGAAGTTCTCCATGAGGGTGGCGGCAGCCGTTACTGTTGGGGGCCGGTGCCGGAGCACCCAAGCCCTTCCCCACGACGGGAGGATGTGGAGGAACTGCTCCAAAACAGTTAGCTCCATGAGCTCTTCGGGGTTCCGCCTGTCGGGCTGTAGCCACCACTTACATAGGTCTCTCAGCTCCTGATCCATCAACCGGGGGCGGGCGCCCGCATTGTAGGCCAGACTCCGGAACCGCTGCCGGAAGGTTTCCGGGCTGACATCTAAGGCGTCCAAAATCGCCGCCTTCACCCGAGTATAGTCCCTGGCATCATCTGTGGATAAACCGCAGTACACTGTTTGCAGCCTCCCCGTCAAGTATGGGGCCAGGAGGGTGGCCCACTGGTCAGGGGCCCACCTGGCAACCTGAGCCACCCTTTTGAAAGTCACCAAAAAGGCCTTGGGGTCATCCAGCGGGCCTATCTTAGTCAGTCTTATGGGCGGGGTTAGCCGAGGGGTCCCATCTGTGCCTCCTGGCTGGAGGTCCGGGGGCCGGGGCAGCACCGTCACTAGCTGCTGCAAACGTTATCCCTGGAACTTTTGGTTCTGTACCGTCGGGTCCTGGATCAGCTGCTGCTCTTGTGCTCCCAGCTGCTCGACAAGCTGCTGCTGCTGCTGCTGCTGCTGCTGCAACTGGGCAGCCTGCTGTCGCTCCTGGCTCTCCATCAGAAAGGTGAAGAGCTTGGCCAAATCCATGTCTCCTGTGGGGGATTGCTCTCTCCCAGACCCTTTTTCACAGGGGTCAAGGGCTCGTGCCCACATTCTGAGCAGAGTCCCCACTTCTGGTACCAAGTGTAGTGCGGCTCGGCCGCGGTTTGTCCCTCAGTGGGGCTGTGGGGTATCCCACCGCCTCGCTCTAGTTCGCCGGCCGGTGGCTTTGCTGTCGTGGGGAATAACACACACCCAGTTAGGGGGTTCAGACCCTGGGGTGGGGCTGAGTCAATAGTCCGAAACCGGCCCAGACCCTAGGTCAGGGCGGGGCAACAAGCACTGAGTCAGAATACGCAGACCCTCAGGCAGGACTGAGCAGTACTCCTAGGCTTCGGCCTCCTCAGGCCAGGGGAAGCGGGAGTCTGCCACCCCGGAGTGGGGTTGCAGGGGGGACGCAGGCCCTCCCACTCCACTGCATCCCAGCCTGGGGCCCTAGCAGCAGCGGAAACTCGCTGCTGTCAGTGGGGATCCTGGCCACAACACACTGGCATTGGCTATTTCAGTGTTGCAGCCAGACTGGGGTCGGCTGCCCCCAGGCTACTTCCACACTCCTCCTCGTAGGGTAGCTGAGTCGTCGTAGCGTTACCAGCGGTCTCAAACACCATCAGTTCCTCTGGATACGTAGCCGATGGTAGGCTCAGCAGCTCCTCGGGGTAGCTGGCAAGAGGCAGGCTCGGCTCTTCCTCAGGGTAGCTGGCAAGAGGCAGGCTTGGCCCTTCCTCGGGGTAGCTGGAGCGGAGTGGTCCCGGCCAGTCCTCTCCGGGGTAGCTGGTGCGGGGCAGGCTCGGCCAGTCCTCCTTGGGGTAGCGAGCGCGGGGCAGGCTCGGTTGGCCGGGTGTGAGCTCCGGCTGGCAGGCTTGGCCACAGACGTCTGGCCCGTGCGGTGGCTGGGCCTTGACTGAACTCTGCAGGCGAGCTTTTATACTTCCGGGTCTGCACCGTGACCTCTGAGGGGCGGGCGCAGGACGCAGTGGCTCCGCCCACAGTGGTGGTAGGGGAGATTCGTCCCTCAGCTGGGCTGTGGGGTGTCCCACCGCCTTGCTACAGTAGTATAAAGGAAGGGCTAGACCATGCTATTAAGGTCCATCCCTGCAACAGGGAATGATCCAGAGGCCACCTCCCATGCCAGCTGGTGGCAGGCATTCTGTCTCAGAGAGGCACAATGCCTTTTGAATATCCCCAGCATATAAGGGAATCACAGCCGCTACTTATATGCCTTTATGAGGTGCAGCTCACTCTGCCCTGACTTCTGGTCTACTTCATGGATTGACGTGAAACCATGGCCCTGCAAGTTCCCCATCCATTTCTGCTGCTTTTGTTATGTCATGCACCCACAAGGGAATAGAGAGGGGGCAATCCGTGTGCCCTCTTTAGAACAGGGACTATAATACTGCCTGGCCCTTTTATGGGGAACACACATTCCTTGTGAGTTCCACTCTCACCGTGCATCTATCCAAACAGGGTCTGGCCGATAGTTTGCAGTGACATCTGGCAGGGAAGGCAGAAGTGCAAGAATCCACAGACTGTCCAGCTGCTTAACTTTGCCTGTATTTTTTACAGACTAATGCAGCCTTTAAATATTTTCCTTTTCAGGTAGAAACATCAAAGTCGTCAATGACTAAAAATCTATTTGCTACTAAGAGTAAAACGTTTACACAGTCTTTACCAGCGTCTGGGCTACTTTCTTGCTTTTTTTTTTTTCATTATTTAATGAGAGACTATTCAGGAGTAGAGGATCTAAGACAATAGATATATTATTCCTTTGAGTCATTCTGTCAGTCCTAGTCACTCTCCTCCACACAGTGAAGAGGATAGTGTTTTATGGCAATTAAAAATGTAAGACGTACTGAGGATTGAGTTTCCCTTTTTACACCTACAAGATTGGGTTCCCAATAGTACTGAAGAATGTAACATGCATTACTGCCAATGCTGTTGAGAACAGACTTTCTTATGTGGTGAAGGGCTATTAGTGAGCCAGCAATGGCACTTCCATTTTCTTGTCTAGGATCTCGGGTTGTTAGTGGTTAAAGTACCAAAGTCATTGGGAACTGTAACTGATTAAGATTCCTGTTCTCCAGTTGTCCAGAGTTAGAGCAGCTGTAATACAATAGTTAGCTTTGTAAAATTGCAGTGAAACAGTGAAGTTATTAGCATGTACAATAACAAATGATGGAAGCTAAGGGACATGGTCTCATCTCAGTGTATGGGATCCATATGTATCATGTTCATTAATGCTCTATGCAAATTGATCTAAAATATTTATCCTGTCAGCCAAGATTCCCTTAAAGCTGATCTACTGGGATTTTAGATTTGAACATAGTGTCTTTATTTTAAGATAAATACAATGAGAAATCAGAGCTTTGATGAGAAGGACAAGTTGTCTCTTATTGTTACTCGATGTGCATAGGTAGGATAACTTTTGTGTTTAGCATATTAGAAAACCTGGCATAATTTTATTATTTTTTTCTAAATGCTGAAACAAACTAGGAAACATGTTTAAGTTGCTCTTTGACTGATACATCCACTAGACATGTGGTCTAGTAGCTTGAGCATAGGATGATTTTCCCATGTGTGATATGGCAATAATATTCACCTACCTCAGAGTGAAACCCTTGCATAAGGGATACATAGTGGGCTGCAGTTGTTATTACAGCCCAGAGGTGTCTTAATGGCTGTTGAGCAGCTGTACACTACTCTGTACCTTTTCTCTGGTTTGTGAAGAAGATTCTGTCCACTAACACACACACAAAGCCTGTTCACTCAGGCTTAGTGCAGGGAATGATAAATAGACTGTAGGACTTTCAAACTGGTGTAAGGACAGAGAACTTCATTCATCTTGCATTGGCCTGCTAAACCCAGGGTTATGAGTTCAATCCTTGAGGAGGCCATTTAGGGAATTGGGGTAAAATTCTTCTGGGGATTGGTCCTGCTTTGAGCAGGGGGTTGGACTAGATGACCTCCTGAGGTCCCTTCCGATTCTATGATTCTGTCTTAGAATGCCAACATGCAAATCCCTTGTTAATGTTACTGAGGCACACACAGAGGAGAGAGCAGACCCCTTGGTGACTGCAGAGATCAATTTGAGATGTTCCAAAAATTAAGAAAAGTTAGTTTCCTTACTAATATTATAAGCTTTAATAAAGCCTCTGTTTGTTCTTCCAAGATGCAATTTATTAGAACTAACACTGAGAAGTAAGCAGTTAGAAGCAACTCTTTTTAGATTAGACTAGATGCAGATAGTAACCACTGCTAATAATATTTTTAGCAGAACATGGAGAAATGTACAGTTCTATATTCCATGCAGCTAGAGATTCAGTGCATTACTACTTCCTTTTCCACCTTTCTTAAGCTTTGACATAGGGTATTGCTGGCACTCTTACTCATTGCATTATGATTGATTGCACTTTTGCACAGAAAGAGTGCACGCTGGGTAGAGAACACATAATAAAGAATATTGAGTAGCATAACACCATCCCTTCTCATGGACATTCAGTGGTATAGAAGTACATGGAAAATTAAATGGGTTTGTTCCTGGAGCCTTAATGCTCCAGCTGTTCTACAGCAGATTTCCTGTCCTGCGGGTGAATTCTGTTGAATGACACTGAGTTCTTCTAACTGATACTCCCGACTGCATTTCAGCATGACATGTGGATTTAAAGGCATCTGTGTGAACCTGAAAAGGTTTGAAAATTTGGTTTGATTCAAATAGATACCAAAATATTCAGATGCTTCCTTAAATCTTATACTTAGCCCCTTATTTTGTGATGACACTATCACTAATCACCTAATTCTGATCTCCCTTATATTGGTTGTACACTTGTGAGAATCTGTTGAGCTACTCCTGATACTTGCCTGTAAATAAGAATAGAATCATATCTCATAGTAGTAGTCGTAACTTGTACTGACTCGTATGCTCCCGAACATTTCAGTTGTATGCCCTTGACCCTCAAAAAGTCACAAGTTCTGTCTGTCCCTCAGATTTTCAAACAAAGTGAGATCCCTTAAGATGCAGTTGATGTTTTAGCTTAATTTTGGCTTTATATTACACATGAACTACAGAATAAATAATATTTGGTTCAGTGTTTAATCCAGAAAATTCTCTCTCCTTTCAGCTCCTATAAATGCTGATTGACCTCTGAGGGAAGTTTAATTGCACCAAAAATAAATGTCTTTGGATGCAGCAAGAAATAAATTTGCTTTAGAACTCACAGTCTGCCTTATTAGAATAAACTGTTTTACTGCTCCACCAAGGCCTGTTAGGAGGGTTAGAATGGAGACATATGCTGCATCTTGCCTGCTCCACATAGCAATCACATGTAGCCAATCAGTCACTATTATTAAGAGATGTGGTTGGCGGGGAGCCATGAGTCGCTGTGGAAATGACAGTGTAACAGACTCCAGATTACATCTGCATGCAATACCTCATGTTTGTGGCATTTGGTTTTGCTATGGCTATGTCTGAGCCATGTTAACAACACTGGGAATTGGCTGTGTAAGGATGTGTTGAGCAATGGAAATGGGCTTGACATCTAAATAACATTCCTATTGGAACTGCATGTCGTACTTATTCCTGTTTCTTGATTACCTCATTAACGATACCTTGGTTGGTTGGAAAGCATGGATCAAATTCTGCTTGGTCACATAGGAATACGTCTGGAGTAACTGTATTTGAAACTTTCTTTCACTTCATAAAATACCTTATCTAACCACCAGGCTGAAGAATTGTGCTTTGCAGACTGTTGAGTTCAAGGCAGGCACTTTTACGTGCATGAGACCAAAGAGCAACTGATGTTTAGGTCAGTACCCTAAATAGCTGCTCAAAGTAATACAGTAATGGTGTGATAGACCGTTACTGCTAATCTCATTTCCTGGTCTAAACAATGCCTGAAATTGCTCATGGGATGCACTGGCAGTCTGGACTGCTTGGTGAAAATGCGATAATTTGTAACAACTCACATTTCTATAATTTTATTTATAAGCACATTTCTCAAAAGGTTTGACAAAGCCTTTAATTACAGAACAGTAGTAGACTGAGTGTCCACAGGAAAACGTAGCTACCATTTAAAGCTTAGCTATATCACTCTTTCAGCTGTCAACATTAATGTCAAGTAATGAGTAGTGGCGTGAGTGAGAGAAAGGATATTGGCAGGACAACTCCATGGCTGTTCTTAGTGTAAAAGGTCATTGAATTTTTAAACTTTCAGTGAACAAACCGCCACCTAAACAGGCAGGAAAGGAGACTTATGTTGAAGTTAATGCCAACACATCCAGTGGCTGCCATTGTAAGGCAGCTTAAATAAATAGATACACAGCAAAGAAAGGAAATCTCCATATAGGGCCTGAACCACAGCCAATTAAAGTCACTGGAAAGATTCCCATTGGCTTTAATGGCTCCCATAGTGCATTTAGCTCTGCTGAATGTTCTGCAGCACAAGTTACTCAATTAGTGCCACATTGTTGACCTCTTACTCACAATTGTGAGCAGATACTTTAATTGCTCACCAGTGTGACTTAAGAGTTCAAAATCTGGCCCTTAATAACAAGCATTGCCATCCAAAAGATCTCAATGCATTTCACAAACATTAAAGCATTTTCCCCCACCCTCCCCAATTTACAGCTGCTCTCAACCTTCAAAAGTTGTGATGTTCCTGGGGAAGCTGAGATACGAAATCATTTGCCCAAGGTCATACAGCAATTTGGTGACAGAGCTAGACATATAATGCTGGTCTTCTGACTCCTAGTCTGGTGTGCTGTTCACTGGAGCATGCTGTCTTCCCTAAGCAGAGTTAATCACAGGTGACATATGTCGGTTCTTCTGCTCAGTCTGGAGTCTGGCTGTGACCTTTAGTCAGAGTTGTAGGTATTGCTCATTGAGTTACCTGATAGACAGTTTACCTTGTCCTATGTGCTTCACTTGGACCTCTGTTTGCTCAGTTATCACCATGTTCAACTCAAGGTTTGGTAAATTACAGTTCAATGTTTTTGGTTCATTTAACATTATAATTTTTAATCAGCAGTATTCATAATCCTGTTCAACTTGTTTGTAATTACTGAAAAGATTAGGTGGTGCCTACCTGCTAAAATGCCATTAAAGAGGCTACAGAATATTAAACAAAAGATAAAGAGAAGGAATGAAAAGGTGGGCAGTTAAACTGTTTCTGCTTCTGTTTCTGCTTTGCCATAATTTAGAAGCTGAAGAAGTTTATACAATTCTGATTTTTTGAAAGGGTAACATTTTTTGCCAAATAAATATTAGACACGGTGACTAGTAAAAAGGAAAAATATGCTACTTCATTTTAGAGTCCAGACATTGGCCAGATTCAGAAGTGACATTACATCGGTAAATCAGTATAAATGGGTGTAAATTGCATGTATTCTGAAGAGAAGTTGGGATTGTAGCAGATAAAGTGACTGACAGGACTTTTAAAAGCAGGCCACTCATTTACTGACTCCAAGATGTTACCCACTTTCCTCTTGTTTAATCCTTGAAACCTGAAATACCTATTGATCCAATGTTAACTCTTGAATTTGTGTGTCAGAAGAGGTTGTAGTTTGTAGGCTTAATTGTGGAGGATTGTCTGACAAACATCTAATGCCATTCTCAACTATTTTCTTGATGAATTCCTCCAAGAATTCCTTTTGTTCCTATTGTAGCCCCTAGAAATATCATAAACTGATATATGCGACATTAAACCTATGCTAGCAATTGCTCAGTCAGTTCACTTGCTTTTCTCTGGAGAGTAATAATAGTTCACAGTAATATGTATATTATTTGTATTTCTCTCTGCACCCAAAGGTTCACTAAGCACCTTCCAAAGCAGAAAGACAAGATCCCTTCCTTGAAGGGCTTGCGGTCTGTAATGGGCATGATGTAATGTGCCTGTAGCAATACAGAAGAGAGGTGGAGAGGGAAGATCAGTAGCACCAATGCAATTATGCTCAGCAATGGCACAGCACACAGAATGATGAATAAAGAGAGTTGGGGGGAGCTGTTTGCTTTTTGGTCTCTGTTAATTGACCCCATTCACAGTTTGGGGCTGTCATAAACAGATAGCTAAGGGTTAATGTTTCTTTTCCCTGTAAAGGGTTAACAAAGGGAACCAAACACCTGACCAGAGGACCAATCAGGAAACTGGATTTTTCAAAGTCAGGGAGGGAACTTCTGGGTAGTTTTTGTCTTTGTCTGCCTGTTTTGTTTTCTCTCAGCTATGAGAGAAGAGGGTTTCTTTCTATCTCCAAGCTTCTTTCTACCCTTCTGTTACCAAGGTGTGAGTACAAAAGGAAAAGCAATAGGTTTATATTGTATTTTGTATTTACGTGTATGTACCTTGCTGGAATGTTTCAAATTGGTTATCTTTTTGAATCAGACTGTTTATTCATATTTTCTTATAAGCAATAGCCCTGTATATGTCATCTTGATGCAGAGTTTGTGTGTTATGTCTTTTTCTTTCTTTTTTATATTAAGTTTCTTTTTAAGACTTGTTTGAGTTTTT
>NC_133773.1:122448557-122548139 GCF_003597395.2 Chelonoidis abingdonii
TTGGGGAGACCCGGGAGAGTTGATCAGGTACTCCGAATCCTGATTGGTGGCAGCGAGATCAGATCCAAGCTGGTAATAAGCTTGGGGGAGGTTCATGCTAAGCACCCAGATTTTGGACGCTAAGGTCCAGATTTGGGACAGGAGGCTTATTACAGGGGCCTTATCCTGTCTTTGCAAAGTAAGTTGTGTTCTTTCTGCACCTCCACACATCCTTTCCTAACCAACAAGAGCTTACTTGGCACAATCAGAACTCATCTTACTTTGTGGAGAATGAAGCGCATGTCAGAACAGACTCCAGCTCACTCTGCATCAACTATAGTTACTCTGCACTGGTGACAACAGTAAAAACTGCATTTTCTCAGTAATCTTAGCAGATATCTCTCACAAGACATGCAGTGAGAAAATGTGGCACCATTTGGACAGAGTCCGTCTCCTGATCATAGTGACACTTGTCACAATACATTCAAATGGTTTCTAATTTATATCATAGGTGGGATACATATAGTTTAGTGGTACAGTATAGGCATCAGATTCTGATTCTCTGAACTCTCTGGAATGACAGGTTCTACTACTAGCACGGTTGACTAATCCTCTTCATCTTTTTGAGGCAAATGAATTATCTACCCTGAAATTTACCACATAGGTATCTTCCCATTGAGAGTCTAACAATTGAAATTGTATTTCCTCTGTCTGGATGCTAAATATCCTACAGCACTTTTGATAAAGGATGAGTTTTGCATTGGCATCCTTACAAATAAATAATCCTCCATCCTCAGCTGTTGGATAACACACCCTGTTGGTTGTCATCCTCCCACCACAGAAGCAGCAGTTTTTCTGTGGAGCTATCAATATTTAGGATCTTTTAGTAACTTTTGTGAAAAGTGCTAATCACACAATGTAAATACCAAAGATGTTGTATGCAAATCTACTGAATGGGCAGTTTTGCTCTTGTGAGGATCAGCAGCAGGAGCAGTTGGGGTATTGAGATGAGCAATGCCAGCTTTTGATGCTTCAAAGAGTTGGAGAAGGCAGAGGCAAATTAACAGTTCTTTGAGAAAACAGTAGAGTGTGCTACCAGGTTTCTGACAGATGGGTTTCTGTAATAAGGCCTCCACTACTGTTGTTGACTTAAGAATTCAAGGGAGTTAACACTGGATCAAGAGGGATTTCAGAAGGTCTCAAGGATTATAATGGGAGGTGGGCGGGTGATATTATTGGGTCAGTCTAGAAGTTAGTTGGTGATCAATCAGGCGAAGACATAATGTAGACTGCAACAATAATGTGCTGAAATTATTATAAAGCATGTGTGTGCAGGGGGTGTCTTTTCATCTTAAAAATGTCACTTACGAAATATAACACCTTCACTGCTGTCTTCTGTGCTGTGATACAGCATAGTAATATTCTCTGAAGTGCCATTGGTCCACTGGAAATGACACGTCTAGCATTAATGCCACGTATCTGATAATATCTTTGAAACACAGATGCTCCAGTGGAAGATAGGAGAGAGGTGGATAACAAGAATATCCGGAGTTGTTATCGTTAATGAAGATACAATTTTTGGAAGGGATGTCAAAATTCATGCGTCAGACCTTAAACAATCTCTAACTGTTAAGAGATCAGCATGAGACCTAATGTGTCGGGGGGGCACTATCCCAGATCTGTGGGGTTCTTACACCTTCCTTTGAAGCACAGTATTGTAGAGGCAGAGGGTTAGAAGGGACCACAAGGGTCATCTAGTCTAACCCCCTGCCAAGATGCAGGATTTGTATCATCTGGTGCTGGAGACAGGATACTGGACTAGTTGGACCTTGGATCTGATCCAGACTGGTAATTCCTGTGTAGAAAGAGTATGCCTAGTAGGAGGGCACAACAGAAAAGTAGCTGATCTACTATAGAAATGGTTACTATATTAGATAAAATCAGGCATGAAGTTAGGTAGCAAGGAAAGGACCTAGATTATATAATGGCACCACTGAAGGGGAATCTGTGTGTAAGTGACAGAAATGTCTTTGAAATATTGAGAGGCAAATTAAGTGTATGAAACAGTAGTGAGTTTCCATATTGCCTCATGAATCCATTACACTCAGCAGCCTGAAATAGCTAGTTGTCTATTGATGTATGTAGACACATTGGGGGTCCTAATTTTGGCTGGGGCCTCCAGGCACTAATGTGATACAAATTATACATTGAAATCATAATAATAATATTTAAAAAGCATTGGAGATGCTGTTAGCATTGTAAAGGAAATAAAAATAAACCAGGGTTTTCTTTTTGATACTGGAGAAAACTTTTAAATAGACCAGGCTAAATCCAAAATGCCATTTCAGACATTTTTCTTGCTAGATCAGATCACTGCCTCCTTGGAAAAACAAGTGGATGGTCTAATGATACAGAGAGAATACCAGAAGTTTACACTAACTGTACAAACGGAGAGTGGGTTGTTTGGGATTCTTGTCACGCTCAGAAACAAGATTATCTGGGACCAATAGTGCTGCAGGAAATGTTATAAACAACTTGTCACACACATCCAAGAGGGTATCTTGTAAGCAGCAGATGGGCAAAGCTAATCAGGCCAGAGCTCAAAAACATGAGCGAAAGAGAGAGAGACAGCTTAGCAGGAAGCTATAGGTGTAATGTTTAGCTGAGGTTTTCTTTTTTTTTATTTTTTAAAAGTGAGCAGTATTGCAATAGAAAGCTGGTAAAAAGAAATGTAGAGCTAGATAGCAGAGAAAGAAGTCCAGGCTCTGATGATAACACAGCCAGGCAGCGTAGTACAGTAGGCATGAATGCAGAAATTCTGACTTGGCTGTGTTGTGAAAAACAAAGTGCACTGTGAACACCGCTTAGCAGTATTTGTGGTAACTTGTGTCAGATGAGTGCCATGAACCAGTTACAGAATTACTCCTGAGGGCATTCTGCGCCAAAACATTCAAAATTCTGTGCCGAAAAATAAAAATTCTGGGCACAATATTTTAAAATTCTGCAAATTTTATTTGTCGTATAAATGTGGAGGCTCCAGCATGGTGATAGGAATGACCGTGCAATTGGAAGTTTTCAGGTACCATCACTATAAAACAGTTAGCTGAAGGCAGTGACTCATTGTCAGTGGGGCTGCAGAAAAAGATGAGTTTTCAGAATGAATTTGAAGGCATTTGATTTGTAAATAATTGAAGAGATGGGGCTAAATTCTACTCTCAATTAAAGCAGCATAAATCCAGATCAAATCCTAACTTCAGTGGAGTTATTGCAGATTTCCATCCCTTTGATTGAAAGCAGAATTTGGCCTGTGCTTTGCTATTTGCTTCAGATTATATTATAATGGTAAGAATGAGTTGACAAAGTTCATCCCTCATATTTTACTGATGTTTGACTGTCAGTGCAGCATCTTCCTCTTAGGTGCAGACCATGCAAACAGCCTCCTCAGAGATTAATGGAAGTGTCATTTGTGAATGAGAGCTTGCAAAGTTCCTGTAAGAAAGAAGCATCTACTTCTTCTCCTGGGAGACAGAGCTTGTCACCTGTAAGCTGCTTTCAATTTTCTGAGTCCATCAGGCAGATCTGCAAGAAAGTTGTGTTCTGTATTTGTGTTGAAAAATTCATGAAGATTCCTGATTGAAAGACCAGCAATCAGATTTAATTCGTTTTCACAGTGTAAATATGTGGGATTTCTCTACAGTAGTCTGCTGATATTTTGCTGAAAAAAACATCGTCAAGACTGGTAGTGATGAGAAGTCCCATATAATTCTAAAGTAAAAAATGTATTGATTCTGATGACAGTTGCTTAGTTTCTTCTTGAATTTGACTTATTTTAAAGCGTTATTTTTTTATTATTTTTTATTTTGTGGTGCTTCAGTAATGCATATCAGAACAATATATGAAGATCTTGCAATCATCTGCTATTCAGGAGAAGTGAGAACATAAACATTACTTCTTGCTTTATAAAGAAGAATATTAATCTCACTCCACCATACCTTTCTAAACCTCTGCAGTGGATAAATGATATTACAATTCTTCAAGCATGTAGGGAAGGGAAAGCCTGTTGCTTTACTTATGCTGTCAGCTATCACTGACAACATAAACCCTGTATTCTTACTGATGCTGACAGTTTGTAGAAGTCATGAAAAAAATGAATTCTTACTCAGATATGCTGCTTACCTAGAGTGCATTGTTAATGTGAGGTTCTATTTCTGGATGGGATAAAAAATTTCTTCAGTAATCTTCTTTTGATTTTACTGTTTCATTTTCCAGTCTGTATTCTAAAAGCTATTAATACATCAGTGTGATCATTTTAATGTTAAACTTAGCACATATGGTAACTCCTGGATAAAATCCATTTTTTTAAAAGGAAAATTAAATGTATGCATACATAGTGTTTGTGTATCTCTCCTTATCTAGTATCTCATAATAGTGTCTTTACTATATCACAATGTATAAACAACAAAAACCATGGAATTACTCCGTTATAGGATGATTATTACAAGAGCAATTCTGCTTTGTAATCATACGTGTTAAATTCTGATACAATGTGTGGATTGCAGAATGACTCCAAATGTAATAATTTTGTTTTGTGCGGGTCATAAATAGATATGTAAGTACACTGCAGTAATATGAGTTCTAATTGTCGTGTAGTTGTAGAACAGTTAGATGGCTATTTGTCCCTTATAAATTGGTAGCTATATTTCCTGTTAATGTCAGCTGTACCTTTTAAAGTGTTTCCATTTTCTCTGCCGCAACTGAATGTCATTTCCCAGTTGACTAAATCCTATATAAGTGCAGAAAATATAAAATTTTAAAATGTCAGCAACAGCTTAATTCTCTCTCTCTCTCTCTCTCTCTCTCCTCTGTATACTCAGACATACAAATAGTAGGGAAAAGAAGATGCATGTTTTTATCACTGCTGTTTAGGATGAAATTTCAAACAGCGTTTTAAATCTCTCCATCACAAACAATTATATGGTGTAAAATAGTGGTCACAGATTTAATGAGGGACACTGTCAACTTGCTTAAAGCACCATTCTGTGAGCAAATCTCAAAGGGATTCCGTATAGAATTATGCACTATGTATCATGAGTATGGGTGGTGAAATCTGACCTTTGATTTTTAGGGGCAAGAGTGGAGTTTCAGACAGCCCATACCTTATTTATATGAATAGATTTGTTCATGATTTAAAATTACAATTAAAACTGTTTTATGGGATATAACAGTTCTCTTCAATGTCATGGTCCAAGATACAAAAGCATTGTGCTAGTTCATCACAATTGAATACTGAAATTGACAGAAATCAATGTGGCCCTGAAGAAGAGCTCTCTGGAACTCGAAAGCTTGTCTCCCCCATCAACAAAAGTTGGTCCAGTACAAGATACTGCCTCACCCACCTTGTGTCCCCAATATTCTGGGACCAAAATGGCTACAACACTGAATATAAACCAGTGTGAACACAATTAGTCTTCTAAATGATCTAAAATGAGTGAACTTCAGAATAAACGTGATAAGTAATTAGATTTGATATCTATTTGTACTTGGGGCTTTTGCAAGCTTACAGAAGTGCTGCACAAGAACGTATAAAAGGTATCTCTCTGGGACAGAAGGGACTAGAGATGAGATAGGAAGTCTTATAAGGCAAAAATCCCATTGAAATATGCAGCTTCATGGAAATCTCAGACTTCTGTTTTTACATGTTTAGTTTTAAACTGAGAAGATAAACGTGAGAAGGGGAATTTAGGACACCAACTGGTATGTGTGATTTGTGTTCTGACCAGAGTGGTGTCTTCAACCTTTCACTGTCCCTTTAATAGAATTTGCTTCCATTAGGAACATAGGAATTGCCATAGTAGATTGGATACAAGGTCCATCTGACCTAGTGTCCTGTCTTTAACAGTGGCTGGTATCAGATGCTTTAGAGGAAGATGTAAGAATCGTACACGAGGCAGAGATCATCTGCCTTCCATGTTAGGTCTCATCCTGATATGTACTAGAATTGGCTGAAGGCCTGAGTTTCATATCCCTTTTGAATTGTGTGTGTTAACTATGTTAACTCAGGATATTATTTTTGTTACCATATAAATGTCCAATATCTCTCTTAATCTTGCTAAGTTCTTGGCCTCCATGATTTTCTTTGGCAATCGGTTCCAGAGCTTATTTATGCCTTGTGTGGAAAAAAAGTATTTCTTGTTTTCAGTTTTGAATTGACACCTTTAAATTTCATTATCTGTCCCATAAATCTTATATTATGAGACAGGGAGAACAGAGGCCCCTGTACCAGTCATAATTTTATATACTTTAATTTTGTCCCCTGCTAATGTCTCCTTCGTATGGTAAACAGATCCAATCTTTCTAATCTCTCTTCAAAAAATAATGCTCTGCTAACAAAGGACTCCTGGAAATACAGGTAACCCTATAAAAATGTCTCTTGAGCATGTGCACACACACATACCATGTTTGCAACATATATACCAAATAGAGCATGGAATCAGAAAACGATGTTCTGTCTGGTCAAAGACCTGGATTTGCATCTATCAGGGTGATGAAAGCTGATGTTAGCCTCAGAAAATCCATCTCATATTTTGGAGGGTAGGGAGACAGTAACGTCTGTATTCTAAAACCAAATATATTGATTAAGGCTGTCTCTAAATAGCATTGCTGAATTCTCAGCTCCTCACCAATATAATGGAGTCAGAGAAATAGACATTTGGGGCCTGGTTTGAAGATCACATATAAAAATGTAAAGCAGGCAAGAAGTCAACAGAGATGCATAGGTGGATTTAAACATGGTTTTATGAGTGCAACTAAGCAGAATTTGAACAACTTTTCTTCTTGTCACCGATGGCCCTTTGTTCCTGCTACACCTCCCCCCTTCTATCCATTCTTTAGCTGTTCATTAATTTAACGCAGCTAGAGACTCCCTTATCACCATAGTTTGGACACATTTGGTACTTAAACCTTTTATATTTTCATTTGTGCTGACTAAGGAGTTATATGCCTATCTTAAGTCACAGCAGAGCTGCTAATCACCATAAAACCAGGGCTGGTAACAAAAAATGCATCAAAATTGTTGTTGATAGAAAATTGGGTTTTAGTCTAAACAATTTTTTTTTCACAAAAAGTATCTGCATTCCACAGAATTTTTTCATTTAACAACCAAATGCCCCCAAACCAAAATATTTCAGCTGAAAAACTCATGTTCCCATTCTCCTCTATGGGTGAGGCTTCCCAACTGAACTACATCTCTAATGATGCACCATTGGCATGATTCCCAGGATGCATCACCTCTCCTCTGAGGAAGAGAGCCCATGATACATAATACGAAATGTTGTCCGACCCCTGAGTCCAGAATTTCCAAATCAACATCTTTCGGTTTCAGAATTTTCAATGAAAATCTAAATGTTGCTCATTAACACCCCCCCCACATTTTTGACCAGCTGTACACACAAAAAAGTTCCATATTGTGCTCCTAATTCCTTGGCCCAGTTTCATTTAAATTGTAAAATAAGTGCATTATCATTATGTAAGAAACATGTTTAGCTTTAAAATGTAATTTGAAGTGTTTTTAATACCTCATTGCTTCAAAGTATGTCATCTTGACATGGATTCCCATGTACCTTACTGCCCATTCTTCTTTCCATGATGGTTATAGTCTGTTGTGTGTATAAATGTTTCTTCCACCTTCCCGTTATGATCACTCTCAAAGGCATCTGAAGATGGCCATGGCTAACTACTTCCCAGAAGAATCGCTCATCGGACCAGTGGTCCAATCCTGTAAAGGCATGTGCTTAGCTCTACGCTGAGTTGTCCCATTGAAGTCAATGTACTTCTTACATAATGACTTCGCACTTGTTCTGTAATTTAAATGAAATCAGCAGAGTCATTGATAATGAATAAAGTTAAGCATGAGTCTAATGACATCTTCACATTGCCCCGCAGTTCGGACTGTGGGGATATGATATATGCAAAGTGCTGTGGTATAACTCTGCATTTGGAAGCTATGGACATGAACGAAAAGGTTCCTACTTGGTGTTAGAGTAGTCCAGTTTGAAGAAGACTATGTTAATGCAAGCTATGAATTTTTCAGTTCGCACCTGTGGCATCCACACAGAAGAGTTATAGTGCAGCACTATGGTGCACACTGCAGTTCATACCCCTATAGTCCAAACTCTGGTGCAGTGTAAACATGCCCTTAGACTCGTGCTTAATTTTAATTTATGCAGTGTAGACATGCCCTGAGTCTTTCCAGTTGCTGCCTAAGACGATAAAAGCCTGAGAAACAGTTATGTGGCAGAATCTATCCCTTAATTTTGTAAGATTAGGTTTGGGATTTCTGATGGAATGGTATGATTATTGGGTAATGCAGAAACTGTGCTAAAACTATACTGTACATAGAAATTGAGAAACCCCAACTTTTTATACCAGCAGTTGTCTTTATGTCATTTAGAGTATATATTTTAGTTGAAAAAATGCTGTTCTTTTAATTGTCAAATTCCTTGCACCTAATCTTAGACAAAAGCTGTTAATTATTATGAAAAGAGAGGTCAGAAAGAGACAACGTATATGACAGACTCAGTGACAAGTCTAAAGTCATAAGTACATCTGCCTATGTACTGCTTGTCTTATGTGTCAAGGAGACCAAAGATTCTATAAGCAAAGTATCTTTCATAACTGACATCTGCGCTGGCTAACCATGACTGTGTACAGCTAGGACTGAGTAGCTAGCGAAGCCATGGTTTCAGTAGTATTTACAACGTAAACAGAGAGAGAGGAAGAAGGGTTGACTATTTCTCAATCGTGCCTTGCATTATGCATTCCAATCTTATTTCTGAAAAGAGAATATTGAAGCTGTTAGTGTAGAGCTTGTATGAATTATTGACTTTTTCAGTTTGTGGAAATTTGGGCCATACTTTATAGAGCCTTATTCTCCTCTCACCTACACTGGTGCAAATCAAGAGTAATTCCACTGATGTCAGTACAGTTACATTGGTATAAAACTGGTGAAGATGAGATGAGACTCAGATATTATTTGTGTATGACTAAACCTTGGAATGAGAATTTATGTTTAGACTTGGTTACATTTTGGTTACATATATTCCTTATGGGTATCGTATTGCTGTAGAATAATCATTTTAGGTATAATTTAAAGCTATTTCTTCCTGTTTATGGAAAATAAAAATGTAATGTAAGTCAATTTGTTGGGTAATTGCAATAAGTAAATGCAAAATGGGCGCTTATAGTCCTTATTTTATATCTAATTGGAACATTGTCACTTCTTAAATTTATTAAGAGACATCATTACTATTTAAGCAAAGTTGTTTGAATATATTTTGCACTTTGTTATTGGCATTATAATAAATGAAACAGATACACACTTAAATTGATTGATTAATCCATGTACATACTGCAGTAACAGTGCTTTGTTTAGGTGATGAAATCATGATGCACAATTTCAACGTTAAGTCATACACTGGAGAATTGGACTGCGTCTGATGTAAATCTATGTAGCTTCATTTACTTTATTGAAGCATTATTAATATACATCAGCTTGAGCATGTGGCCCCTGGTTTCTGTGAGCTTCTGCAGGATGAAAAGGGTGGTCAGTATGCATTAATCCCGTCTTTTATTCCTATGAAAAGGTATTCTAGGCATCTAACATATGCCAGATACAAATTGTCTGAGATTTTGAACTCTTTCTCTTACAATTTATTGCTCAATTACTTAAATGATTTGTTTTGGAGTCATTGAGGGAATCTGTAGAAATGTTCAGGAGATTAGGTGACAAAGGTAGTAGAAGATTGTTTTGAATAGGTTTCTTCAAAATCAAGTTACATCGCAGTTTTGTTGTCTTGTAAGCTTTTAGTTTAATTATTAAAAATAGCTAAGAAAATAAGTCAGTCTCAGTTACCATTTTTACAGAGATATGTGTTGCTTAATTGAATCAGAAATAATTTGTTGAATTGCTTTACTGATGTGATATTTCAGACTGGTACATTTTAAGAATGCTGTTAAAAATTTAGTCTCTTATTGAATGCATTGAGAAGTATTAGAGTTAGCTCTTGGCCTGTATTAACCTGAACCATCAGGTATTCAGATTTCAATACAGAATCTTTTATTTCTTCTTCTTAAGACTGAATAATGAAAACAAAAGCAGGACATTTGTTGGAATTATATTATAAAGAAAAATAATTTGTAAAAACAAGCAATGATATATTTAAGATATGAGGCAAAAAACCCACCAAAATCCAAAACCTCGTGAAATACTCCCTTCCCAGGCTCCCACATGCTTGCAAAGCTCAAAGGTAACTAAGCTGATATCTCCTTAGAAGAGACAAAACATGAGAAATTTCAGCACAAAGGGTTCATATTAGGAGTGATAAATGACTGAAAATAGGGGTTAAGAATGAAAAAGACTTCTCAGCCATAATAAGTATGTTTGCCACTGTCACTGTATTATATACATATATAGACAGTGGTATTGATTCCTTTATTAAAGCTCTCTCAAATAAAGTACACATACTCAAATTTCTGATTATATTTGGGGATTTGCTTGTCTGGATGACTTTTTCCTTCTGTTCTTCCAGTAATTGGTTCCTTTGACATCTACTTCTGATGATGGAGCTGATTCCTTTGAAGGTTCCCCTGCTGATGAACTTAATCAACAGCTATTCGTGATTACAGCAGATGTTTATGCTATATGGGCTGACAGACATTTTGTGAATTATGTTTTGCTTTCATTCTTTCTATTCCAGGAGTAAATGCTAGCATGGTTCTTTGAATTCATTATTTGGCAACAAGGGCTAACTGCAGGACCAACCTTTGACTTCAGAATCTGAAATGAGTCTCCCTAATAGGATGCATTCTATAAACTATGCAGACATTTGATACAGAGTAGAATTGTGCTCATTATAACAAGTAGTTTAAGGAGGGCTGCTATCTTTAAAGCTAGAGAAATATCTGGTCTGTGCAGTGCTTCTTAGCATAGCAAGAGGTGTTATATCAGGGATAGTTAATCTTACCCTCCATAGTACATCACAGTTATGTCACGTAAGTACATCTAGAAGAACATTTGTCTGTCATTGAACCACAGAACTCAACTCTCTAAGACATCAGCTCACATATAACAGTTTCAGATCATTCATCCCTCTAGTTTCTGATCTATTGTGAAAAGTAATGCCAAAATGTATGGACTCAGTGATATGACAGACAGATTCCTCAAAATGTTTTGAAGAAATTTGACAGCTCCAATTTAACTTTACTAATGTGATAAAATATTTTTAAAGGGATGAAGAAACAGTTTTATGTAGGGAACTGCCAGGAGAAGTGTTGGGTGTTTGGTTTTACAAACAAAACAAGGCCTCAATAATTAGGTTGGCATAAAATTTGCTGAACAAACCAAACCTCCCAAGATTATTGGATCCATAGGGGAAGAGGAGACTAGAAATTTCTGAAATAGGCTGAACAAAAGAGAAGTTCAGTGGATTTTAAAATCAAACTTCTTTGGTTTAGACGTATTGAAAAGTTTTGTTTTTTGAGTAGTAAACAAACAATAAAGATGGCCGAGAACCAAATCCCTACTAGGTTTGCAATGTTCAGATCTGAATCTGAAACCTTTGGTTGGTCCCTCTTGTTATAGTAGGCTAATCTGAAACTCTGGATTAAAGCACCCTGAAACTCTTAGAAGGTCCAAATCTGAACTGCATGGCTTGGGCCCATCTCTAGTATTAATCATAGACTATCAGGGTTGGAAGGGACCTCAGGAGGTCATCTGTCTGGGGATTGGTCCTCAAAGCAGGACCAATCCCCAGACAAATTTTTGCCCCAAATTGCCCCCTCAAGGATTGAATTCACAACCCTGGGTGTAGCAGGCCAGTACTCAAACCACTGAGCTATCCCAGTAGACATTCCCCCAAAACCATATTAAGGTATTATTATAATAAATTTACAGATGGGAAAACTGAGTCAGTGTGTTGGTACTGTAAGTATCTTTTCTAAGCATATACAACATATCAGGGGCAGGCATGGGATAAAAGTTCAGGAGTCCATTAGACCAGAGCTTCTAGACTACAATAATCTCCTTGCATTGTAATATCTCTTATATTCCTTGACAAGAAAAAATAAGAAAATTAATCTTCTCCCTTGCATTACAGGGGTCAATGTAGTTTACTGAATGTTATTACATAAACACATCATAGGGGGAGGTTCTGTTTTAATACTAAAATACTATGCATTTTAATCTGAGTTTCTGAAATGGTTTAATTGCTGTTAAGGATAACTACTTGTTTTCCACCTCACTATAATAAATAATGCAATTTTTGCACTTAACATGTCAAAGCCACTTTCACTTTAACATGTCAAAGCCATCACTTCATTTAAGCATCAGAACACCCCATGGGATAAGTACTATTCCTATTTCACAGATACGCATATTAAAACAACTGACTTGCCCAAGTGTGCACAGTGTGTCTGTGTCAATTTTTGGAATAACTAGTCCGTGCATCTTCCATCCTTTTGACTAAAGTCATCTGTATTTACTGTAAAAATCACTCATCTAGCACCTTCATCTTCTGACTTTTTTTTATGTCTAGCTCCATGGGGCTTATATTGGTTTTTATGTGAAATCAATTCCAAATGCTCTTAAAATCAAATGTGTAAAGGTTGTCCATTAAATAGATTAATATAAAATGTTAGCCCTCGTAGGGTATAATATGTCTATTTCCTGGAAAGTTGTGACATTAGAATGACAGGTGGTCCATAGGATACTGTGCTATATGTGGTTAAGTAGTCTGTTCAGAAAGGGATGTGTTAAAGGCCAAATTGAACACAGTGTCACAGATCCAGCTGGGCGTCCCTTGCTGGCTACCTGCTGGACTATTGTGAGGGAAATCCAAACCTCTGTATCCCAGGGTTCTGGGTGTTTTAAAAATCTCAGCAGGCTGCAGCACTGTTTCCTCCCTGGACTTCTCTGGCACGTTTCCTGGGCACAGACTGTCTCTTACTCCTTCACAAAAATTGAGCTCCTCAGCACCTTCCCCCACCCCCCATGTTAGGCCCTTAGGAGAAGTGCTGACCATAAAGACACCCCAGTTGCTTAGACACTCCTCTCTCAGAACTCCACCTCAAAGGAATGAAGCTTCTGGTTTCAAGTTTAACTCTCTCTGGAGGCACACTGTAGTTGCAAAGCAGTTAACAGACTCAGACTTTGCACAGAATCTAATATATTTGCTCTTTTATTTAATCATATAAAGCACAAGAAAGTACAGGTTATACAAAACAATAAACCCTACATACATTTCCTGGCCTCAGTTTCCTCACCACTGCAGGGCATTTTTGGGCAGGGATCAGAGTCCCTTGGGTAGTCCAGAGTCCTGCTGTTTCCTTCTGCTCTTCAGTCTCGCAGACAAAGGTACAACATGACCCAATGGCTAGAAGTTGAAGCTAGACAAATTCAAGCTTAAAATAAAGTGTAAATTTTTAACTGTGAGTGAAATTAACCACAGAACAGTTTACCAAGGGCCCTGGTTAATTCTCCATCACTAATCATTTTAAAATCAAGACCGGATATTTTCCTAAAATATGTTCTCTAGGAATTATTTTGGGGAAAGTTCTGTGGCCTGAGTTTTATACAGGAAGTCAGACTAGATGATCCTAATGGTCACTTCTGGTCTTAGACTGTATAAATCACAGTATGGATTGTAGACTGAAATATGGAGCCTTCTTCCCCATCAGTTAGCTTGCTTGAAAGCGGACAGCCTACAGCAGACCCCTACATGCTGTATTGCTTCTCACTCTTTCTGGGCTAGAGACAGAATAGCCAAAGACCTCCAAAATATGAGCTCCTTCCTTTTAAAACTTTTGCCCCCCTTTGTCAGGTGACACCCTTGCCAGCTTCCCCATGGGAGCACACCCCTCTGGGGTTACTTCATTCCCAAGGTGACCTCTCCCCTGCTATGACTTTTTTCTCCTGGTTGGAAGACAGTCTATCGTTTAGAGCTATTCCATTTCAGAGGAAAAGGACTTCAATAACCCTCTTTCTATTCTTTTCCCACCAGCCTTTGGATTTTCAGTGCAACATAGAGGCAAACAGACCATAGAGAAGGCAACAGGCTGCACATTTAAAAGGAGTTTGCAGCTTGGTAAAAATACATCACAGAATTAGTCATTTGTATCTCACAAAAAATTATTAATTTGTATAGGCAGATTCCCAAATCATCACTCATAATATGCCTGAAAATAACTAAGCTGACTCCATATGGAGTTCCTTATTCTTGGTACTCAAATGAAAATGTACACCTCAAGAAAGGAATATAATATACACAAGGGGTTGTGTGTAAATGCATCAGTGCTTTCTATATTTCATCTTTGCTAATTGACAGGTTCATGGGATGCACGTGATATTGGGTGCTGTGGCTTTTCTATAGCTTTCTAAGTCTTCTGCCAAGTTTCAGGGGAAAGGTAAGGATGTAGTGCTTTATGTATTGGGAGAATGGATCTTCAAAGCACACTTTCACACAGAACAGCACAAAAACTTCTGTCAAGGTATTTTTTTCTAGTTAAGTATTTATACAGTGCTGATTGCCCTGGTATCTACGTGCATACTTGCCATAATTGCATGTTTTCATTTTTAAAGGATTCGTATGCCTTTGGCATTATGAGCCAAATTTAAGCCATGGATTTTGTAGAACTTATGTTAGTAACGATATTAAAATGTCATATAATTAGAGGAAAAATTACTTATTTTATTAAATTGATTTGTCATAGTAAGCAAATTTCGAATCAGTGTTTCCGTTGGTTTTACTAATCTGAATGGATGAGAGAGAGCTTCAGAGGAAGAGGAAATATTGATAATGTATAACTAGACTATTAAATGAAGACACAAAAATGTCACAAAAACTGGGGACCACTAAAAACCATATTATATTCATCTGTCACTGCACAATGAAAAAAAATCTTAGAATAATAACTCATATTTCTGTCAGTATTGACATTCTGTTTTGGATTATAGTTGGATTGGAATTACCGTATGTTGAAAACCTTTGTTAGTTAACCATTCATTCAAGTATTGATAGTTGTATGTGTTTTTTTAATATTACCTGGTGCCCATTATAGAAGTGTCTGTTGTCCCCTCAACCATCTATGAATGACTACACGATCCCAACAAATGTATTATGTATATTTATATTGATTTTCATTGTTTTCCTAGTTGAATGCAATGCTTGTGAAAGGTGCTCAGACTGACTGCTCGTGCATATGAAATCCTCTTTTCAGCCACAGAAACAAGTATAGCACATACGGCAGCTGTGTAAGCTTCTGAATACTACCCTTTCAAGAAGGGATCACCTCGAGGGGTGAGGGACTGACAATATCCTATGCCTGTTCTGTCCTTAGCCTCTCAGAGGAGACATCATGCAAGGATGACACCTTTCCATTAGCAAGTGGATTCAGATTACCAATTTATTTAATATAAGTAAGTGAACCACTACCATGTAATGGCTTTAGGTTAATAAGAACCTGAGCCAATAGATGGTAGATTCTATACTCATTTATCAAACCCACTTATGATTTACGTATCTAGGACCAAAACAGATGCATTTAGGAGTTATTTTTCTCTTGTGCAATTTGGAATTAGAGGTTAATCCACCACATATTGGATTTAGAGAGCAGCTACATTATCACATTTCTTATGGAAATGTAATGGTAAAGAGGCACTCTGTGTTTTCATTTAAGTACAGTTTGTGTTGCTTATGAAAAACCAGTACAACAGCTTTTACCCAAAATGAATGTCTGATACCAAAACGATTATGGCCCAAAGGAGCCCTTCTGGTTTCCCAGGGCAATATGCATGCACCATGTATAATGCATAATAAATGTCATTGTGACTTTTTTGTTGCAAAAACATAGCTGTACTGCATAATAGCTTCCCGAGGCACAAGATTTTCTCATATAACTCCCACTAGTATTGATGAGAGTTTTCATGTGTAGAGCCCCCACATGGAGATGAGAATATCAAATGCTTCCTTACTTCAATAGTTCAGAAAACCAGGTAGTTTCCGAACAGAATGAATAAGAGTCTATTCCTACACCTTATTCATGAGAGTAATATCACTAATTTCCACGGTATACCTCTGTGAGCAAGGACTATTCGCATGTGTAATAATTTACAGGACAAGTTCTTTCCAGTTCACATTTTCCCTAGAAATATAGCTGGTACAAGTTAGCCCATGAGTGACACGAATAAGATGCAACTTCTCATTTAAACAACAAAGCCTTTAAAAGTGAAATGAATAAATAAATGCAAGCATCTGATATTCCTCTCAGCTATAATGTTTTAATGTAGGATTTTATTGAAAATGTTAAGCTTGATTGTGCAAACCTTACCCATACAAGTTGTCCCAATGATATCAGAATTTGTGAGTGATCCCTACATGCAGTTCCTTGGAAAGAGGAACTCTACCCTATCATGGGAGAAATCTCTGTGAGGAAAATTTTCTGGATAGTCCATCCTTCTCCCTCTCCACTTCCCCCCAATACACACCTGTGGGATTTCTGGCAAGAAGGGACAGTTGGTTCTCCTCTTGTTTTTCTTCTTATTCGTATTCTTTCTTCTATTCTTTCTCTGTCTTTCAGGCTCTCATCCCACAAGCACTTAACACACACGAGTAGTCCCTTTGAGTTCAGTGGGGACTACTTTTGTGGGTGAGCGCCTGCAAGATCACATTCAAAGATGTAAATTCTTTGGAGCGGGTGTTATCTGTAGATGTCACACTGTGCTGAGCACAGTGTCAGCACTATAAACAGATAATAAATAACAATAATAATAATAGATTTAGCTTAGAGTTATCAGAGTGCAAAAAAAAAAAGCACGGAACACTTTTCTTAAGTGAAAAATGCTTTCTCCCTTATGCCTGGATAATTCAAAAGTGGCAGAGTGGGTATTGTGGTTAACCTTTCCAAAATATTTTCATTCTGAGCCAAAGACCAGGCATGAGAAATTTTATCCCCAATGATATGTTTTTGAAAGGGGTTACGCATGACTGAAGACTCTTAGAGTGAAAGTGCCATTGGAGCTCGACTTTTAACATCCATCTCATGATGATGCTCTGATAAATGGCCTAACTAGTTTTTACTTTGGAAATTTGTATTTAAAATAAATAACATCATGGACTAAAACCTTGCATGCTAAGTTTCATCCCGATATGAATCATAGTCAGCTACATATAAACTTCTGACAATATATGTTTTGTATCCAAAAATGCTGACACAAGCTTTGGTGGTGGTAGTATTGATGTCCAGTTAGGGTTCAGTGAGCCGGATTATGGTTGCTTAGTGAGAAGAGCGAGTATCACCCACAGGAGGACTGTGGGTGAGGTGTGACTGCAGCACTACATCTCTGCTTTCAGAATAGTGTATGTTTGTATTATTTGCATTTCTGAAACATGCATCCTTCCACTGGGTGCATTACACACAAAAGAGTAATAATCTTCCATTAAATCGGAAGGCAGATGTTTCCCAGAATAATGACAACCATTTCTATAATTTAAAGAAAGGTAGAAACATTATCATCAACCAAACATAGATGAGAGAAATATCCTTTCCAAACAGTGATTTGGTATATTTTTATCTGAGATAAAATGCTTAACCAGATTCTGATGGGACTTACCCCCTGTCACCTGCAGGCC
The DNA here is from genome assembly GCF_003597395.2 of Chelonoidis abingdonii. Classification (NCBI taxonomy): domain Eukaryota; kingdom Metazoa; phylum Chordata; order Testudines; family Testudinidae; genus Chelonoidis; species Chelonoidis abingdonii. The sequence goes on from NC_133773.1 coordinate 122,466,218, forward strand.
AAGAGAAAAACCCAATTTGTTATACTCTGCACTTAGGGAGTGATTAACTAATTGCCTACTGGCCAAAGGCGTAGAGCTAGCCCTTATAAGTCAATTAAGAGAGCTGAGTTGGGGGGAGGAAACAGGTCTCTGGTAGAGAGAAGCCCTGGGATAGGATTTAACTGACAGAAGACGATGGAGAAAGAATGCTACAGAAGCAGATTAGGTCCCTTCAGGGAAGGGCCAACAAGAGAACAACAATGGCACCTGAGAGGGGCAGGTGATGTTTGAAGGTTTGTTTGGATTTTCATTTGGAATTTCTCTGTTAGTCCAAAAGGGATTTAGACATCCATGTGACTTGGCTGGAGGGTCAAGCCACAAAAACCTAGAGGGAGAGATGGGAGAAGACAAAGACCAGGAAAGGCCATTGCTGGGCGAAGGGAGAGTCCAGTAGAGGGTGCCAGGGGCAAGGACTCTGTGCAGCCCTGCAGCAAGAGACACTGGGGTACCCACAAGATGAGGACACACTATTACACAGATAAATAACATGGTCCCAGTATTGCTGTCCTGAAGCTATTGCCCTATAGCTCAGTTAGGTGAACTGTCTTGTATTCCATAGGATGTACTACTGGAGTGAGAACAACCATCCATCATCATGATGACATTTCCACCTCCTTCCAGTGGTACTCCCACGCCACCTGGATTGTCAGCATGTTCTGAACCAGGCCTATTAATCGTTGTGACTTTTATGATTTTGTATCATTCGAGTAAGCTTCTTTTCAGTTTGTAAAAGTTTGCTGCCCTAGGAAACCTTGTCACCCATTCAGAAGTACATCCATTCAGTGTACTGTGCAAGGGGACTCATGGTGAAATTGAGGACACTAAATGGCTATGAAGTAAAAATTAGGCTAGAAGTATATTATGAAAGCTCTTGAAACTGTAAACCCTACATATTCCAGAATTTCATGTGGCTTAGAGAGGCAGCGTTTTAAACTTTGAGATTGGTGATAGGTTAAGATTACATAAAAAAGGTGATACAGTTCTTCTAATGGGATCTTGTAGTGTAACGGTCACATTGGCAAGCACTGGCTGACATATCAAAGTGCTTCATATGTTCTGGGTCCTTTGTGTAACATATTAATAGTTTATTTGAAATGCAAATGAGGGTGAACTAAATTTTATTACAAAACCACGTTTCACATTTGAAGTCCAACTTTGATGTGTGATTATGGAGAGTTTCTGAAATTTGGCTGCAGTTACATCAGCTGAATGTATTCTTAGAGAGTTGCTTTTGTTTTAGTTAAAAAAGGTAGTAGTCTAACAATATTTTTTTAAATAAAATTTCCTTTCTTCCAAGGCATCAGACAGAGTTGCTACTGGGGCTCATTTGTTTATCTCAAATAGACTTGAACTTATTTAGTGGAGAGGGCAGGACTTGTGTACTGACATTCAGATTTCCTTCAGAGACCCCATTTTATACAGCTCCACTTACACTACTGACTGCTGATCAATAACACTTGATTGAAAAACAAACAAACAAAAATAAAAACCCAAGAAGGTCTCTTGAACACATCTGCCTGCATTGCCTCTGTGAAAAGAGAGCACTTCCTATCTTTAACTTTCTGCCTTTGTCTTAAGGTGTAGGCAGTGTGTCAGGACTTTAAATGAAATCCCCTTCATTTTTAGGACCTTTCTGATATTTTTGCACTGAAAATGTGTAATTCTGTTTTTGCAGACCCATATTCTCCAATGCCGTGCACAAAGTGTAGTCATTTACAGTGGTGCAAAATAAGTATATAAAAAGCCATAGTTCTGCTCTCGTAGTGTTCTGCGCCTAATTTGTGCAGATGTAAATGATCACCCAACTTGCAAGATAGTGAAGAATCAAGCCGTGAGTGTATGGTCTGTCACATACTACTGAAAGTCTTAATATATTTGGCTTGTTGTTTGTGTGGCTTAGGCTGTGTCTTATTCTTGTGGTTTCCAGCATTCAGGAAATGTATTCAAAGCAGATTGATAGGTACTTATATTGGTTTATCTAAATAGAAAAAAACCTCTTTCACTACCATTGCAAGACTATGAAAAATTTGAATCAGGATGAGCATCTTCAACTTGTAGAAGGAATGGGAAGGAGAATGTTACAAAGAATAATACTGTTTTTGTAAAAAGTAAATGGTATGCCCTCATCTGGAATACTGTGCTCCATTCTGGTCACCCCATCTCAAAAAGATATAGCAGAAACAGGTTGAGAGACAAAAGATGAGAATGATTGGGCATAGAAAAACTCTCTCATATGAAAAGAGATTGAAAAGATCTAAAAAAAAATGAATGAGAAGGGGGAAATAAACTACACAGTATAATCACTAGTATGGAGAAGGCTGACTCAGAACTTCCAGTCCTCATTTTTATAATAAAAATAACAAATGGACACTGATTGAAACGTAAAGACGAGGGGGTAAATTGAAATCTGATGAAAGAGAATACTTTTTCATAAAATGCATAATTAGCCCATGGCACCCATTGCTACAAGATATCATAGAGACCAAAAGTTTAGGAGGATTAAAAAAAGGTTGGACATTTATGTGGATAACAAGAATATCTACTACACAAACCTCCTCAAAAAAGCCACAAAGAGCTTTGGGTAGGATATTAGCCCTTCTGCCTTGGGGCAAAAGCCAGTCTCTACAATGAGGGCTATAAGTTAACTATCTTTCGGGAATCCCATAGCTGCCTACTTCAGTTAGTACTAGAGCACTGATTTGATCCAGTATGGCAATTCCTGTCTTCCTATGAATAGTGTGACTTGGGAATTATTATTAGGTTATATATCTTTACTCCGGAGAGAAATGAAATGAATGGACAAGATAAAAAGCAAATGGTCTTGAGAAAACATTTCAACAGTAAGTTTTTGTTCAGGTAACATAAACATACTTTCTGAAACCATCAGCTCTGATATTGCTGATTATCTTCTTTTCTCAGTTATTCAACTTCATGCAAAATGTATTGGCCTCCATTCTGATAATGGATAACACCTTTTTTGTTCCTGATATATTAAAATCAAAATAGCAGCAGTATTTCAAAAAGCATAGACTAAGACAGTTTCCATGCATTTCTGGCTGAGAAGGGGAGCTCAAAGGAAATGCAAAGGAATTCAAACAGGTTGCAGCCTTTAAATGCTAATTGGGTTTTTCTGCTATGTTGTTGATTGAATCTATAAGGAAGAGAGTGAGAATTCATTTTTGATACAGATAATTAGAGGAAGTGGGAGTGAATAAACAAGGAGACATATTTTTCTTCTTCTACATATATCACTCATTTGAGTACAATTACTAATGGTCAGTGCAATGTTTTAGTTTTTATTGTGTTTCAAGTTTAATTATCTGTACTTAACATTATTATTATTTATTATTTATATTTTGTTAGCATATAGAAATGTCAGCCCCATTGTGCTAGACATTAGAGCTTGTTAGGAATTTTTTTTTCTTTTTCTTTTTTTGTTCTGTCTGCAGAAAATTTAGACATTTTGGTAGAAAAAATAAAAGTGTAAATATTTCACCTGAAAACTGAAGTATTTCAATTCAGAAATGCTACCACAGTTGTAGCTTGTTCCCATTCCTCTCTATAGATTGTTTTCCCTGACTTAATTTCATCCACCATCTCCTACTGAGAGGAGGGAGGTGCATAAACAGATTTCAGTAGCTGTAGTTCATCATGGGAGATGAAGTCTGGAGCCCAGCTCACTGAGGTGAAGGAGACATCGGATGATTTAACTACAATTCCATGGGATACTGCAGCAGCATATCAAGTTAAAATATTTCAAATTTTCAATTAACACTTTGAATGACACTTTTTGTGAAAAAATTTATTTAAACAGAATCCCAATTTTTCCATCAAACTGTTTAGATGGAAAATTTTCAACTAACCATACTAGCTACTGCATAAATGTATAACAAATAAATGATATCTGCCCTAAAGAGTTTAAGATGAAACGAGTAGATAAAACAGCATGTTATTTAGAGATGGCATGAAGAAACAAATAAAGTTGTGATCTGAAAGTAATTACACAGTGCATTTCTAGCCTCTGAACTGGGATCAGCTCTCTCTGTCACACTCTCTCTCTCTCTCTCTCACACACACACACACATACACACCCTCTGTCTTTTCTTCTTAGTACATTCTACAATGTGGGCTCAAGCCTTAAATTCTTAACTGCCAGGGCTAATGATTTCCTCCAGTGAGATGTAAGTTGGCTTCATTACAGTGTCTGAGTGAATAAGAACTAAATAAGGAATTCAAAAAGGGGCACAAAGGACTATATTCAATGGTGTCAGCTGATTTGGGTCATACTGTTGATGCATGGCATCTGTAAACATGACATAAATGGCTAATTAAACTGGGTTATGGGTTTTTGGTTGCTTTGCCTCACATGTGCAAAGACATGCAGAGTATATCAGTGAACCTGGCCCCAAAATGTTAGCTTTTATTTGTGGAATCTAGGGCATTTGCTCCTTTGAATTAAGTCTGTGAAGTTAAGCCAATTAAAAGCTGGTGCAATAGGAGGAGGAGGATTAGTAGTACCATAGTAACTAGAGGCCCCACCAAGGTGGTTTATGACACTGTACACACACATTGTAATAATAGTCCCTTTCCCAAAAAGCGTAAGATCCAGTTAGACAAGACAGACTATTTTATGAAATTTCCCTGATATAGACAAGGCTTGAGTTTGTCTATGCAGAGCTGCTGCTGTAACTTGGCAAAGTTTACACCTCACCTATGTTTTTATGTGTTTTTCTCCCCATGCATTTCAGTGATCTCATCTTCCAGTGCTGCTACTAACATTTTTTTAGATGATTTTTTTTCCCTGTTGTTGAATAAAGCAAACTGATTCAAACATGGATTTCAAACAAAGGGTTTTCCTGCTCATGAGATTCACTTACAAAGGGCTTTCTTATCTTCCCACATTCTCTTTAGCAGTGGCATTACAATATAAATATAATAATACCCTCTTGAAGAAACCTAATATAGTTGAAAACTAAGTATAGTTACATGTAAATCTAATATGGATAGGCAAAGTCATTGCTCTCCTCTCAATACAGCGTGTGCCCACATCCACACATTTGGTTAGCATCCAAAACACACACCCTTCTTGGAGTTCTCCATTATTCTTAACTTCAGAACAAAACTATATAGACCCTAAGATTTTTCAGGATTACTGGCCTAATAGATATGGGGGGAAGCTGTAGATGGGATATTTCTGATTTTTAGTAAGGTTTTTTGTATAGTCCCACATGACATTTTCATAAGCGAATTAGGGAAACAATGTGTAGATGAAATTAATATAAAGTAGATGCATAACTGGTTGAAAGAGTAGTTCTCAATGGTTCACTGTCAAATTTGGAGGATGTTTCTAGTAGGGTCATGCAGGAATCAGTCCTGGATCCGGTATATTCAACATTTTCATTGATTATTTAGATAATGGAGTGGAGAGTATGCTTCTAAAATTTGCAAATGACACCAAGATGGAAGGAATTGTAAGCACTTCAGAGCACAGTATTAGTATTCAAAATGACCTTGATAATTGGTTTAATTTCAGCAAGATGAAATTCAAAAAAGGCAAGTGCAAGTATTGCGTTAGGAAGGAAAAATCAAATGTGCAACTACAAAATGGGGAATAACTTGGCTGGGCAGTAGTGCTGCTGAAAAAGATTTGTGAGTACAGTGGATCACAAATTGAATATAAGTCAATAATGGTGATACAGTTGTGAAAAAGGCTATTATTTTGGAGTGTATGTAAAAAAACTGGTGGTAATGTCCCACTCTACTCGACTTTGGTGAGGTTTCAGCTGGAGTACTGTGTGTAATTGTGGGTGCCACACTTTAGGAAAGATATGAACAAACTGGAGAGAGTTCAGAGGGGAGCAACAAAATGAGAAAACATATAGAAAACCTAAATTATGGTGGATGGTTAAAAGAACTGGTCATGTTTAGTCTTGAGAAAAGAAGACTAATGAGAAACTTGATAACAATCTTCAAATACGTGAAAGAGTGTTATAGAGAGGACTGATCAATTGTTCTCCATGTCCACTGGAGGTAAGACATGAAGTAATGAGCGTAATCTGCAGCAAAGAAGATTTAGGTTATATATTTTGAAAAAGTTTCTAACTATAAGGATAGTTAAGAACTGAAAAGTAAGGAGTCCTTATCATTAGAGTTTTTATGAATAGGTTAGGCAAACACATGTCAGGTATGGTCTAGGGACAGTCCTGCTTCAGCACAGGCGGGTGAGCTAAATGACCTCTCGGGATCCCTTCCAGCTCCACCCTTTGATTCAGTTAGCTTCTTCCTGTTAAAATGATTCTGCTTTTTCCCCTGTAAAGCCCCTTAGGTCTCATTTGACTATTGCCCCCTAGTCACACTGATTCAGAAGGAGAAACAAACCCTTTTATACTATTGACTTGGATCTAATGAGAGCCATCTTGTCTAACAGACAAGAAGTGTCAGGAGAATGCTACTGTTTCGCCATGCAAGGTCCAAGAACTTGACAGCTTGTCAACATTTCAAACTTTTTGGGCACCTAGTTAAGCACCTAAAGCTTTTTGGTTTTTTAGGCAGCTAAATAAATGCCCCTATTTTGCCCAGGTGCTGAGCAGCCCTGGTTCCTAGTGACTTCAACAGGAGATTAAGATGATTTTCCTCTTTGCAACTGAATCCACATATTTTGAAGTGAATGTAGGCGAATCACTTTGAGTCCAAGCTTGAAAATTTGGGTCTTATCCTCTTTGTTCACATGATGTTATGAAAATGAATTAAAGTGCTTTGGTCTATTATATATGGTCTATTAAGTGCTATATGTGGACCATTATTAAAAGGACATGAAAGTTAACCTAAAGCAAACAAAGAAATCTAAACAAAAATGGGTAACAAGTTCTGTATGCAAGATATATAATCAGTAAGTGCGGAAGATTTAAATATAGCCACTGCCTCTAGTTTTGTTTTCAATTAATTGCTGATAGGTGAAGGAAAAAGCAGATACACCATTAACTTGGATTTGTTTCAAATTCTGCAAGTACCATACCTAGGCAGCTGGACCCATTGGTCTTCTTTATATTTTAGTGCTTAATGAAGAAAGTGAGTTTAAGGGAGAAAAAAAGAGTTTGTGAGCTTGTAACTCTCCATGCAAAAACTTGTAGCTAATGAGGAAACTTGCCAAAGTTTCCCAGCTCTGCTTCGGTATATACATGTATTAGTCATCATAAATCAGTTTGCCTGCTAGCCCAGCCTTGTTAAGCAGAATAGAAACTCTCTAAAGTCAGTGTGTATAACAAAGCTTTAAGATCACTAACGAGTAGGAATGTATCAGAATGGGGATTAAAAAAATATTTGAAGAAGAAAGTGGTATCTTGTTGAGGAATGGAACAATGACTTGATCTGACCTATCACCCTCGCTTAGCAGTTCACCTTCAAATGGAATAAGACCTAAGAATAAGAGAGAAAGAAGAGGTGATCATAATATAGGTTACTATAGTGTTTATCTTAAATTGTCAGTATTCACACTGTGGTCCACTGGAACATTTCCAGTTGCTCTGTGGAGGTGCCCTTGTCACAGCGGTGAAGCATCGTGACATTTGCTGCTCGTTACAGATAAGGGCAACACTCGCTTAGGTTTTCCAGAAGCTATTTTGACCAGCTACACTAAAAATAATGTTCAAAGCACTTTGATACCATCTGTATACTTGTTTCATGTCTCTCTTGATCAAGTATTTGTTTGGTGCAAATTCAATGATGGTCAGATTTGCGGAGGACACCAAAATTGGAAGGGTAGTCACCACACAGAAAAATGGGGGGCAATGCTAAACTAACCTGGGGAGATTAGAGAAGTGGGAGCTATTGGCCTTAAAGCAAGATTTGGTACTAATAAAGTCATGCACCCACGAAAGATTAAAAATGAGATCTTGGAACCAAGCTGTAAGATGGATAGCACTAAAGTGGGTTTATTTCAGTTGTCTGATTCTCCTTTCTCTCACACTGGTATAAACTGGCAATTATTCTGCTAAAGTCAGTGTAATTATATCAGTGTAAATCCGGTGAGAAAAGAGAATAAGGCTTACTTAATACATTCTGGCTGCTTTCGACTTCTCTAATGAATCAAAGCACCCGTAAAGCTGTCTTAAAATGGGTTTAAATTACAAAGAATTTACGTAAAATTAAATTTCATTAAATGGGGTTTATAGCTGCATTGTATTGTTGAAACAGTGGAAAGTAGCCAGATTATATCAGTGAATCTGGTGCAATATTTTGCATTCTATTTGCTGCAAAGAAGAGTGGGATTAGAGTTGGGAAGGGAGGTGTCCCTGAAAAAAATTGCTTTAAGTGATTAGCAGTATGAAAAAGCTTGAGAGCCATTTCCGCAAGAAATTAATCATGCCAAACCTAGTCCTCCTCATTCTTCTCTCCCTTGGATCTTTCTTAATCCCTGGAATGTTTACTGAAGTTTCAGAATAATTATTTTCTCCGTCTGAAATGTTTACTAAGTTTTATCTGCCTCCTTAGTGGGAAGCTACTAGTTCATATTGACAACATTCTGAATGAATATTTGTAAGAAAAATTTCTCAAAGTTTCAAGGGAGCTCAGAATTATCCTTGCAATGGGACTGTGGTTGCAACCTTAACTATACAGTGGCTGTCACCCCTACACCATAAACCACACAATGCAACAAAAAAAGCATTTGACATTTTTTTCTGAACATCTAACTACATATACATACAGAAATAGAGCTAGACTCATGCCTCAGCTCAAAAAACAGAGTCTCTGCCACTGAATGAAAGCAGGATTGGGTTCATATTCTCCTTTGTAATCACAGCTATCAACATCAATCATCATTAATAGCTGCTTCATTACAAGCTATTTTCTTCAGAAATAGGAGTACAAGGAGATTTAGCCATGTGGAAAGTATGCAGAGGTAGTAAGAAACCATTTTGAGCTTCTTATTTATTAGATTGAATGCTTCAGAGCCAGGACTATATGGACAGAGCCTGCTTTTATGGACTGGAATGTAGGCAGTCTGGTTTAGTAGTCAGAGCAGGAATCAGGTCTAGTGTGCAGAGCCGGCATCCAGGTTGTGGAATGGGGTCACCACCAGAGTCAACTGCCAATTACCAGAGCCAGGGGTCGAGCCAGGGGTCAAACCAGAGCCAGAACCAGGAATTGAAGCTGAGAGACAGAGCTGAGGTCAGATACCAAATGCCAGAGCCATGGGTCTAGCCAGAGTTAGGGTTAGAAGTTGGAGTCAGGGCTGGTAACTAGTGACTGGGGGGTCAGGTGTGAGGGAAGGAAATGGAGGAAAGGCAGGGATCCAGCACAGAGCAGGAGTGCGGTGGGAACAGGAGCAAAGGCAGTGGTGAGGCAGGAGCTAGAAGTGGAGCAGGAATTAGGAACAAGGTTGCATGCAGGAGGCAGGTACCAGCAGGATTCAATGCAGCCAAAACAGAAAATCACTTTAGTGCTCAGACGAACCTCCTGTGCCTCCCTCTGAGTTAAATAAGAACATAAGAATGGCCATACTGGTCAGACGAAATGGCCATCTGGCCCAGTATCCTGTTTTCTGACAGTGGCCAATGCCGCATGCCCCAGAGGAATGAACAGAACAGGTAATCATGAAGTTTCCATTCCTTGTCGCCCATTCCCAGCTTCTGGCAAACAAAGGCTAGGGACACTATCCCTGCCCATCCTGGGTAATAACCATTGATGGACCTAGCCTCCATGAATTTATCTAGTTCTTTTTTGAACCCTGTTATAATCTTGCCCTTCACAACATCTTCTGGCAAAGAGTTCTACAGATTGACCGTGCATTGTGTAAAGAAATACTTCATTTTGTTTGTTTTAAACCTGCTGCTTATTAATTTCATTTGGTGCCAGTTAGTTCTTGTGTCATGAGAAGGAGTAAATAACACTTTCTTATTTACTTTCTCCACACCAGTCATGATTTTATAAACCTCAGTCATATTCCCCTTAGTCATCTCTCTTTTCCAAGCTGAAAAGTCCCAGACTTATTTATCTCTCCTCATACAGAAGCTGTTCCATACGCCTAATCATTTTCGTTGCCCATTTCTGAACCTTTTTCCATTCCAATATATCTTTTTTGAGATGGAGTGACCACATCTGCACTCAATATTCAAGGTTGGGGCATACCATGGATTTATATAGAAGCAATATTATATTTTCTGTCTAATTATCTATCCTTTTCTTAATGATGCTCAACATTCTGTTTGCTTTTTTGATTTCCACTGCACATTGAGTGGATGTTTTCAGAGAACTATCCACAATGACTCCAAGTTCTCTTTTTTGAGTGGTAAGAGCTAATTTAGACCCCATCATTTTATATGTAGAGCTGGGAAAATGTTTTCCAATGTGCATTACTTTGTATTTATCAACACTGAATTTCATCAAATAATGTGGTTGAACCAGTTGGTGGAGCCGAGCAATCCTCCAGTCAGGGCTCCCATGGGTGGTACCTTGGCAGACACTCTCCTACTAGGTTCTCAGCCCACTAAGTTTCAGTAGATATTGGGTGGAGGTCAGGATGCAGCAGCTGTCTGGGAACACCCAAGCCTGAGTTCAAGATGGGACATCACACCTACACACATAGTAGGTACTACCGAAATGCTGATAAATAATAACGACATCTTTAGAATGAAACACATGATGGGCCCTTTGCTCATACTCTAGAAAGATGAGGTCAGATTCTCAATATGTTCCATCAACTTTGCACAGTTCAGGTGGCACAAAGAGACCAGATTCTGGCTGTAATTGGTCAGTGGAGAATTCTCCTGGTAGATGGGAATACCTCATTGGCAGACAGCTTTTCAGTCAACATCATCCCCCTACAACATGCATAAGGAAGTATGCCATGTAAGAAACTGGTGTGTGAGAACAGAGTCCTTGCTATGTTGATCCTCTGTTCTTTAAGTCTGAGCAGCTGGGCTGTTCTAACTGACATCAGGGCCAGGCTAGCATGGGATCAGGGCATTGTAACTGGCTCCTTGGCACCGCACTCCCACACCTCCTGTGTTGAGTGGAGTTCAGATGCCAGGAATAATTGAGCCAACAGTATATAAGGTGAGAGGGGATGGGCTGAAGCAAATAAGTGAATGAGAAGTGAAGCTTATCATGCATCTTGCAAACTGCATTGCTTTTGTCACTATTTTGTTGTTTTGTTAAAACTTCTGAAGGAGTACCTAGGGTTTAAAGGCCTTATAGAAGTGTGTTTGCAGGCAGGAAACAAAGGGAAATATGGGGCAGATTGGGTGAGGGAATGGATTCCAGCAGTAGGGAGCCTGTATATAAAGGGTTATGTTGTGTTATTATTTAGTTACCAGTAAAGCCAAACCCCAAGAATGAGATGATATTGGAGACTAGCTCAGGGATTGTGCAGTGTAGAGAATGGAACAGAGACTCAGACCATTCCTAGGGACATACGGAAGAAGGTCTGGAGGTGAAAATAGGAAAAGGGGATTATTTGTGGCACGTGTGCCAAGGAACTGGAGCATGAGGAAGAAGAGTAAAAAATGATAAGACTTAAGAAGTACTCTGGAGCTAAACTATACAGAGCCCTGAAAGCAAGGCAGAGGTAAACATTTTATGCACAAGATGATGGAAAGGGGTGTGAAGTGGGGCTGGACTTGGCAGAGTAACAGGTACAATAGATGATATTTTGGATGTCATTTTGCTAGACTGAATGTGAGAATGCAGGGAGAGGGGAAAGGATATCTGGAAGTAGTTAGACAAACCTGACATAGCCTCACTATTCTCTTTGGGCTGGGCTCCTTTCTTCTTTGGTCTTCCATTGTGTTCTATTATGAGATTTGTGCAGCACACAGAAAAGCAGGGCAGCCGGCATGGATATTTTGCCTGCACAGGACCAGCTGCTTCTGAGATTATGTGAATTTTTTACTGTTACTCAAGTATAGCTGCTGCTGACTGTGTGCTTTAAGAATAATTACTATTTTTTCACTTTAACAAGATTCTTCCTGAAGAAATCAGAGTATTTGTATCTGTGTTTCTTTCCCAATGATTTCGTGCATCCCCAGTGCATTTGAATTGTTCATTATCCAGATGCTACCTACATTAAAAGCAAAAAGGTAATCTACTGTGTAGCCTGACCTAGTACTTTCTACAAAAATGAACTACATTCATTCCAAACAATAGCTAATAGTGTGGGCTTGTCTCATGGGCTTTCCCCTGAAAATTCCATACACAGCTTATAAACATCACATCTGTGTGCATGTGCAGTTTGTACAGATGCCATTTTGTATAAAGAGCTGTCTTGGTGGTACTGGAGTGAGTCAGAATAGCACTGTAGGAGCCATAGACCATAGTCACTTTTGAATTCAGACCAATTTTTTGGCAGGGGAGGGACGAGGGGATGAATGGAGAAGCATGAATCAATACAAAAAAGCAAAAAATACCATGCTTCTTTTGAGGCATGTTCAGATAAGCACCTGGTGAAGCTGACAAAAACAGTTTCAGATCCTCCAGCTGGATTTGCACAAGTGGGCTCCTGCACCCGTGTGTTGCCTATTGACTCCTGTGTGGCTTCAGGAGGGCATACTTGTCTGCCCATATAGATCCGCTGGTATGATTGGAGACTGGGGGCCTAAACCCTATTGAAGTCAATGGGACTTAGGTGACTAACTCACTTAGGCAGTTCTGTAAATCTCACTCGGTGCCTATTTCCATCTTTAGGCACCTAAATTCATTGATAAATCTGATCTAAAATCTGATCTAAAAGCTCAGTCCTGCACACAGTTACTGTGCATAACCCCACTAGAACTACAGGCAGGAATAAATGTAAGCATGATAGTAACTAGTGGATCAGGCAACAAGGCTTATCTCTTTTCACATTCTCATTTTTTACTATTATAATTGCTTGTTTCTCAAGCATTCACAATGTGCTATATACAAGGCACAGTAGAAAACACGGCCTTTACTCTAAGGAGCCTGCAACTGCAGCCCAAAACTTTCAACTGTTCCCTGATTTTTGATGCCTTAAATTTTCTGTATCTAACTTTGACTTTGCCTGACCTGGTTTTCAGAAGCGCTGAGCACCTAAAACTCCGGCTCAAGTCAATGAAGGCTGTGGGTGCTCTACACATCTGAATATTAGAAACAAAGAAAGATGGGGATCTCACAGCTGGACTGTTTTCAAATCTGGCTTTACATAGATAGCCAAGAAACAGACTTAAATGTATTGGGAGTTCCTTCTTACTATAATCAGAGCATCTTTTTAAAATTGTTTAATATGATGGCATAATGTTTGTCTTGCAGGATGCACCTTTCTGGTGCTTGCCTACTATACACAAGAAAAACTTCCATGCTGTTGTAGTGATTAAGGTTCTCTGTATTAGAGCTTTACTGACGAATGACATTGATCTACCTGGGTTAATTTTAGTTCATTGCCTTTCTTTATATTATTCTGTGTTATTTCTTGTTTCCACTTTTTCTGCAAAGATAAGGTTACACATTCATCTCTCTCTCTCATCTAATATGAGGCATGGAGAGGCATACTTTGTGGAGTAAACCCTTTGAATGTTTTCCAGCAAATTCAAATTCAAACCCATATTTCTATATGTGAATGTTCTTTTCCCCTAACAAAAGTGGGTTCTTTGCTGTGTATTAGAGACAGAACAACAACCAACTAAAAGCTGGGATGACCTAGGCTGATGCATCAAATCAGCAGGGCCAGATTCTCAATAGACTTCAGTAGAACCATGTTGATTGCAGCAGCTGCAGATCCAGCCACATGTATTTTAGAGACAGACATGACCAGAGGTGGTTGGAGTCCTGCCCATAGATTATACACAGACTTCTAGAGTAGTCCATTTCTCACATATAGTATATCTATTATCATTAGAATGTCTCTCTCCAGGTAATCTCCCATAGTTTAGCCCCTATTTCCTTTCTGCTTCTCTGCTCCATCTCCCCCTCTCCCCTTTTCCCAACCCCATGTTTTTTCCAGATAATTTTTTCCTCCCTGCTACTATTTTTAAGTCTCCTGTAAGTAGAAGAGAAATCCAATAGTATTCAAATCAAACCATGATGTTTGGATGGATTCAAAATTAGGCAAAATGTGTTCACACCTCTTTAACATTAAAGATCCTGGATGTGCTAACTGTTCCTGTTTCTGAAATGTTTTCTTGCATGTAGGTATTGAATCTCTGCAGGATCTTTTGAATATTAAGGGATAATTAGACCACTAATTCTTTCTTAGTGTACCTTGAACATCTGCAACATTCTAGGCATACAATATTGCTGTAAAAAAGTCTAACCAAATGCTATAGGTGCTTTTTTGTGATGCTTCTTGCAGCACCTTTGGCCTGTGAACAAATTGGAGTTGAGTTAATCCAATGTGAATGGCAGTGCTTTTTGTTCACAAAGGTGTTCTATTATTCATGAGCTACTTTGCATCCAATTATAAAACTTCTGGATGATCAAATTAACAGTGCTTTGGGGTTTGTGGAACACAGTTCTGTTCAATAGCCAATTCAGTAAGGAAAGGGGTGTAAAAAGAGTTAATATGAGGGGTAGGTATTGTGCACAACTGAAGCTCAAGTGCTAGGAGCTTGTGATCTTTAGTCTTGAAGGTTCCACGTTATTGTATGACCATACTGTCCATATTTCTGTAGCCATAGTTTACTACAAAATGGAACTGGAACTCCTGTGGTCCCTGGATACTCAGGTCTAGCTTATATAATATGCTTCTTAGTGTATGTGACTTTGTGTCCCTCTCATAGTTTAGCTACTTAATTGTGGCTAATTGAGTTTCTTTAGCTTAAGTGGCAGATGCTAAAGATCCTAGATTTGAATCCATGACTTATATTGTACAGCGCCTACCACAGTGGGGTCTGGGCATATAACTAGAGCTCCTAGGCACTATGGTAATGCAAATAAAAAATCATAGTAGTAATAATTGTGTTAAGATGTAACTCCTTGTGTATTGTAAGATGTACTGTATACAAACAATACAAATTCAGTCCAGTCACTAGTGGTCCACAGAGAGCTGGTTGGGGACATGTTACTGCATTCCTTCCATGTTTCCAGCTGCTGAATTACATTTAAAGAAGCTAAAAATACATTAAATAGTTTCCTAATATTATTTTTTCCATGTAAGCAACTAAAGTTTCCGCAGGGGCATTATGTGTTTATAAAAAGGAGGAGAGGTTGTCCATGTGACTGTGAATCAGGGAGGAGGTGGCCTACAGCACAGTATCTTTATTAAGATGTGGTCCATGATATTAAATTGTTTAAGAAACCTCATAATAAATGACTGGAATGACCTGTTTCTGCAAATTGTTGTTTACTGTAATTGCATATCAGGAACAGCATTTGTGTCAATTAACATCTAAGAATGCGGCATGGACAGTTGGCACCATTTTTTCAATTAAAGAAAAGCTATAATGTAGTAGTAATAATAAAAGATTTTCTAATCTTTACATCCAGTTTCCAAGGAGAATTAAATTATTAATAACTTTTCAAAGATGTGAACATACATAAAAGAAAATTAAGCAATGATGCAGGAAGCTGCCATCTGGATAGCTTGATTCCATAATCTGAGACACACAAAGGCCAGTATGAAAACATAAGTGAGATAAGAGATTTTCAAAGGCATCAAAAAATCAGATTAGTAATTTCCCAAAGTGTTTGAGCGTTCAGATCTGGGATTTGGTATGGGTCCAACTGCAGTAGATTGCATGTAATGTAAGTCTTGTATTGCATTCTGTACTTTAAGCTACTCCCTAATAAATATCAGGGAATTTCCCCTACATTGCCCTAAATATGAAACTTTTCTTGTGCATCTGAATGGTGAGCAGCACTTTCTGTGTGCCTGAATGGAAG
This sequence comes from Chelonoidis abingdonii, assembly GCF_003597395.2. Classification (NCBI taxonomy): domain Eukaryota; kingdom Metazoa; phylum Chordata; order Testudines; family Testudinidae; genus Chelonoidis; species Chelonoidis abingdonii. Next base: position 122,482,088 of record NC_133773.1, read on the forward strand.
TACAGTATCATTCAAATGGCTGCTGTCACTGAGAGATACCAGCACTGTTTACAGTAATAGAGGTTCTGAAACAAAGGCAAGTATTCCTCAAAAATTAAGAATTTCCTAAAACATGCTCTATATTTTTATTTAAAGTTAGGCTCTGCTCTTATTAGGGCCCATGTGTATGCTGTGGAGTGGGGGAGGACAAAAGAAGCCTTGCATTTGGTATACAGGAGCTAGGCACAATTGCAGTCCCGGTTCTCTCCTGAGCAGTGTCATACTCTTGCCAGCAAGTTAAAAAAGTATGGATTGGATGAATAGACTATAAGGTAGATAGAAAGCTGGCTAGATTGTTGGGCTCAACGGGTAGTGATCAACAGCTCGATGTCTAGTTGGCAGCCGGTATCAAGCGGAGAGCCCCAGGGGTCGGTCCTAGGTCTGTTTTTGTTCAGCATCTTTATTAATGATTTGGACGATGGGATTAATTGCACCCTCAGCAAATTCACGGATGACACTAAACTGTGGGGAGAGGTAGATACGATGAAGGGTAGGGATAGGGTCCAGAGTGACCTAGACAAATTGGAGGACTGGGCCAAAAGAAATATGATGAGGTTCCACAAGGACAAGTGCAGAACCCTGCACTTAAGAAGTAAGAATCCCACGCAATGCTACAGGCTGGGGACTGACTGGCTAAGCAGCAGTTCTGCAGAAAAGGATCTGGGGATTACAGTGGATGAGAAGCTGGATATGAGTCAGCAGTGTGCCCTCATTGCCAAGAAGGCCAACGGCATATTGGGTGGTATTACTAGGAGCATTGCCAGCAGATCAAGGGAAGTGATTATTCCCATCTATTTGGCACTGATGAGACCACACCTGGAGTACTGCGTCCAGTTTTGGTCCCCCCCACTACAGAAGGGATGTCGACAAATTGGAGAGAGTCCAGTGGAGAGCAATGAAAATGATTAGGGGACTGGGCCGCATGACTTACGAGGTGAGGCTGAGGGAACTGGGCTTATTTAGTCTGCAAAAGAGAAGAGTGAGGGGGGATTTGATAACAGCCTTCAACTACCTGAAGGGGGGTTCCAAAGAGGATGGAACTAGGCATTTTTCAGTGGTGGCAGATGACAGAACAAGAAGCAAAGGTCTCAAGCTGCAGTGGGTAAAGACTAGGTTGGATATTAAGAAACACTATTTCACTAGGAGGGTGGCGAAGCACTGGAATGGGTTACCTAAGGAGGTAGTGGAATCTCCCTCCTTAAAGGCTTTTAAGGCCTGGCTTGACAAAGCTTTGGCTGAGATGATTTACTTGGTGTTGGTCCTCCTTTGAGTAGGGGATTGGACTAGATGACCTCCTGAGGTCTCTTTCAACCCTAATATTCTATGATTCTATGTTCCCACTCATGCTTTCTGGTACTGTAGTTATCCTTAAATGGGAGAGAGGAGACCGGGCCATGGGCCTCATGCATTTCCATACCAGCCAACAGAGATGACTTGCTGCTAGAGCTGATAATGAAATAAAAAAAGGTGACAAAAAATTAAAATTTTGAAATTGTTTTTATTTCTTGTAGTAATTGTTGGTTTTGAAAAAAGGCTATTTTCCTATAAATATATATTGTTGAAAAAACTGTGACCACATCTGTTTGCCTCAAAGTGACCTGCACACTGCACCCTTCTACAGGATGGTACAGCATGCAAGAGGCATTCTTCGTCTCAGAGGCTCAGTGCTTTATGGTGCTCCCCCCAGCTTAATCAGGCTCCACACTGGCCCCAGCGGGAACCTGTGCCTGCAGGGCATTTGTCTCTTAGTAAATGCTGGCTTATCTATCCGAGGCATTAGAAGTTCATCTCTGCATTCTTACTGCTTGTTGTTTTAGCTTTCAACTGTGGCTTTAAATGAAATGCATTAGTCCCATTTGTATAAGTGTCCGACATGAAATGATTCTATCATGATTAGAAAGGTGAATGATTGATTTATTTTTTCCATTCAGTAATTTGACAAATTGAATGATCAGAGTTCATAATTAAGAAATTAGTTTCTTGGAAAGCTCTGACTTCAGAATTAATGAAGTAAAGACCATAGAGTTTACTGGGGATAGTCACATCTCAGTGAACATACAAGATACTAATTACTGGTTTAGAGCTGTGTGTGCTGTGACGTGTGTATGAACCAAGCCCCTCTGACAAGTTAAGAGCCATCTGAGAAACCTAGTGTTTGTATTGCCTTCTCAGAGATTGATATTAATTGTAGTGTTAAATAATATTCTTTATTATTTGTATTACTGTAGCAGCTAGGAGCCCCAGTCCTGGACCAGCACCCCTTTGTGTGAGAAACACAAAACAAAAAAGAGACAGTTTCTGCCCTAAAGAATTTAGAATGCCATGCTGCACCCTAGTTTGCTTTCTGCCAAAGTATATTGCATATCTGTGATTTGTCTTTCCTGTGAAGACAATATTTCACTGCATGGAAAACCATTAATAAATACACTTTATCTTTTAAAACTGTGAAGGTAAGGAAGGTTCCATTCATAGGGGATTTCATGTTAAAAATAATGAAATTTCTAATCCTAATTTTCCTTGGTGAAAAAAGTACTAGTATTGGCAAGTAGTACTGCTCGGTACATATCAAAGTTGATTTCTATATTTTGGCATCACAATTGGGTCCAGTCTTACTAGTAATCAGTAGGAAAAATTGGAACCAGTACCAGTCACATTAGCACACAGCATTTTTTTCCCTACAGGGTTCTGCTTACTGAGAATACAGATCATTAATATTTTCACCTAAAAATAGCTGGAAACTTTCGCTGCTAAATGTTGACAGCTCTTGGCTACTCCTGTGGCTAACAATCAAATAATCAAGCTAAAACTTGTCAAACTAATTTTAGCAACTAAAATCTTATCCATCTGATAGTCTTCCTTTTTAACATATCCTAATTGAAATTGAATTTACTTGTACTTAATTTTAATTACTTGTTCTTAATTTTAACAAAGGAAAATATTGTTTCATCTTGTAGCAGAACCTAGTAACTTCTTGAAAAAATGATTTCATGCAGGACAAAGGTAAATGCTCTTAGTTTTGAATTTTAGATATGTTAGTAAGAAGGTGTCATGGAGGCTTTGATTGTAACACCACAGGTTAAGGCTGAATTCTGTTTTGCACTTAAATCAGGGATTGAACCTCTTTGGGATTTTTATGAAAAAAATACAGTATATGCTCCTGAAATGTAAGCACTTACTCTGAGTACAGAATACATTTTCTGAATATATACATCTTCAACCCATTAGTTTCTAAATAAAAGATAATTAAACACTGAGTCATTTAAGAAAATTAACATCCGTGTCAGTTTATTCTTGTATCCAAATGAATGTTCCATGCCATTGAAATTAATTGAAATCTTACATATAGGACATATTTGAAGAAATTAGGTTGTAATTAAGATAAGTTATTAAGTATTGTATCTAATTATGATTATGTAGGTTTATATACAGGCTCAGGTTAACAGCTCAGATAACTTTTTTTAAATAGGATAATTGTGATAGAGATAACTCAAACAATCATCACTCTTCTTTTATAACTAATTTTCATTAAACAATTCTGTTGGTTGTAATGACTCAGTAGCATGAGGAGGCACATGTCAAGAGTTCTCATTGGTAGTTTACTTGGCCCAGTTGTTAGAGCATAAGAACATAAGAACGGCAGTACCAGGTCAGACCAAAGGTCTGGTCTGCCGACAGTGGCCAATGCTAGGTGCCCCAGACTCAGAGAGTGAACCTAACAGGTAATGATCAAGTGATCTCTCTCCTGCCATCCATCTCCATCCTCTGACAAACAGAGGCTAGGGACACCATTTCTTACCCATCCTGGCTAATAGCCATTTATGGACTTAACCTCCATGAATTTATCCAGTTCTCTTTTAAACGCTGTTCTAGTCCTAGCCTTCACAACCTCCTCAGGCAAGGAGTTCCACAAGTTGACTGTGCGCTGCGTGAAGAGCTTCCTTTTTTTGTTTTAAACCTGCTGCCTATTAATTTCATTTGGTAACCCCTAGTTCTTGTATTATGGGAATAAGTAAATAACTTTTCCTTATCCACTTTCTCCACATCAGAGAATGTTGTTATTCTTTATAAGATTCAGTAATCATGACACAAGATAGTGGGAGTCTGGATGAGTACTTTAGCTGCCTGGCTAGATAAGAAAGGCCATACTTTACAGATGTTATGTGGAAAGAACTAGCAAGATTTAGACATAGCCTGCATGTGAGGACCTAGAGAGAGGTTCAAGTCAAAGATGGATGCCTAGGTTACAGGCCTGAATCTAGCTAAGCCAATGGAACTTCCTAATGCAGTTGCTCTTAAATTAGCTTAATTCGCAACTGAACTGGTTTAACTTAACGTGGTAATTTACTAATACAAACCAACATGGTTTAAGAAAGAGTTAAACTGGTTTAAGTTTATATTCATTAAACAAGATTATGTATGCATTTAAAATTGATTTAATTAAACCAGTGCAACTTTCCCATATAGGTAAGTCCACAGATGGGCACCAAAAGGTTAAGGCCAAGATTTTCCATAATGAGAGTACTCAATATCAGTGAAAATTAGACTCTTTATTTACATGCCTAAATGTGAATTTAGGAGACTAACTTTAGGTCACCTTCTTAAATCTTTGCCTAATGACTTGCCCAAAGTCACACAGTGCGTCAATGGCAGAGATAAATAGAATCCAGGAGTTATGTTCCTGGTCATATGCACCAACCGCAAGACAATCTTTCTTCTCATTTCCCTACTTAGTGGATTGCACTCCTGCATTTAACTTTCCACACCAGTCAACAAGATAAAATTATTGGCCACAGTTAGTGAAATGTACTAAAAGGATACTGAAGGGTTTATGGATGAAAACTGCTATAAAAATGCTAAGTTTTATTATTCTTATTTATTATTTGCAAACATAGGAATTCCATAAAGTTTATTGGTAAAGAAGCCTTAGCACAGGACTTGAGTTTCTGATCGTCTTTTGTGTTCCAAATGCTTTATTCATCAGTTAAATTATTTAATTAAAAAGTGGTTGCTAGCATGTTTCTGGTAACATGGAATTGATTCTTGGGAGGTGGGTGGAAATTAACATATTAATGACTAGTTATGAAAAATCATCCTAAACGAGCAACATTTCCTGCTGTCACTCTTGGCCTCTGTTCTTGAACGATGGTTATAGGGCTCCATGCCACAAATATAAAGCAGCACCTGTTAGTGATGTCAGGGCTACATTACAGTCACTGGTGATTCTACAAGGGGTTTTCTTTCAATGACCAATCATAGATTATTATTAGGGTTAGAAAGGACCTCAGAAGATCATCTAGTCCAACCTCCTCCTCAAAGCAGGGCCAATTCCCAATTAAATCCCCAAATGGCCCCCCTCAAGGATTGAACTCACAACCTTGAGTTTAGCAGGCCAATGCTCAAACCACTGAGCTATCCCTTCTCCCGTATTCACTAGTTATTGCATAAGATCAATTCTCTAGCCTGAGGTCATTTCCCATTTTTTAACTATAGTCTTCCTTTCCTTCTCTATCGGTTAGTGTGTGTCTGTTTTAAAAGGGCAAGGAAAGGGTTGTATTATCTGTAACCATTCAAAATGAAAAATTCTATAAATGAAGGGCCATATTCTTTCTTTTAGACTCCTGCTGATTTAAATGGAAGCCATATCCAAGAGCTGGACTTTTCATTAAGAATTTAAATCATTGTCAGTTAAGTTGAGCGGTTAAATTAAGCAGTTTAGAAAGCTCTGCAAGACTAGAAAAGCATGTAACCATCAACAAAAAAACAGAACTCCCATCTTCACCTAGACCTGATCATGTTCCCTTACAAGACAATGCATACTTTATATTGCACTGCTTTGAAAATAAAATGTTTGTTATTATTACTAGTGTCAGATTTTATTTCTTGTACAATTTACAATACGCCCAACAGGAAGACATTAGGAAAAATTCACTCAGTAAGTCACGGGGTCCCTGTTTTTTTAAAAATAAAAGTTATAGTGCAGGTCTATTGGTTGAAATAGTTCACCTTTCTGTACCTCAGTTTTCTTGTCTGTAAAATGGGAGTAATGGTCTGTACTTACCGTTGTGAAGAAAGCAATTTGAAAATTTACAGGTGAAAATACTATGAAAATATTTTTACTGTTATTAATATCACCACACTGAAAACAAGATATTACATCACTGTGGCAGCTAACGAAAAAGAAACAAGATCATGAATATGTAAAAAATGTATGCAAGGGAGATATTTACCTCACAGTGCTAGTGAGCATTTATGTGACTAAGGTGCCTGAAGCAGAAGGGCATAGGGGATACAGTTATATTCTATCCTCACATTAGATTAGAGGATAAAATGATAATCTCTCTCACATACATTGGGATGTGTAGCAATTTGCCAAATGCTTCATTTTTGGAATGTCATTTGTACAAGAAAGAAATAGAAATCCATTACATAATTGCACTAGTTCATAGTTGTTAAGGCTAAATCCATATTTTTGTGGGGGTTGCCATACTGAAACAGATCATCCACTCCTGTTGCCAACTACGGCCATTGCTAGAAGCTTCAGAGGAAGGCATACAACCTCATTGGGCTTGGGAAGATTTCTTTCTTACTCCAGTTGATCAGCTTATGTCCTAAAACATGGGGCTTGATGTCCCTTTTTACTTTAACCCAGAGGTTCTCAAACTGGTGGTTGGGACCCCTCAGAGGGTCGTGAGGTTATTGCAAGTGGAGGTTGCAAGCTGTCAGCCTCCACCCCAAACCCGTGTTTCCTCCAGCATTTATAATGGTGTTATACAAAAAAGTGGTTTTAATTTATAAGGGGGGTTGCACTTAGAGGCTTACTCTGTGAAAAGGGTCACCAGTACACAAGTTTGAGAACCACTCTTTTAACCTAGCTAGAATAAATGCAGATGCCATTCTTGTTCCTAGGTATATCTAATCATTTTAAAATGGACTCTGCTATTTGTGTCAATAATATGCTGCAGTGAGGAATATTGTGGGTTAATTTATATGCGCTGTTGAAAAGATGTTTCACTGTATTCATTTTGTAGGGAAAGGGATGATTTTTATTACTCGTGTAGATTCAGGTTATAAATATTATCTTTTGAGGAAACCCTTGTGGGTTGAACCTGTGTTTTGTTTATGCTGAGCCAGTCTCCTAGTTTAAATCCCTATACTCAGAAAAGGGAGTACCACCGTAATATTAATTATTTTCAAAGGCCTTTGGAAAGAACATAGTGTCTACTACTGTGCCTCTCATTTAAACACAATCGTAACAATATGGATGAGATGCTTGCTTCAGCCGTTCTAATATGAGCAAATAAAACATGGAGGATGAAATCCTGTTCCCATCAAAAGTCCATGGCAAAACTCCCATTGACGTCAATGGGCCAGGGAACATTTTAGTTAGTGTGTAGGAAGACAGGGCCAGGGCCACCCAGATTCAGGGGGTCTGGGGTCTTTGGCGGCGGGCGGCCCCTGCTTCAGCGGTAATTTGGCAGCAGGGTGTCCTTCCGCTCCAGGACCCGCCGCTGAAGTACTGCTGAAGACCCGGCACTTTGGCGGCGGGTCCCGCTTAGGCAGTAATTCAGCAGTGGGGGGGTCTTTCCGCCCCGGGACGGAAAAAGACCCAGAGCGGAAGAAGCTTTGGGGGCCTGGGCCCCATGAGAGTTTTCAGGGGCCCCCAGAGCGAGTGGAGGACCCAACATGCCACCCGGCCCCCCACTCCCCGGGCGGTCCTGGACAGGGCATACTTCTCTCAACAAGGTACCTGCCATTGCAATGTCTGATGAGATGGTGCTAGACAGGTGCACGTTCGGAGTGTTCAGAAAATGTAAATAAATGGTTAATGAACCAAAGAACAAAGTTAAAATGTTAAATTAATTTATAGTCAAGCAAAGCTTCAGATTTGCGGCCGGAGGTTGCTACTTTCGTGATTTGTGTTTGTTTTTGTTTTTCTTCTTTTGTCTCTGTTGGGATTCACAGTGCCACAAAGCAAAAAGGTTTGAGTGTATGAGTCAGGCACGTGACTTGGGAACGGTAAAGGTTTTTAGATTGTTGTTTCTTGGTCAAGAGAAGTGAATTATATATTCATCACTTCAATAATGAATAAATAAACAAAGGGGAAAGATACAGAATGTAATTTAAGATGCTGAAAGCAGAAAGGGGCAGGATGGATATCAAGAATGACAGGAGAGCTGCACCTAGCACAGGGCAAAATGGTACAGTGCTATTTAGTTGAAATTTCTCTCAGAATACTGCTATTTTTTTAAAAAGACATGTCATAAGGTTAACATGATGACACAGATATTGGGTAGTGTGAGGCCTATAGTCTTTCTGAAGCTGCATATGACCCAGGCACAAATACCTGGCCCAAGGTACAGTTAGACTTCTGGTCCACCTGCACATTTTAGCACCAGAGCTCTCTGTTTCTTCCTTTCCCTTGTGGTCTTATGTCAGCGGCATTTCACCACTGCAGCAGGGTGAGAAATAGGTTTGCCTCCTGACCTTTCTCTCTCTTTCACACGTCAGCTTTGTGCCTTAGTAAAAGTTACTAGAAGCTCTGAATTGGGGCCAGGGGGAGGGAACAAAAACAGTCACTGAGGTGTCCTCATGTCCACATGAAGTGTTGACAGGAAATATTTTTCTTATTTACTTATTTGTCTTTTTGTGCAATTAGCTGCCTGCAACATCCCTCCAGCACTTAATGACTTGGGGTGGGTTTTTTGGCTATGAAACCAGTTTGTGACTTAAATCTGTTCCCTTACAATCATGAAATACAGTTGAAGAATCTTATTATTCCGTATGCCCCACAACACAGGAAATGCCCAGGGTGAATTCCACTGAAAATTGTTGAGTTTTCATTAAAAGAAAGAATGAATCTCTTTTCCTGAAGAGGAGGTAAAGTTCTTATATTGCAGGACTGTACTTCTGGCAAAGTGCAATGAAGTGCTTAAACTTTAGGCATGCTGCCTACATTTAGAATTTAGACACAGGTTTTGATTATTGCTGTTCTACAATCTTTGTCAAGTTTGTTGCTCTAAATAATAAACATTTGCCGTTTATTTTGGATAGACTGTAAACTATTTGGTGCAGGGAATGTCTTTATTTTTGTGTCTTATCTACCACTGAGCACAATGCCTGGGTGAGGAAGGGATTCACCCTCTTCCTCGCCCCAATATATTCTGGTTTTTTGTTGGTTTTTGTTGTTTCCTTATTGTGAAACATTAGAGATGAGAGATGGGCACAGCAGGAGGTCGGAAACTGTATAGAGTGGGAGGATACTCTGAGGTAGTTCTGAAAATTTTTCTCTCTGTGCTGGACCAGATGGTTCTTGTTCAGGGTCTAACTGTTCCCCTTACGTGGGGTGAGGAAGGAACTTCCCCCACGTCAGATTAGCAGTGACCATGGAGGTTTTTTACCTTCCTCTGCAGTGTGGAGTCTGGGTCACTTGTCAGGATCATCTGAGTACATGTTACTTAATCAGTTCCTGGAATGTCTGGTCGAAAAGGGACCCTGGTGGCTCCAGTTAGCACTGTTGTCCAAGCTGCTAAAAGTCCAGTCAGTGGCGCAGCAGGTCTAAGGCAGGGTCCCTGCTGCCCTGGCTCTGCACAGCTCCTGAAAGTGGCTGTCATGTCTGGCTCCTAGTCACGGGGCAGCCAAGAGTCTCTGCGTGCTCCCCCTTCCCCAAGTGCTGGCTTCTCAGCTCCCATTAGCCAGGAACTGCAGCCAATGGGAGCTGCGGGAGCAGTGCCTGCAGGTGCAGGCAGCACATAGAGCCCTCTGTGCCTAGGAGCCAGACATGCTGGTTGCTCCTGGGGGGCTACCTGAGCTAATAACCAGCCGGTCAGAGCCCAAACCCCATTCAGCACCCTCCTGCCCCAGGTTGGAGCCCCGTCCCACAATCCAAACCCCTCAGCCCAGCCCAGAACCCCCTCCTGCACTCCAGTCCCCTCATCCCCGGCCCCACCCCAGCCCCTGCACCCAAGCCAGAGCCCTCACTCCCTCCCACACTCCAACTCCCTGCCCCAGCTCTGAGCCCCTTCCCATACTTCAAACCCCACTGCCCCAGCCCAGAGCCCCCTTCTGCACCCAAAACCCCTCATATTCGGCATGACAAAGTGGGAATGTTCTTAATTTTTTCTCTTGAGTGCTGTGTGGATGCCTCAGTTTCCCCTATGCATTCCTTGAGTGTCTAGGGGTGTGTGATTGTTGCAGAGCCTTAGGGGGCCAGTGTGATCCTGTCTGCACAGAGAATGGCTGACACCCTGTCTCCTGGCAACTGATGTCCTGGGCCTCTCCTCTGCAAAGGTGCCAACTGAAGGTGTTGGAGAACAAAGAGATCAGGTGACTTCCTGACCCTGGAAAGAGACAAAGGGAGAGGAGGGGCTGGAGAGTTTTCAGTTTGGAGCTGACTGGGAAAAGGGAGGGGAGCCCAGGCGGTGCTCTGGCCTCCCTGCCCCACCCCCCAAGATGAACCTGACTGAGGGGGTCCTGTTGTCTGTACCTGCAAGACCGTCTTGGACTGTGTTCCTGTCATCTAAATAAACCTATTTTGCTGGCTGGCTGAGAGTCATGGTGAATCACAGGAAGCCGGGGTGCAGGGCCTTGTCTCCCCCAAACTCTGTGACATTTGGCCCCAACCCAGAGCCCGCAACCCCAGCCAGAGCCCTCACCCCCCTCCTGCACCCTAAGCTCGTGCCCCAGCCCAGTGAAAGTGAGTAAGGGTGGGGGGAGAGTGAGCGACACAGGGAGAGGGTATGGCATGAGCAGGGGATGGGGCCTTGGAGAATGGGTGGGGCGGGGCAGGGCAAGGGTGTTCGATTTTTGTGTGATTTGGTAACCCTATTTGCAAGAAGGATGTGACGAAGTTCCAAATGTTGATACTTCCATTTAGTTTGGTTATTGAAAATGTAACTTGGATGTTTGTGCTCAGTCCAGTCATGTGAGTTTTCTATTTATGTTGGAAGTCTATGATAAACAGTTTTCACTTCAGTACATTGTATATCAAACAATTAATATGTCACAATCAAGTAAAATATGTTAAAACTTTGCATAAATAAAGAAAATAAATGTCAGTAAATAGCTCAATTCTACTTCTTTTCTGACTCTAAATGTTGAAGAGCAGCCAAATATGCAAGTTGTTATTTTTTAATCAAGTCATTTTGCTATCGTTAAACCTTTCCAAATATTTGTAAGCCATCTATCTAGCGTAGGAGTTTTTTCCAGCTAGTGCTAGTAATAATCTAAGCATTCAGTAATACCAAAACAGTATAACAGTGCACTTTATCGCAAGGGCACTCAGTGTAATGTTGGCTAAATTTTATATGTACCTGTGAAGAGAAGTTAAAGTAGCATCTGTTCTGTTCCCCATCACTCTATACCCTGGACCAGATTCTCAAGCCTAGCTATGGCAGTTGAGCACCACTCAGGTGGCATGAATGAAGAATAAACCATCCACTTATCATCAATAGAGAATTCTCCTGTCATAAAAGAACTCCCTGCTGGTGCACCTGTGCTGCTGCCAGGCCCTGCACCTCTGTGCAGGTGTTCTTCAGCATGAGGGATGTGTTGGATTCGGTGGAGCCTGCTATGCTACACCAGTCCTCCAGTGACATAACTTAGACCTGCCTGGTACCAGCTCTAATTGTCACCCCCAAGCCGTACCCCAACCAGCGAGCCATAATCAGCACCCTGCTGTCTCCCTCTCTACTGGTGATAGCGCCTTCTTTTGTTATAAACACAGGGAGCTCCTGCTGAAGCATTTCTGCTGATCAAAACTGAAACAGCATGGCACAAGGAGAAGAGGCAGTGGAAGTTCAGCAAAAGCAGTTAAGCATATGCCTAACTTTAAACATATGCTTACGTTTCACACTCAGGTACATGACTGAAGTTAAGCACGTGCTTCGGTGATTTGTTGAATAAGTTGGGAGTGCTGAATCAGGTGGAAGGAGGAAAAAGTATCTGCTCCTAACAATGCTTAAATAGGAGATATCAGAAAAGATTAATTTATAATGATCTTACATTTAATTTCTTTTAGAGGTGAAAATCTTTTCTATTTTGGGCAATTCCATCATTCATGTATCACAGTACCAACCTACCCACTATGTACTCAAAATGATGTATGTTGGAGGAAGTCTGTTATATATAATATAGACAGAGTAAGATAAATGTTGTCTCTTTCGTGGCAGACAAGGGATAAGTGCAGTGTTAATTCATATAAAAGGGAGACTACAGGACACAAACACATCCAGTGGTTCTCTTAGGTGCTCTAACTCACAGATTGGTTATACAAGCCTGTGCTGATCTTACCCTAAATCCTGTCCTAAATTGTGAGAACTTCTGACTCCACTACAGTAGACATGGTGTAATATAGATATTGAGGAAGTCCATAGTGCCACAAATTGAAACTTCTTTAATATACATCTACATCTTACGCCACCTTTTGTTAGGACTTCTTACGCTAGGATTATCCCGTTCCCAAGCCTCCGTGCAATCCCAGCTGTTTGGTGTTTGTTCAGTAAATAACAAAATATGCACCTAACCTAACAAGCCATTATTACTGTTTGTCTAAAAGAACATCTCATGCTTAGTAACAGGACACAATATGTATTTTCCATAATACATTGAATGCAGCATATTGAAATTAGAGTAATGGATAAACATTGAATTTCTGGCATGGGGTCATGTTTTATTATAATGGAATACATGGAATATTTGAGTAATGCCATTTTTATCCCAGCCATTAAAACCTCACAATTGTGCTAAGAGGGAAAAAATGAATGTTTTATGGGGATTAGAAGGGAAACAAATGATTTTAAATTGTACGTGCCCTTCTTCATCAAAGCACTTAAATCAGTGCGATTTAAACATGTTTTGAAATGTTTTGCAGAGTTGGGATGAGATTACTCAAATATGTAAGCATCTTGTTAAAGCACAGCCATAGCACATGTATGAATCTCTGACATAATTCTTGTGTGCCACACCCTGGAATAAATTATAAGAATTTCAGTTCCAAATACTGATCAGTTTCTAATCAAAACTGTTAGGAATTATTGTGGTATGAATGAGAGAATGTTTCAAGTAGTAATAGAAGTGTGGTAAAAGTAATCCTTACCTCTCATTTTTTTTTCTACTCTTTATTAGCCTAAATAAAAATAGAAGATTATTTTTATTGGTATTTTGAAGTAGGAAGTAAGGTCATGCACTGGAAGAATCCAAAATACATAATTAAGTGCAAGCACAATATTTATTTTAAAATAATAATTTGAGATGCCCAAGCAAAATTGAAACATTTTCAAAGATAGAGTCTTAAACCTTTTATCTTGGAGTAGATTACATATGCATACATCTTGCAGATAAAGAGATTTTAACTTTTAAATATTGTATATTCTCTTGCCAACTTAAAAGAATAATTCAGAAAAGGAACAATTTAATCATGTCACAGTGAGATTGGGAGTGCCAAGTTTTATCTTTATTTATTTTAAAACCAAAGACTGCATATAAAACATAACAGATATCATTAGGTTTGACAAAGAAAATATAAGTTTTGAGACAAAGTATATTGGGCAAAATTAATCTGTATATTGCCATTTTAACATTCAGTTTGTAATGGTTCTGTCTAATCCTTTCGCATGAAAAGTTCTGTGCAAATGACAAGCAAATCGCTAACATATTTACAAAAAACTTAGCCTCAGGCTTATGTACACAGCTTTAAACAATTTCAGGTAATTATTGCTCAAACTTCCATTTTCAGTAATTGCAACTGAATACTTGCACTCCACACAGTCAAAAGCTTTTTCTATATTAACTAAAGAACATAAGTTTGTTTTCCTCAACTGAATTAAGTGACCATTTTGAGTGTTTAATATTTATTGACGGTAACTTTAATCCCTTTGTAATTATTAGGATGTAAACCTTTCATTCTAAAATCCAGTATTTTACATGATATTTTAATATAATTGAAATGAGAAACTTTACAAGTTACTGTTTTCTTATCCTCACCCATCTTTTTAGTGTTTTGTTTTTTCGTTCATTTGTATTCCCATAATTGCATATATCATATTTTGTATGGAAGTAAATCAGCATCATTCTGTCTGCCTATTTATGTGGCCACTCTAATATGTGAGAACATCACAATATTAATGAATTTATCCTCAAAATTCATCTGTGGTATGAAGGTATTATAACCCATATTTTAAGAGATTTTTATTTGCTCAGGTCCATACAGGAAATGTGAAAGTTGGAATTTGAAGTAGGAATTACTCAAACTCCTTGATTAACAGTCAAATACTGTAACAACAAGACTATGAATATTGCTATAAGATTATTAATCTTTCCTAAAAGCCTTACAAAAAACAAAGGGGCTAGGAACTTTATGGGTTGTAAGTTATAAAATTGCCATAAGAACTTCCTTTTGAATTTATGTCTTAATGATTATGTATTTGAGGGGCCACGTCTTGGTAAGGTAACAGCATCCAAATATTATAATATTTGATTTGTTTTGAAATAATATGAATAGAATTTTAAGCAATTTCTCTATCACTTGTTTTGTATGGCCATATTTCTTGTGTACAGAATCAGTGCTAGAATTTTTAATTTTCAACTACAAAGTCAGTAATTTGTTTATATAATTTCATCATAAATTTTTTTAATGTATCATTTAATTTAATATTTTCTTCTGCAAAATGAGCATTTGATTTTCCTTTATCAAACATTAGTTTTTATAAACCTTAGAAAGTCCATCTTTTGTGGAATTGTTCAGTTTAAAAAGCCTCTTTCAGATTATAGTATCTATTAAAAACTCTTTGGTGAATTTATTTTGGCATTTTCACTGCACAAAGACGTATTTCTTGTCCATCACACTGCAGATGAATTTCTACTTGTTACAGTTACTGAAAAGAATAAATATTCTATCTGTTAGCTAAATTGACTCTTCAGGATATGATGAAGCTTGGGATATTGTACAGCATGTTCTAATTCTCTAGCAGGAGGAATAGCTTATAAATTAGTCCTATTTTTCTGCCTGCTAGAATGCCTCTGTTGTGCTTAATTGTTTTACATTCTGCATATTTACTGTAATAAAATGATTCAGTGTTCTTTTTCAACTGAATGATAAGCCATCTTAGTAGCTTTTGAAAAGACTTGAATTACAGAAGTACCATCTTCAGGCTAGCTGGGGAATAGAAAATCCGTGGTCCAGATCCACAGAGGGACTTAGGGATCCACTTGGGTGAGTGCCCTAACCAATGGACTTATAAAGCAATTCTCACTCTGTCTCTGGCTCCATTAATAATTAATTAAAGTGGAATGGCTTCAACAAAAGATGTTGACAGATGCTCTCATCACAATATCCCATAACTCAGCGGTTTGGGCACTCACCAGAGAAGTGGGGAAACTGTTTGAATCCCTTCTCATCATCAGGCAGAGGGGAGAATTGAATCTGGGTCTCCCACATCCTGGGTAAGTTCCCTAACAACTAGGCTAAAGGTTATAAGGGATGCCCCCTAGTACCCTTCACAGGACAGTTTTGTGTGGAGCTAGACAGGTGCCTAAACTGCAGTTCTTAATTTGTAATGAAAGAAATGGCGAGGCTCAAGTAATTATTTTACATTCATGACTGATGCAGCAAGCCCAGAGGTGCCAGGGCTATCAGCTGCCCAGGCCAGAGGTGCCAGGGCTCAGCTCTGGCACAAATTAAGCACTGCTAAGCTGCCTGACTCCAGAAGAGGGGATCCTGGCTATGGATCACAAGCAGAGATAGGTGCCTTCTTGCAGCCCAGATTTAGGAGCCTAAATCTTTGAAAAGGGCATGGCTTAGGATACACCCCTCTTGTTGACGTCTCCCATTGGCTAGCTTAAGCAGCTCTCCAATTAGCATGCTGTGTTGTGGATCTAATTCTCATGCACCTATCTCTCCCCTTTCATTATATAGGGAGCCTCAGCACCTATCTCAGGGTTTGTGGATTCCAGATCCACCTAAGTCCCTTAGTGGATCTGGGCCCTTGTTGGTCAAGAACACTTAACCAGTCCAACTCCTAATGAGAACAGATCACTCTACTAGTAGGTTTCCTCTAGACATTGTGAGCCCTTATTGTGCTGAGTGTTATTGGCTGTGGCAAAATAGGGCATGAACTATGACTCTGTAAATCTCAATGATTTATAATGATACTTCCACTGTAGTGTTTTCTCTTTTCAATGAATCGTACAAACAGTAATGGAATAATTGCTAACTTATGCTACCTTCAGGATTTTAAAGAGACGAATTGTAGTGTAATAAATACTGCACCTTTACTACAGTATAGGCATTACCACTCTTTACATATGTGTGAGTGAGTCTCTCCCTACATGGTGCCAATGAGACCACACAGTATTCAATTTTAGGAGCCTCTCTACTCTGAAAAGATGTTGACAATTTTGATGAAAGGCAACGAATATATATTTCTGTAACACTGATCATAGTAGCTGAGTGCTGAAAAGGGATTATGAGGAGACATTGATTTAAGAGGAAATAGCAAAAGAATGAAGTTGCTTGGTTAAATTGCAACTAAAGGGCATAAGCAACTGCAAGGCTGGGGAGGACTTATTGAACATGATACAAAGTGATGCAACTAGGAGTAGTAGGATGAAGGGTGGTATAGAAAATATAGGTTGAATATCAAGAAAATGTTCCAACAGTGATGTCTATAGGACTTTACAATAGACTCAAAATGAAAATAGAGAAAACTGTTGGAAGTGTTAATAGCTAGCCTGGACTTAGGCACTGGATAACAGACAGCAGGGAAGAGTCCTGCATGGGGGATGAACACAATATTTCAGATTGCTTTTAGGGGCATGTTCAGTGCAACTTTTTGCCTAGTATGATGTCCTAGATACTATGATGATGACACCTTAAAAATGCCATAGACTGATAACCTTAGAAGGAATTTGTGTCTGTAATTTCTTTCCACCTATGACAATTGACAATTATATTTTTTGAAGTGCACTGAAGCCGATATCTCCATGCAATCCACTAATAAAGTCACCCAGTATAGACATCACTCTTGCTCAGATGAAGAGAGAAGCTCTCATATGCTGCAGTAAGTATTGTTTACCTAGGGAGAAGGAAGGTGCTCTTATTGCTGTATTTTATGTAAAGAGAATGACTTCTCAGTGGTAAGTGCATTGTGTCAGGGCTTTATTTCCCTCTAATTATGTTATCAATTCTGCTATCACACATGACTGAAATCCAGTTGGGAGAAAAAGGAAATGTTGTTCTGAGGGGAATTAATTAAAACTCCATTTTTAATAATAAAATATTTAGAACTGAACATATTTACCACAATAGCTTTGTATGGCTAAGATTACCACGAGAAATCCATATAACAGAATGTATTGTGGAGCCTCTTTAAACACCCACATTTTTGGCAGCACATTTCAGCTTTCAAGACTTTAAACACATGGCCTCGGTAATTGTAAATTAATTGGCTGTCATGAACAATGGAACATATCATAATACCAGGATTACATGCCACTGAGAAAAAAAAAGAAGGCTGCCATATGTTGCAGGATTTATGCTAATTGAATTCAGCCAATATAGCAACAAATATTTAGCCTCTCCCTGTCTACATCCCCTCCCCCCACAATAGCTGACACATCTATAGCAGCTACCACTGAATGATTATGGTCTCATCTCAGGAAGCCAGTCTCAGAGTAAAGTTGTGAAGCTAATACACTCCAGAAATGAACTGTAGTTCTGTTTCAGCTAACCCACAACTGAAGCTTCATAAATTAACTTAAGTGACAGTGGGCAGGATCCAGATCCCTGCTGGAGGAACTGCAGGAGTAAGAGCAGGCACAAAAGGTTGCTGATAAGGAACACATGGAAGCATGCTGAGTTTGGCAACAACCTGATGCCAGTATTGAAGCTCCTCATTTGTGTCTAGGCTCGTGCAAAGGGTGGTAGGAATGCTGTAGGAGTATGAGGAGGTGTCTCACCAGGGGTGATAGAATCTCATGTAAACCCGGTGCTTATTTTACAAACAAAACAATTTATTGAATTCAAATTGATTCATACAAATGTAGAGGGTTCCTATGTGCTGTATGATTTAATATTTTTTAGCAATGTATTGGGTTGTAGTATGGGAGGATGTATATACAGTAGAGCCTCAGAGTTACGAACACCTCAGGAATGGAGGTTGTTTGTAAATCTGAAATGTTCGTAACTCTGAACTTTGGTTTTTCTTTCCAAAGTTTACAACTGAACATTCACTTAATGCAGCTTTGAACCTTTACTATAAAGAAGAAAAATGCTGCTTTCAACCCATCTCAATTTAAATAAAACAAGCACAGAAACAATGTCCTTGCCTTGTCAAATCTTTTTTTAAACTTTCCCTTTATTTTTTAAATGGTTTACATTTAACGCAGTACTGTAATATATTTGTTATTTGATTTTTTTAGTTTGGTGTTTTTTTGTTTCTGCTGCTGCCTGATTGCATACTTCTGGTTCTAAATGAGGTGTGTGGTTGACAGGCCAGTTCGTAACTCTGGTGTTCATAACTCTTAGGTTCTACTGTATGGAGACTGGAACAGCCTTTTCTTTCAGCCACTCATTCCTTCCCTACAGGGGAAGCTACAGCTTATGGACTGCTCCATATACTAGTCCCTCAAAAAGTCAGGAGGAGGACATGGGTTTGCCTTTGTCTGCACAAGCTATCTGAACTGCCTTTGCTGCAGAGGGGAATGTATGCTTGTACCCTCCTAACAAGTTGGCGCAGCTACAGTGCTCCTCAGCAGCTCTGGGAGCAGAGTTTCTGCTAGAGAGTAGCGGCTTTGCACTGCTCCCTATTTAAAGCTTTGGAGCAAGAGATTGGATAAATGAGAACACCTATTTTTTACTTGATTTTTCAAAACTTGATAACAATGGTATTGTGAGTTCAAATCCTGATCGGTTTTGCCTGTCTCTCATAAGAACTGCATTAGAGGTCACCAAGCTTCTTTTGTTCTACCGCTTGCATAGGCCTAGTCAGAATTACTCATTAAATGCTGTTCTTAAACGTCAGTTCTGAAGCCACTTTTCTGCTCGGAGCTGGTTCTGTTGGAAAATGGATGTCTTTTGGTTTTGTTCTTAAACAGAGGAGGGCCACATTTCAGGTCAGACTATTTATCGGAAAGGCACTTCAGAGATAAAAGCAAGAATGCTGAATTTATCCTGCAGTCACAGCAACATCCAGCAAATAATGCTGCAGGCTCCCTTAGCTCCTGTGTCTGAGACCAGCCAACCAACTAAAGAGAGCTGTTCATGTCAATATGGATTCACAGTTTCAGCATTGCATATTAAAGGACATCTATGTCAGCTGTGTTTTCTCAATTACTCAATCGTTTTTCTTGCTCGGGAGGTAAACAATCCTAGTTATTTTCAGTCATAAGTGTTCTCATTCCCTTTGCCTTCAGTGAGAGTAGAGGGCATTCATCAGCTCTTAGGATCAGGTATAAAATCTGACAGCTGCTGTTTTGTTAGCAGTTTTTGCTACATCAAAAAGAGTTAACAAAATAAAATGGG
The DNA here is from genome assembly GCF_003597395.2 of Chelonoidis abingdonii. Classification (NCBI taxonomy): domain Eukaryota; kingdom Metazoa; phylum Chordata; order Testudines; family Testudinidae; genus Chelonoidis; species Chelonoidis abingdonii. The sequence goes on from NC_133773.1 coordinate 122,501,643, forward strand.
TGGGGATTATATTGCAGCTTAATTCAATGAATGAAAATGAAGCATCACAATAAGGAAACCTGGACTTATTCCAGTATTTAGCCAAAATAGTCATTAATGGCTAATTTAAATGTGAGCATACAAGGCAAGTGTGAGTTTTGATTCCTTGTATCCCCTTTAATCAAATGCTACCTAGTCCTTTTTTACCTTTTTTCTTTTTTTATAGCATGAATCATGCCGTTCTGAAGGTGGCATTCTTATCTTTTGAATTGTATTTACCTCAAAATTTAATTTGTCACTGGCTTAGATATTGCCATCTGCATTGTGAGCTGTGACAAATCAGAGCTGCTCTCATGAATATTCAGTAAAAGCTATTTGTTGAGATATAAAAAGAATTATGTTTATGTAACCCTTGTGTATATTCAGAGTCACATCTACTGAATGTTAGTATTAAATATATTTTTTACTATGTTTTACTAGTGTTGGCTAAGGAGAATATGTTGGATTCTGTTCCTGCTTATGCATTATCAGTCTTGTTTACTAAATTCCCATTAGTTATACCTATTGAAATCCACTGAAAATAGTGGGTTTGACCACATGTCACTAAAGCCATAATTTAAGTCAGTGGAGTTACACAGGTGTAATTGGCATAATATAGTCTGTAGAACCTTTATTACTGATGGTGATGCATTTTAAAAATATCCAGCTTGACTTTCAGATTCCAGGCTGAGTTTGCAGGGGTGGCAGATGGGGGAAAATGCCATAAACTGAGTATATTACATATGGAAATCACCGAGAGACAATAAATCCCAGGATGCAGCTTTAGTCACTTCTAAGAGCAGGACTTTACTTTAAACAAGATTTGGATTTGGTTCAGTGCAGTCAGGGAAAGTTCTTATTTTGTCCAGTTTACCCTTCCTTAGAGGCAAATCTCTTTTTTTTTTCCCTTCATAGGTTCTCTTCCATGGTAGCAAATGATATTATGAATCATAGGACGTGATACTGTGACACCTGGTTTTTGTAAAGCAAAGAGTAAGAACAAATATGTTTGCAGTTGCAGGTCCCATTCTTAGGGGCCAGACCTTGAGACATACTCAGCTCAGTTAGGAAACTTTGAGTTCTTAGAACTGACATTGGTCAGGTTCAGAGGCAAGCCTTGTTCAAATGCAGTTGCATGCATAAAGATGGTCAATTGGTTAAAGAATTCAGTGCTATATCTTTAATATTTCTAAAATTGCACGTTTTTGGATTCTGGCTTTAGAGGTTTAAAGGTGATTTAGGTGGTTGTTAGAAGTGGATTTCACAGAAGGCTTTGAATAAAGTCCTGATCTCCCATTCAAAGAAGATATAAAGCTGTAATTCTTTCTTTGATGAAGTCCACCACTGTGAGATTTGACACTTGAGTCCCCATTGTATTCTGTACACGCATGATGGATTTCTGATAAAAGTATGTGCTGCTTTCTCATCTGGCTTTGTATGTGTTTATGTGGGGTTATTATAGAAGATATAAAACATCTCTGTCCATTTTGTTGTCAATGTTCTGAGGGTAGATAATAGGAGTTCTTCTAAAATAGTTTGCATTTATATAATAATTGTAGATAAAGAGAAATGACGTGGCTCATTGCTAAGAGAGAGAGAGAGAAACCACCCCAACCTCTCCTTTTAATTGGTAGTCGCATTAAAAAATAGATGTACTTTGCTTTCTGGAGACTTTTATAAAGCTGTGCTCAATGTAATTTTCCTCCCTCCTTAATACATTTAATAAAGATGAGGAATTTGAGTTTTGTGTCATTGACATGCAGCAGTTTAGCATAAAAACTAACTAAATCTAGCTATGGTCAGAACATTTAGGAAGATTTCCTCTGGACTGGTAAAACCAGATTAATGCTCTTATCCTGACTTTGCCCTACTTGAAGAAAGTTGCTGCAGTGAAGTTATAATCTCTTAACCATAAAATATTTCTACTAGTTCCTCTTAAAATGAAGCGGGGACGGGGGGGACTAGGGTTCTGAAACCAGGATGGCTGATGTGATCCTAGCTGACATGTAGTCAGCAAAATCCCAGAATGCAACCTTGTATAGATGGGCTAGTCATGACATTTTATCCCATCAAGCATATTGTGACATCTATTTTATTTCCCTTCTTTTCTCAACAAATGTTCTATTTTGCTGACCCAAGATGGTGCTTTATATTAAAAGAAAATCAAAGCAGCTACCATTCCTTAAGCGCACAAGACTTTTGCCACCTCAGTGGTGGGGTTCTATATGTCACATGAGTACATATTCCAAGTGGTTGGTGGAATGGTTGCACAGTGTCTATCAATAGTAACCCTTAGAATGCTACCACATGTTAAGGTGAATAACATGTGGAAACTGGGACATCTTGACTGCCGGATTGATAGAACAAGGACGTTCAGGTCAGTAGTGTCAGAGTTCCAGAGGTGGTTGGGTATGAGATCACGTCACTTGTTGGGGCAAAGACAGCTGGGTGGGGGTTCTGCTGGGCACTTGGCATAGGCGGTTTGCAGAGGGATTAGGCAGATGGGAATTGCAGGAGGATTCAACATCTGAGAGTTATCATTTTAATCGTCACAGGAATATGAGAGGACTAGGCGACTGGGAGGTGGGTCTGGAGGATTCTCGTGGTTTATCAAGGTTTTAACAGATGTCACAGGAGGCTAGGGGTACAGCTCAGATAGTTTGAATGGTTGATTACATTTTTCAGTCAAGTAATTAGCTGTACTCAGCCTTGCAGTGTTGTTTATTGAGGATGAGTAAAGATTGTCGGCTACCAACAAATCTTTGCATTCATTTTTTTTCAAGTGGTCCTTTGCATCCTTGTCAGTCTCCAAGATCCCACCCTCACACTCAGTATCTCACACCATGGGCATTATCCATTTGGCTGAGGACTCTTGTGAAGGGGTTTACAAATCTCATACTAAGGCCAACGCACGGAAAAGGCTGGAGCAGTATTGAACTAGAAAAGCTCTGCCTCTCAGACACTGAGTGTGCTCCTGAAGAAAGTATAAAGAGCTCCAGAAGCCCAAGCCAGTGGAGAGAGGGGAGGAGGAGAGAAGCCATTTACAGGAGGACCACTGCCCTGAGACAGGAGAAGAAGAAGCTCTAACTGAGAGGGTCTGGCTGTGAGTTTCCCCCACCCCCCTTTTTTAGACATCATGCAAGAGAATGGAGAACCACAGGCAGGGGCACCAGAGTGTCACCTGCCTCAGACTCTGGGGTTTGAAGCAAAGGAGTATGACTAAACAGCAGCCACTCCTCAAACTGAGGCACTTCCATGGTAGGAAGTGGCCCAGGGAAAGGTGAGAAGAAGGTGGGCCAAATGTAGATCATCTCACACAATTACACTTTCAGGGACCAGTGGTGTGGCAGGGCCATGTGATCTGCCTGCCCACCCTAGATTCCCTTATGCTTAGCACTGGGATGTGCAAGACTAGAGGAGACTGACCCACCTGAATGCCATCCAGGATGTATTCAATTAAAAAGAGAGATGGAAACAGCCAGGTTCTGACCACTAGGCATGCTGACCAAACAGACACCCCCTCAACAAGTCCACACACTTTATAATAAGACCATTGTGTTTCATTCTTGCCAATGCTTACAAGTCCCTTATATAACCTGAGACATGTCACAGTTACCTATTCTCTTCGAGTCTTCAAACTGCCTCATTGCATTCCCTTTGCCTATGGAGTAGCAAAGGCTGAAACATAACCCTTAAACCCAGTTCCGTCTATGAAGGGGGAGAGTTTCTTCATATCACACCTGCTTTGGAGACTGAGAGCAACATCTCTGTCATTCTCCCACTGCCTCCCACCCAGGGCTGTTGCTTGGAGAACTGGATAAAGACTATATGGACTGAACTCCTGCAGATTTCAAAATTGTACAGGGAACATCCTCAAGCTGGTGAAAAATGTACCAATTTTAAACACTATTTCTATTCAGTGGACCCTGGGAATTGGATGATAACCTTCAGGTGTCCAGGATTCACCTTTTACCACGTAAGTCCAAAGGATGATTCCAAAGCTGAGTTATTTTTCATCACAAGATCTAACAGTCCAAATATATCGCCAACTAGGTGACTGCTTTGCAGCTAAAAAGCTGTCTGTTTGGCAGAGAAGTATGCTACTTTCCTTGCACAGATCAACAGTGTTTGTCGGTTTGCATTAGCCAGAGTAAATTCTTACAGTTGTTTTACTGTCACCCCAATGACTTTGGAACCTGAGTGAAGATGGTTTCGTCAGAAAGGAGCTTCAGATCCTTAATGGCCATCTGAAGCTTTTATATGAGACTTAGTGAACAGGAAACTTGGATTCTAACCCAGTGAGCCACTGAACCTGTAACCAAAAGTCTGTTAGGGATGGTACCACCCTACTTCTCAACCTTAAAGTAGCTCAGTCTGTTTACATTGGCAAAAAGAAGATTGAGATGTGACTTGATTATGGCATACAAGTACCTTCACAGGGAGAAAATATCAGATACTGTAGAGTTCTTTAATCTAGCAATGACACGCATAACAAGAATCAATGATTTCAAGTTAAATCTAGACAAATTCAAATTAGAAATTAGACACACATTTTTAACAGTAATGGTGATTAACTATTTGAACAAACAGGGTAGTAGTAGATTCTCTCTCTCGAAGTCTTCGGATCAAAACTGAATGCCTTTCTGGAAGATAGGCTTCAGCCAAATACAAGTTTGGCTCAGTGCGGGAGTGATTGCCCTGTATTATACAGGAAATTAGATGATGAGATGATCTATCAGTCCCTTCTGGCCTTAAAATGTATGACTCTATGATTCTTAAACACCAACAAATCTCAGGCAAAAGTATAAGAACAAACTAAAACTTGACCTTTCAAGTGCTTATTAAAAATATATGGGCAAAGTTAGGCTGCTGAATTACCCATAATCAGGCTTTTTTGGAAGGTGAAAATCATCTCTCTGAGCCCCAGTACACTGTGGAAATTGAGAATCATACACTTTTCATGAGGTCTTGGAAGTTGCAGTTCCTTCCTTCATGCTGTTATATCCCAAACAGAGTAAATAGTTGGCAAAGAATCTTTTGTTATAGTGCATGCTAGAGCTCCTAGTTTTAGTTAGATTGTATAATGGTTTCCACTCTAAATCCTATATCCGATCACTTGGAATTTTGTGAATTTTGCATTTTAAGACTGATGTTTTCCAGGTCATGTAGTGATTGATTTATTTTCATTATTTTTTTTGCCAGGCTTGAGCAAAACTGATTCATGAGGTGGTTGCAAATTTCCTGAACTGTCTCTTTAAGAAATTCTGTTTTTCTTAACCATTTTTTAGCTAATAACGGATGCCAGCTTTCAGGATGGATCCTGTGATAGCACAACTCTCTCACTGAAATTGTTGGAAGTCCTCCACACCTCAAAGATGCATTGGTTGTCTGCTCACACTGGAATGGTTCATAAAACCTATGTAACTGATAGAATGAGAGTGTTTTCCCAACTTTTCCTCTTCAGAGTAGCAGCCGTGTTAGACTGTATCAGCAAAAAGAACACGAGTACTTCTGGCACCTTAGAGACTAACAAATTTATTTGAGCATAAGCTGTCGTGGGCTACAGCCCACTTCATTGGATGCACAGAATGGAACATACAGTAAGAAGATATTTATACATACAGAGAACAGGTACTTCTACCTTTTCATGTTCTACGTATGTGTACCCCTTCTGCCCTTCTCAGTTGGCAGCAACAAGGGCCGGGTTCAGTATCCAGGGGTTCCGTTTCAGTAACACAATGCATATCTGGCTCGAGCCCCCACCCAGTGACCTAGGACACTTACATACCACACCCTCCTGGGCACCTCTAGGAGGCAATACTTCCCCTCGCGCAAGCACGGAGTCTGAGTGTAGCGAAATCTTTTTAATAAAGGAAGGAATCAGTGCGGCATCCCATTGGAGAAACACCACAAACAGAGTTATAACACAAACCATAACCACCCCCCCAAGTACATTTGGCAATGTCCTTTTCATGTCTTTTTCCCCTTAGGTCTTAAGTCCAATCACTCCAAAGTCCAACAACCCAAAAGTCTCTGGTCAATGGCACCCCAGAATTCAAGAGTCTATCTGTAGAGGTCCCTCCCCCAGCCTGGTGTGAAGGCACCTTATGCATGGTCCAGGCTGGCCCACTGCCCTGCATCTCCGTGGTGATTCTGCTTCCGCCTTCTCCACGAACTGCTCCGCCTTACCAAGCCGCTCCACTCTGCTCTCCAGCCGTCTCACAAACTGCTCCGCTCCACCAGCTGCTCGTGAGCTTTGCTCCAGTTGGTCCTGCAAACTGCTCGCCTCCGCTCGCTCCGTGGGCCATCCACCCGTTCCACAGCTACTCCACTCTGCCAGCCACTCCGCTCCACCAGCTGTTCCCGTGGTCCGCTTCAGCCATCTCCACAAACTGCTCCACTCCGCCAACTGCTCTGTTCTGCAGTATAGCTTCAGCTCCCCCACTAGTTAGCACAGTACTCAGTGCTCCCAGCTCTAGTAATTTCAGCTCTTTTGTGATTTCAACTCTTAGTGATCTCAGCACATAGTAGGGGCCCAGTGCTAGTGCACCATTTGCCCAAAAGTGAGTTCAGCTCAGTAACTGGTATCTAGATTCTTAGGGGAATAAAAAGTCACTACTTGACATTCCACAGTGGAGAGAAGGGGTGGAACTGTGCATCTGGCTGCCACAAGGAGGCACTACCCACCGAGCACAGATACCTGTCCCCACCCAACTCTCTCAATTCAGTGGTTTGGAACCCATGTCCCTTGTCTAGCAAGTACCACCAACTGAGGATTGAGAGTCATTTCTGTCACAAACAGTCCCACAGCTCCCCATTCACACAATCATGGTGACAAACTTTTTTTTCCTACTGCCCAATAACAAAGAATTGGGGGGATCCCAGAGCTGTTAAAATCACCATCCCAAGCTGAGCTGCTGTGGGCTTATGCTAAGTTGAGGGTGGATGCCAATGCAAATCTGTCCACACCTTTTGAGATTCTTGACATTCTTTCCACACTCCCTACAATTCACCACCAGATGTCAGGATACAGCTCATCCTGACTCTGCTCACATATGTATAAATATCTTCTTACTCTATGTACCATTCTATTTATTCAATGAAGTGGGCTGTAGCCCATGAAAGCTTATGCTCAAATAAATTTGTTAGTTTCTAAGGTGCCACAAGTACTCCTGTTCTTTTTCCTCTTCAGGCACTTAGCAGAATACTGTAGATTCATCAAGGTTAAGTAAGGAATGCTGGTTCCAGTGGGACTTCCAGGGGGAGGACAAAAACAGGGAGAAGTTGGTAAGTAAATAGTAAAGTCTAAGATAAAAAAGGTAGCAGAGAACATAAGAATGGCCATGCTGGGTCAGACCAGTGGCCCATCTAGCCCAATATCCTGTGTTCCAACAGTGGCCAGTGCCAGATGCTTTAGAGGAAGTGAACAGAACAGATAAATTTATTGAATGATCCACCCCCCGTTGTCCAGTCCCAGCTTCTAGCAGTCAGATGTTTCGGGACATCCAGAGCATGGGGTTTCATCCCTGACCATCTCGGCTGATAGACATTGATGGACCTATGCTCCATAAACTTATCTAATTCTTTTTTGAACCCACGTATACTTTTGGAACCCCTGGCAATGAGTTCCACAGCTTGATTGTGTGTTGTGTGAAGAAAACGTCCTTATGTTAGTTTTAAACCTGCTGCCTATTAATTTCATTGAATGACCCCTGGTTCTTGTATTAGGTGAAGGAGTAAATAACACTTCCTTATTCACTTTCTCTACACTGTTCATGATTGTATAGGTCTCTATCATATCCTTTTTCAGTCATCTTTTCTCCAAGCGGAACAGTCGCAGTCTTTTTAATCTCTCCTCATATGGAAGCTATTCTATACCCCTAATCATGTGTGTTGTCCTCCTCTGTACTTTTTCCAAGACTGCCACTACTGCCAAGCAGTACATTTGTAGAATATTATTTTTTAAATCCCACATTTGTTTACCTCTTGACTAACCCCCATTGGGTCACTCTATTTTCTTCATCAGTGTCTCAGTCTTTCCTTTCTCTTCTTCTCAGGGTACATCATTTTGTAAATTGTCTCTCTTGCCAACTGCTTGTCATTCTCACTGATGTTGAGCAGGCTATTGCTAGCTTCCTTCAGATATTTTTGGAATGATCTCTGTAATTTACACACAGTAGTAGAATCCAAAAGTAATGGAATTCCTTCCTGCCCTTGAATCCTTTTTTATGGAAAGGTAACAGAAATAAATGTACTGTGCAGCTATATTTCTGTGTTCGTATAAATAGCAAATTCAAAAGTACAATATATAGGCAGCGTCCATTTGTTATTCTGTTGTACTTCAAAGAGAAATGTCTATACGAAAGGTACTGTAATTCCAAGTTGCCATAATGTATCACCCATAATTCCTAGCATCCTCAGCAATGGCAGCATTTTCTTAATTGTAAGTCAATAGTTTAGTCTCCTGTGGGTTTTAATACATTGGTCTAATTCATGTTGTTGGGTTCAGTGTGCCGGTGGCTGAGTGGAGTTGATGGCCTGTGATATACAGGGAATCGGACTGGATGATCCAATGGTCCCTTCTGGCCATAAACGCTGTAACTGATTGTGAGGCTTGTATTGATCAGCCGTTGTCTCTCTTCTCTGCACCTGTCCTGCTCTTTCCAACTGGAGTCAGTTTCTTCTGCTAATCAGTAAGAGAGATGTAGTTGTTGCATTGAACTCTGTCATTTTGCCGACTCCTCTGTAGGTAGTGCTGAATTCAAGCAATCCATTTGAACTTGGAGCACTGGGCAAGTAGTAGGAAGAGAGAATAAAGACAACAGAGAACGATGGAAAATGGCACCTGCATATGCATAGAAAGGAAGATCTGGGTGAATAGACATACAAAAGAGAAAAGAATGGCAACAAAAATCCTTCCAGAAATAGGGCCTCTTCTCAAGTAATAGTCTGGAAACAATGGGGAAGACCATGGAGAAAAACCCTGAAACTTTGTCACATTTTTTAGTGGGACACATTTTAATAAGACATTTCAAAAATAGCATTGCCGTTTCTGAACTAAATTAATTCTAGAAACCCTTCTTCAGAATGTCTACTGTATGGTAGCCATCTGTCCACTATTTGTACTTACTTGATGAATTAGTGATATTAATATTGCAAACAAAAAGGGAAATGGATATCAGATTAGACATAGCTTTTAGGTGCACTATCGATAGTGTCACCAAATGATATATACACAGTGATCCAAAGTTCTGAGAATGAGCCCCAAACTGTACTTGATCACTAGACATGGTGGCACCATCTACTGTACTCATAATATGCACTCTGGTGTTGTTGTAGCTTCTAGTATTTGTTTAAAATATATAAGCCTGGAAGCACTCTTCATCCCACTGTGGTATGGCAGTGGAGTGGAACTCAGCTCAGACGTCACCTCTGATTTTCTCTGAGGTCTTAGATTTTTACCCTTTTTTTTTCCAGCTGGACAGAATGAAGCACAAGGAGGACTTGCCCAAGGTCACACTGTCAAGTTCATGACTCAGTGACTAATTTTCGCATGACTTCTCATCTAAACACCAGATCACATGGTCTCATTAAAAATGAACAAGAAAGAAGAATGTGCAGAAATCCCATGAAAAATAGTGACATAGTTAGAATTTTGTTATTCTAGCTGAGTGATTTGATCTTAAACATAAAACAAGCTCTCCTGAAACAGTGCTATTGAAAATCACCAGGCCAGGCAACCAGAAAGGGAGTCACTACCTTCAAGTACTGTCAAGACTGGAGGTGGTTAGAATTATTTTCACATCTAATTATTTATTATATACAGTATTTAGCACCTTCAGGAAAAAGAAAGCACACATTTAGTAACCGACTTCAGTTTTAAACTTGACTAAACAATTTCATCTAATTTTTTATAGTCACCTTAGAAATAAATAATATGAATTATATTGGTTGCAGAAATATCCAAACTCATTTTCTCTTTGAATGAGGCTCTGCTTTATTTCTTCTCCACAGTTTTCTCAACCCTGACAAAGTTGGCATTATCACATAAGCCTTAAGGCACAGCGTGACTACAAGTACCTGGAAAGCATTGCCTGTTTTACAAAACGCCTTGTAGCAGAGACAACGGGACTGCTCCTGTATTTTCTATGTAATAATTGTTCCACGTGGACAATGTTTTCTGCACTGTTCAAGACACAAAATGTAGTCAGTCCCTGCACTTAAGAGCTTACAGTCTAAAAAAGACAAATATCGAGTAGATGGGACTTGGAAGCCCAGAAGATTGGCTGACCAGGGTTTATTGTTCTTTACTCATTTCTTGTGGGCAATACTCCAGATCCTCAGATAGTAAATTCTACTACATGCAAACCCTGTATTTGTACTTCATCTAGGTTACTTCTCATCAGTCTGTTCTTAAACATCAAAAATGTGCATCACTACTGATCTTATTGGTGTACTGTAATAGCCTCCTACTCAGATTTGAACCTTAGCGTTCATAAACTGAGAAGCTAACATGAACCTCCAAGCTTAAATTACCAGCTTGGATCTGATCTCGCTGCCACCAATCAGGATTCAGGGCTCCTGATCGCCCCCGGGTCGCCCCAACCCTATCCCTGGGGGACCTCCAAGACCCAGAACCCCTGGGTCTCCCTATCTCATCCCCAGCTTCCCCCCTCCCTGGGTTAGCCTGAGCAATGCTGTACTAAACTCCTTGACTGCAAACCATCGAGGGCAATTTACCTCCCCCTGAGGCTATGCATTCAAACCTGGTCAAGCTAAGACAAAGAGATTTTCTCCCTCCCTTCGGACCGTAACTTTAACCAGAGAAACCAAAAACCTCAACCAGGTTTTAAAAAGAAAATTGTATATAAAAAGAGAGAAATTACATAGAATATCAACTCTGCAGTCAAGAATCAATACAGGGCTATTGCTTATAAGGAATTAGGAATAAACAGTCTGATTCAAAAAATAGCCAATTTAAACCAGTCCAGCAAAGTACACACATGTAAATACAACTACAATATAAACCTATTGCTTTTCCTTTTGTACTTACAACTTGGTAACAGCAGGGTAGAAAGAAGCTTGGAGATAGAAAGAAAAGTTGTTCTCTCATAGCCGAAAGAAACCAAAAGACACAGAATAAAGCCAAACCCCTCCAGAGGTTCCCTCCCCTGCTTTTAAAAATCCGGTTTCCTGATTGGTCCTCTGCTCAGGTGTTTGGTTCCCTTTGCAGGTAAAAGAAACATTAACCCTTAGCTATCTATTTATGACATGTACCTGCTATGAAATGAAGTGCAGCATTTGTTCTTATTGAATCTCACTTTGGCACAAAAATGAAATTAAACCTTGGCGGGGGGAGGGGGCTGTTACTTTGCATGAATCTGCCACAGAGATTCAGGGGGAAGTGGTACCTTAAGGCCTGACCCTGCTGCCATTAGAGTCAATGGCAAAACTGCGTATAGGCCCGATCAAAAACCCATTGCAATCCATGGGGGTCTTTTTATTGACTTAAGTGGGCTTTGGAGCAGGAGCGGGTCTATAATCAACAGTAGCAAAAGGATACTGGAAATTTCCCCATTGGCCATCTTATTGTGTTTTGATAAAACAACACCTAGAGCAGGGGTTCCCAAACTTGGTTCACGGCTTGTTCAGGGTAAACCCCTGGCGGGCCACGGGACACTTTGTTTACCTGAGCTTCCACAGGTACAGCTGCTTGCAGCTCCCAGTGGCCATGGTTTGATGTTCCCAGCCAATAGGAGCTGCGGGAAGCGATACGGGCCAGACCTCCACTTCCCACAGCTCCATTTGGCTGGGAATGTCAAACCGCGGCCATTAGAAGCTGCGAGCAGCCGTACCTGCAGATGCTCAGGTAAACAAAGCCCACCAGAGACTTACCCTGAAGAAGCCGTGAACCCAGTTTGGGAACCCCTGACCTAGAGTAAGGGCTTGAAGTTGTGAGAGGATTACTCATTCCTTTGAAGGTGATGGTTGCCATCCTCTCTCACGATTACTGAAGTCATTGGGAACTGAGGCACTCAGCACAACTCAGAAGGCCCTAAGCAGCTTACAGGACCGCTGTAGCATCATTGTGACAAGCTCATAAAGGGTGAATTTACATTTCTATAGAACGAATTACAATGATAACTTAATTCTGCTGTCTGCTGATTGATTCTGTCTGACCTTCCTTTCCAGTTAGATATATGGCAGAATCTCAGTAATTCAAATTAATGACTTGGAGACTTGTTATACAATTACTGACTTTATGAACTAGTGAGTAAGCAAGCATACAATTTTTTTCTTTTATAAAAAAGGCAAGGATAATGCATCACAAATTATACTTTCTTCATTTATTTGACCAGTGGAATTTAATCCTAGGATGCTGATAAATAGTCTATGGTATGTTTAGTAAAATTCATGAATTCTTAGTGAACAGCATAGTAATTAGCGAATCTCACTACACATTTTATAAATCCATCCTGAGGATAGACTGTGATTTCTTTTTCTTTTTTTAATGCCAATTGTAGTGTGTGCAAATAAATAACTGCTAAGGTGCTATTCTATTTAAATTTTAAGATCCTTATTTTCTCAGATTAATAACACTGCTGCATTCATTTTAGAAATAAATAGTCCTGTGGGATCTATTTCTACTGTACATTAGGCTGAGGTATATTACAAACTTTTAATTTGTAGAGGGGCTATTAAAAATTATATATTAAGACACTGTCCTACTCCCTCATTCTCTCCCCTTCTGAAATTTTTACTTTCTTGTTTTCAGTGGCTGCTTATTATTAACAAATGGAAGGAAAGCTGATCTGAGCTAGTATGACATGACTTCCTGTGGGTCCTGGGTATTTCCAGTTGCCTTAATTTTTCTAGATGAGCCGTGACTTTACTACTGAATTGTCATATTCTCTTTCCCTAAAGTGATGATGCTCACTACTCCTTTGACACCCTGCTATGACTATGTGGTTGCCAGGAGCATTTCCCTTTTCTTTTTTTCTATCTAAACAGGATTCAGCTACTGAACTGTCTTTACATCTATGGTAACAACCATGTGTTAGCTGAAAGGTTAATTACAGTCGTGTTCGTAAATGAAGGGTTTTAGAGATCAGAAGCTGAGCTGTGACTAATCCAATCTATCTGTGACCAGCGCAAAGGTGTGGGTTGATGTAGGAGGCCAAATAAGTCAATACATTTTTGAATTATGCTAGCTTGTGTGGAGACATCTTTTGCAAAGATCAGGGCAGCACAAATTAATAAGTCTTACTATAGTCAGATTCAGACATATGTATTCACTAAGCCCCCAGTCCTGTGGGTGCCCAGAGCTCTCATCTTAATTGCCATTGAAGTCACACACAGTTGAGAGGAGGGTCTCAACCCCTTGAAGACTCTGGACGGTCAGGAGATACTATGCTGTGCAGTCTCATCTCCTTCCTGTGATTGGCTTTTGTACCAGACAGCCATGTTTGAATAAGTGACATTTGCCATTCATAACTATGTATTTTGTAAAAGGGCTTCAGCAGTTCCATCTCACTACATTATAATACTTTACTCGGGAATGTAGGATGATTAGGGCTACAAAGCCATGCTGGATGTAACATGTGTCTTGAAAATAGATGAGCAGCAAGGTAGTTGTTATGGGTTTGTTAGCAATCGGTGCATTGTCTCTTCATTGCTGTTTGGCCCTAGCTCCACGGGTCCAATTACTACTTCATAGAGGTGAGAAGTTTCAGAATTGAACAAATCCATTCAGCCCTATTATCCTCCATCTCATTGGTACCTGACAACAGACATGAAAAAGTGTAATCTCTGCAGTCACTGTACAAAAGGAACAATGCATGACAAATGTATTCAATGAATACATATGGAGCTAGTGAACAGGAGCGGCTAACAGGAGTTTTGCAAGGGACTTCTCCAGGTGAAGGAGGAGTGATTACATGACCCTTGGGGTAAGTTTGTTGTCTGTCGTGTGTGTATTTGTGTGTCTTGTGGTGTGCTTGCTGCTAGACTGAAATATACCATGTGGTCTGTTTGGGGGACTGTATGCTGACCGTGTGGATGCTGAGCCTAGTGGCCTGCTTAGGGTGACCAGACATCCCGATAAAATCGGGACCATCACAATATTTAGGTGTTTGTCCCAATATTTTGTTCCGCCAGCAGCACTCACCTTATTTATTTATTTATTTATTTTATTTTGCTTCTCCATCGGCAGCACTCGCCTTTTTTTTTTTTTTGCTCCACCGGCAGACACCCCCCCATGTGTCCCGAAATTTTCTCCCTCTTATCTGGTCACTCTAGGCCTGCTAGGCAATGCTGACAGCTGAAATCTTCTTAATGAGGCTTTAATCCTTAAGTCTGTTAGCACCCATCAACCTTTAACCAGGGGACAGGGCTACTCAGGAAGACCAGGGCTTTAAAAAGCCTGCTCCTAAGCGAACAGAGGAGCTAGCGAACAGGGGAGTTTTGCAAGAGAGTTTAGAGGGAGAGTGTGAGAGGGGGCTACATACACTTCACATTCTGTAAACTTCTTTAAACTTAAGCCAATAAAAAACCCCTGATAAAAACAAAACAACAACAGAGGAATGAGGTGCAGGAGTAAAAGAGAATGGAGGCAGAAGTCCAGGAACAGAGTGGGGACTACCCAGTTTATTGCACCCAGTGCAGCATGTATGATTACCTGCCTTATGGACAGGTGATATATGTGTGCATTTGATGCAAGGAGCTACTCAGAGATCGTGTATGGGCTTTGGAGACCAGAGTGGATGAGCTGGAGGATCTAAAGAAGACAGAGGTACATAGATGGGACTTTCTGGGACACAGTAGAATGGTCCCACCCCTGTTCTGACAGCCTCTGTGCTATCGAGGAGAATGAAAGTTTCAGAGGAGAACATCCAACTGGAGCCGAGGGAAACAATCCCATAGTTGGGACCCTCCTTCCAGATGATGTTATGGTATCCTCTTGCACTGAGGATACCTCTCCGGTGGAGGGAACTCCAGTTATTAGGAAGAGATAGGGATTTATGGGGGATTTGATCATTAGAAACATAGATAGCTGAGTTTTCAATGACCAGGAGAACTGCATGGTGACTTGCCTGCCTGGTGCAAAGTTTGCAGATCTCTTGAGACATCTAGATCAGTGGTCCCCAACCTTTTTGTCTGGCGGGTGCCAGACGAAGGACCATGGCAGCAGTGGAGCATCCGCCGAAATGCCGCCAAATTTCTGCGGCATTTTGGTGGCGACGCCTGTTGATGATGTCACTTGTCGGCAGCAAGTGGCGTCATTGAGAGGCGTCGTCGCCAAAATGCCACAGAAATTCGGGGACAAAGCCTCTCATTGATGCCGCTTGTCAGCGGCAAGCGGCGTTATTGAGAGGCGTTGCCGCCGAAATGCTGCAGAAATTCGGCGGGATTTCGGCAGATGTTCGGCCGCCGGCTGGGATGCGGGCACATTTAGATGCCCCCGCGGGTGCCATGGCGCCTGCGGGCACTGCACTGGAGAACCCTGATCTAGATAGACTTATGTGTAGTGTTGGAGGAGGAGCTGGTGGTCATGGTACATGTAGATAACAATGACATAGGGAAGGATAGGAGAGAGGTCCTGGAGGCTAAATTTAGGTTGCTAGTTAAGAATTGAAGTCCAGGACCTCCATGGTGGCATTCTCTGAAATGCTTCCAGTTCCACATGCAGAGCCAGTTAGACAGGCAGAAGTGCAAGGTCTTAATGCATGGATGAGACGTTGGTGTAGGGCGGAGAGGTGTAGATTTATTAGGAACTGGGGAAACTTTTGGGAAAGAGGGAGCCTGTAAAGGAAGGATGGGCTCCACCTAAACCAGAGTGGAACCAGATTGCTGGCACTTAAAATTACAAAGGTTGTAGAGCAGTTTGTAAACTAGGGCTGAGAGAAAGCTGACAGGTACAGTGGAGAATGTGGTTCGGATAGAGACATCCCTTATGGGAAGGTCTACTAATGGGGTTTCTCTATGTCCTAGTAAGGAGGAGAGGATGGAAGATGATAAAATACAGGTAGGATCTGATGAGAAACAGTCAAATGAAAAAAAGTCTCATTCAGTTACATCATGTAATGTAAAAAGTGACAAGTTTTTAAAGTGCTTATATACCAATGCGCTGGCATCGGTCTTCACAGTTGAGGATGTGATGCAGATTCACAAACCTGAGTCATTCTTTTGAGGAAACGGATCTGAGGAACTATTGCAGCTTGAGGTGTCAGTAGAGGTGGTTTTGGAACAAATTGATAAACTAAACAGTAATAAGTCACCAGGACCAGATTGTATTCACCCAAGAGTTCTGAAGGAACTCAAATGTGAAATTGTAGAACTACTAACTGTAGTCTGTAACCTATCATTTAAATCAGCTTCTGTACCAAATGACTGGAGGATAGCTAATGTGCCACCAATATTTTGATGACCCCAGCAATTACAGGCCGGTAAGCCTGACTTCAGTACCAGGCAAACTGGTTGAAACTATAGTAAAGAACAAAATTGTCAGACACATAGATGAACATAATTTGTTGGGGAATAGTCAATATTGTTTTTGTAAAGGGAAATAATGCCTCACTAATCTAGTAGAATTCTTTGAGGCGGTCAACAGACATGTGGACAAGGAGGATCCACTGGATATAGTGTACTTAGATTTTCAGAAAGCCTTTGACAAAGTCCCTCACCAAAGGCTCTTAAGCAAAGTAAGCAGTCATGGAATAAGAGGGAAGGTCCTTTCATGGACTGGAAACTGATTAAAAGATAGGAAACAAAAGGTAGGAATAGATGGTTAGTTTTCAGAATGGAGAGAGGTAAATAGTGGTGTCCCCCAAGGGTCTGTACTAGGCCCAGCCCTATTCAACATATTCATAATTGATCTGGAAAGGGGGGTAAACAGTGAGGTGGCAGAATTTGCAGATACAAAACTACTCAAGATAGATACGTCCCAGGCAGACTGCAAAGAGCTACAAAAGGATCTCTCAAAACTGGGTGACTGGGCAATAAAATGGCAGATGAAATTCAGTGTTGATAAATGCAAAGTAATGAACATAGGAAAACATAATCCCAACTATACATATAAAATGATTCGGTCTAATTAATGTTACATTCACTTTTGCAGGCAAGTAATAATTCGTGGCTTTCACAATGTCATAGATATGTGGATCCCATTGCTGGACTCTCTCCAGACTTCTGCATCCAAATGCTGAGTCCCTCATGCCTTTGTCACTTTTTTGCCCAGGCCTACCAAGCACTCCACGTTCAGACCTCTTGTCTGACATCTCTCTTGGCAGGGGGACCCTGCTGCCTAATTGACTAGGTCCTGGAACTAGTGTTGTCTTCTCCCAAGCCTCACTAGCAGCTGTTGTACATTCCCTTTGCAGGTGTGAGCGTTCTTGCTTACCATTTACCTTTGCAGGGGCATGTGACAGTGAAGCAGGCAGACACACAGACAGACTTTGCACAGCATTTAAAACACTATTACTTTTCACTTAGGTAGCATGCAAAATACAAGATCTATATAAGATTCTAAATGCACCATTATGCATTTCTCTACCTTGAGTTCCTCATTACTCTCGTAAATTCTTTGGGCTTGGGCAGAGTCCTCTGGGTGTTTGGGATCCTTCCCCTTCATCTCATGGTTTCTTTTCAGAATCATGGAGCCTTTTTACATCTGTTAACTTTCCCTACCCTTGGTTGGATACCCCTGTGTCCTCTCTCCTGACCACAGCTTTCTATCTGAGTTTTTTGAGTTTATATGTCCCCCTACTAACACCTGGATTCTTTACTGTCTTGCTGAGGATTTTCCAGTTCACCTCTCTGAAGAGAAGTTGGAGGAACTAGTGTTTCCACCCAGGTGTACCACTGTTGCAAAGTGCTTTCACCTGAGTACGTGACCATTAAAGCCTAATGATCCCCCATTGTATCTGATCAGGGTCAGATGTGCTACAACCCATCAGCAAACAGTGGATTTCACATCCACATAGAGGCATTCCATGATACAACAGTTTCATAATAACAACTTCATATCAATTAGAATGTATACATTGTACATAGACTAATTCCCCAAATTTTCCCAGTGACAACCACAGTGATGTCAGTTGGGCAAAAGTTAAAATTGTAAAGGACTTTAATAACCACTGAATAAATGGCCTCGTGTGAGTCTTTAATGATATATTGTTCAACCACTCCAGTCCAGTCTAGACAATACTAGGGAGAGGTATGCCATCTGCAGATGCACACTACCCCAACCCCTTGTCATTTAATTAATATACTGAATAAGTTGCATTCAAATGGAGAAAGCAAAGCAAAAACAGTTGAACTAACAAGATGTGTGCTGAGCTTCCCCATGCTTTCATCTTTCCACTACCCACTCTTAGTTTATCTAATTCAATTTTTGTGCTCTTCACGGCAGGTTCTGTTTATAAAGAGCTTAGCATGTTGTTGGCATTTTGCAAATAGTTAATAAAGGCTTGGAACCATAAAATTCCACTTGTCATGTCAGAAAGGGGAGTCCTCTTTTCTAACAGAAGCTCAGTGTTATTCAATGAAACTTATTCGGTAATGCAGAAAAAATAACATGTAAGACAAGTGGAATTGTAAGACTTCAGGAAAGCATAATCACAATTTTCAGATGTGGTTCCTGAGGAAAATCATAAAAAGAAGATCAACTTAATTTGCAAAATGTACTTGATTGACTAAAACAGTTGGCCAGAAAGTTTTTTTCTTTATTGTGAGAGTAAAACTCTTTGTAAAGATCATGTTGTCTTAAATAAATCTACTATGAAATGAGACAGTTTGATAATTATTCCTTAATCCAAGTTTAGTCCACCCCGGTGATGAATGCAGAGCAGACAGATATCATGTTTCAGCTGTGAACCTATCAAGACCTGATATCTGCTCATCATTTGGGGCTCCAAGCTGCATTTTTGAAGGATAGGATGAAGGTCAAAGTTTCAAAAATGTTTTTTAAAAATTGCATGCAGTCATTTTTGCCTGTGAATAAATATGCAAATCATGTAGTACCCAGTGTGCCACATGCAGATAAATGGACAAAAAATGTATGTGCAAGTTTAAAAGTTGAGTTGAGACCACTTTGGTAGACAGCCCTACAGGTTATTGCATTACACTGTTCAGAGTTGCTTCTGGCCAGAAATGCCACTATTTGTAATTTTTTGTATGGTCTATCAAACACTGTATTCTGTTTTATAAATGTATTTAGCTTTCAGAGTTTCCCTGAAAGAACAGCATATGTCCAGTTAAAAGAGGACTTCTAAAGCTCTTTAGATGCACATTGTCTATCATGATGATAGCAGTGGGAATGCCTTGAAAGGCATTGACCTTGGGCAAAAGATCATGTTTGATTTAAAGTTTTACATACATTAATATGAGGGTTTAGTCTCTAGAGTTTTATACAAAGGCCAGAAAAGCACATCATATGATAAAAAAGATATAGGATTTGGCTGGTGAGTTAAATGAATAAGGGAATGGAGTGCTGCCATCTTTGGGTAATGTACTGTAATAGCATATGTCGGCTATAAAAACTGTTATGTAAATTACCAATTTGTAGATGAGTGATGCAGGGTGGCATTTGTCTTCTGTGAGCATGCCTAATGTTAGAAAACCAAAAGATTAGCCTAGTCATCCTCTTTCCCAAACTTTCCTCTAAGAGGTATGATACTCCAGGCCCTTTATTTTTCATGAACTGTAGCAGTGGCATGGTTGTTTTGGCTCAGTCAACCTTTAATAAATTATTATTCATAATTTGTCAGAAAAGTTTTGCTCACATTTGTTAATATATTATGCCATGGGATGTGTAATATCACCACAGAGTGAGGCCTAATCATGTAACTCCATAACGCTTTTGGCTACAAAATATTAAAGGAAAATAGCTGCAACTCACCAAATTCTTTTTCCTTTCATGAGCAGGGTTGGTCAGAAATTTCCCATCCTACTGGTCTTGTTGTGTACAAAGATAATTGGTGAGTGCAAAAGCAGATTGATGGGCTAGGTGTATGTTATGGCAAACGGCAATGTGCACATGGAAACATTATTTATGATGACAAACCAGTCATCCTCTGTCTCAGAACTAGAACTGTGCAAAACACAGTGGTTTTGTTTCTCCAAATTTTCTCTTCTTTTCTTCTGCAAGGGTGGCAATATCCAAATTTCACTTTGCATTTCCAGCGTGAAGAAATGCAGAACTCAACCACAGCTGCCTAATTTTACCTGAGTTTGTATAGGAACTACATAGACCTGCACACGTCAAAGGATTTTGAAGCAAAACATATGTTGGTCCTATGTTTTGCTGAAGGTGGATCCTGGTCCACTTGGATTTTTCAAATCTCAGTACATATTTCAGTGAACTTGACCTTCTCTTTTGAATTGGTAAGGAATAGAGACAATAGAATAATGAGAAAAAAACCCCACAATTAATTTGATGAAAAATGATGGTTGAATACATTGTGAATCAGGGAAATTTCACATGGTTTCAGATTTGGTTGCAATAATTGCTAATGGCTATATACAACATTTCAATAGCAGTGGATGTCTTGTATTTTTTTAATCCATTGGTAGCACTGGGTGTCTAAATGCAACAATTGGATCAAGTTTTGTGGTGAGCAGCATTCTTGAGCACAGTGATGCCCAGACAACCATGCACAGATGGAACTAAGGGCAGGATTTATCCCATTAACTGTCCATGTGAATGAAAGGGAAGGGAGAACATACTAAACTTTATATGGAAAAAAAAGGTTGGACTAACATCCATCTCATTAGCCATTGTATTTTCTCATACAGCCTCCACCACCATAGTCTCTGAGAGACTAGCAAAAGCTGACTGTGACCATACAAGAGCTATACTTGGTCCCTGGTGAGCTAAAGATTAATCTCAGTTCTGATACCACTACTGCTTCACAGGTGCACAAGAAAAGGTTGTTTGGCAGACAGCTGGGGAAGAATGTTTTTGGGAAGGCAGTGCTTCATACCCAGAAGTGTAGAACTGAGTAACATTCTGTGCTGAGGGATAGGGTTTTCTTGTTTGTTATTATTATTATACATGTTTTGGTTTCTGATTGTAAACCTCCTTTGAGGAAAACCTCTTGCTGACTGTACCTGTGTTTTGCTTCTGCTGAATTATCTTTGTTGGCTTTCAGTTGCAATTAATTACAATCCATACCACCGTATAATCAACATATTTGTTGTTCTCATACCTGATGAATTGTTTCATGTCTGTGACTTCATGGTTTCTCTGTGACTGTTCAGTTATTTTGAGTATCATCTGTCATTCCCTTTTTGAATGGTTTTGCACGTTGCCACTTTCTGAATTTCTATATCCATCTCATATTTTTAACCTGTGGTGTAAAAATGGTTTGTGCTTTAGAACAGCCATGTAACAACAGTGCTATAATTATGGGGCTTGACGGATCTAATGATGAAGAAGTAGAATTTGGTTGATTTACATGGTTATTAAATAAAGTCTAACTGTGAGGGTCACTGACACTTACTCCAAGAAAGTATTTTAGAGCTTGATGTTAGGTTCCGTCCAACATACACAGCTGTGATTCAGAGATAGCATCCAGGTAACTATGATTGCCAGTGTTCACTCTGCAATATTACGTGTACTGTTGTAAAAAAACAGCATCAAATGAATATCACCCAAGACACAGAGAAAATCACCTAGTCTTTAGGAATCAAGACTTAAGATTTTTTAAATCCTTAATGTCTGTGCCCAGGACCAGATGGTACGAAACTCACTAAGCAGTGGCATGTGATGATTTTACTGTTGAATTTCAAAGCAACTGTCCTTCTACAAGGATATTTCTGTTGCCAACAGCCTGAATCACAGTTGATTACAGGAATCATTCTAAAGGGATATTTTAAAAGGAACATCTTTAATTTGTAGAGCAATTTTCATCTTTGGCTTTCATTGCCACATCAGAATCTTAACATTTTGGTAGTCCTTGATTGAGGCCCCAAGTGGGATGTGATTTATTATAGCAAATTTCTAGAACATTGGGAAATTTCTTCCCTATTCTTTAAATATAGTATATCAGTACAGGTATACATTGAATCTCATTACTGCTGACTCTGAGGATATGTTTTTATTGTATCAGTGTACCATTAGCATAAAATTTAACTCTGTCTAGTATGCTTTTGTGATTGCTTCTTCATTTCCAGCATAACTGTAGTGACACTCAACATTTAGATAGTGCTTCACATCTTCAAACTGCTGTTTAAAACATCAACATTCCTTGTACCACCCCTATGATAGACAAGTGTTATCATCTCTGCTTTACAGAGGGCTGGTCTAGACTACGGGGGAAAATCGATCTTAGATACGCAACTTCAACTACGTGAATAACGTAGCTGAAGTCGAATATCTAAGATCGGATTACTCACCTGTCCTCACCGTGCGGGATCGATGTCCGCAGCTCCCCCTGTCGATTCCGCAACTCCGTTGGGTTTGGTGGAGTTCCGGAATTGATATAAGCGCGCTCGGGGATCGATATATCGCGTCTAGATGAGACGCGATATATCGATCCCCGAGCAATCGATTGTAACCCGCCGATACGGCGGGTAGTGTATACGTAGCCGAGTGAAACTAAGACCTAAAAAGGTGAAGGGACTTTCCCACAGTGAGCCAGTAATAAAAAGCAGCATTGTTGTGACACAGCCAGGATTAAAAATCAGTAGTGCTGATTAGTTCCAGCAGTCTTGAAGCTTAAATGCTAGACCGTGTTGCCTCTCCCAAAGGAAAAGTAACATAGAATTATTTATTTCTTAAATAAAGTATTATGAATCTAGAGATGGCTTCATTAGGAAATAGGCATCTAATAAAAGAAAACTATGGCTGTTGTATTTCCTTGCCAAGGAATTGTGATTATGAAGGTTCCAGAGAGATTTCTAATGATTCTTATTCAGTTAATGGGGCAGACTATGTAATTTATTTGTCTGGTTCTATATCTTTGTAAAAGAATTCCAACTTCCAGTCAAATGGCACTTTGCCCTCTCTGAATCTGTTGTCTTGTGCAGAATACTTATTAAGCATGGGTTTCAAATTTCTTATGTCTCCAGTCATTCTAATGCCAGTATTTCTCTATTTAGGCTCTCCTCCTAAAGGCAATGTGTTGGTAGTTAGATTGCCTATAAGTTTTTGTAATTTTATGTGGATGTTTGATACTTGAAGAACTGGTTAGATTCAGTTGTAAAATAAGAAAACTACTTGCACAGCAGAAATGTATATGGTTAGACTCCATGGCAGTCCAGGAGAGCTACTCCAGTTCAGGATCTGGCCTGTAAATTATTGTGTGATTTGTTATGGCTAATATTTGCTCATAGTATTGTCAGAGTACTAGGGAACCATAGGTTCATGGTGTGTACAATACATGTAACTAAGAATCATAGAATATCAGGGTGGGAAGGGACCTCTGGAGACCATCTAGTCCAATGCCCTGCTCAAAGCAGGACCAGTCCCCCAAATGGCCCTGTCAAGTACTGAACTTACAACCCTAGGTTTAGCAGGCCAATGCTCAAACCACTGAGCTATCCCTCCCCCCAGAAAAAAGTATTATCCCCATTTTAAGGAGTAGGTATATTAAAAAACAAGTGTTTCAGTTATATATCTATGAATTATGTCTTCATATCTGCTATCAGCCTTCAGTTGTCTAAGGTCATTTTTAAGAATGCAATATTCTTTTTTCGTGTGTGTGTGTGTGTGCGTGTTTGTCAGAAGGAGAGAGAGAGCGAGAGAATAAAGTATGGGTTCACTGCTTGTAAAAAGTGAGCTTGACACCAATCCCCTTTATCCACAGCATCCGCAATGCTAGGGATTGATTTCCCCACACTGCCCATCTAAATCTGCCTCAACTTTGACCTGACCTGGAGTGGTTACCAAGGGCCTATGGCTAACCACAAGCGTGAGAGAATAGTTCTATCCTAGGTGTCTCTACCAACATAGCCAACAAGGCTGATGAGAGCCATATTCTGCAATCACTTTAATTGCATTTTGCATGTTCCCAACATGGAACAGAAAATAGACTTCTCATTCATAGCAGGGACTCAGATTACATCTATAGTGGAGGGAAGAACTGACTTCACCTTACAGATCTTACTGTATCTTAAATAGCGCTTGAGAGTACAGTGATGATTGCTTCAGAAATATTGATGGAAAACTTAGCAGTTAGTCGATTTTCTAATATTTTTCTTTGATGTGAAATCCAGTTTAGCAAGTAATACAGTCTTTCACTTTGTATATGTTTCAAGTTGGGGCATCAAATTCTGCTGTGTGTATTGATAAAATGGTAGCAAAGTACTAATGCCAATTCCCATTTAGCCTGTTACTTGGAGATTCCATATCACAAATGAGTAGCATATCTATATCCAGTTGAAACATTACCAGCATTGCACTTAAGTATTAGCAAATTTGTAGAATCTGCACAATGTACCTTTCTATCAAAGATAAATCTGGCAAGAATAGAAATGATTTAAAAATAAAAAAGGAGATGGGTTCAATATAAAGTTGTGCAGGTATATTTGAATTTCCCTTAGGTGAAAAGTCCAGAGGACTTCATATAGTAAAGTTCAGTAGTAAAATATTATTTGGCTGTACTTGCTCTTCCCAATCCCCATTCATCTTTAGTTTAGTTTAATATCCAAATACTCAGCCCTTGAAAAATATGGGCATGTGGGTGTGGAAAATTGAAGCAAAGAAGATTGAAGCAAAGACCTAGAAAGCTCCACAGTTTCAGTTGTCTGAGGTTAAAATAGGCCAACTTGACTAAAATTCATAGGGCTGTGGCCATCCCATAGTTGTTCCGTGATGTAAGTCATCTGCAGTGTTGCTAAATATTTGCTACACACAGTGCGTACTCCATCACTAATGGTGACAATGCCATAAAACCTAAAGCCAGTATCTACTTCTGAGTCACTATCATATTCTTTTCCTTATACATGAGAAGATCATATTCAGACTGTAAGGTCTTCAGGGCAGGGAACAGTAAAGATTAATTGAGAGCAAACCTGCAGAAGCACAAGTGGTGTTCTTTTGCACTTGTTGCAACGGGTCTTTTTTCCAAATGTTTGTTCCTTTGAAGGTCTTTTCCACTGGCCTCTGTGTGAAGTTTAGTTTATAAAATTGATTTTTTGGCAGGTAAACCCTAGGATGCACATCTAACACACATTGTATACATCTGTTCCTCTCTGATACTAAGCCCTGCTAGAAACATTCCTAAGCCTTTCAACTGCCAGATGGCTTTATGTGTTTTCAGCAGAGCTTTTTCTTTTTGAACCTGAACTCAGGTTATGCAGGTCTTTTGCTCCTGCTTCATACATTGTGAACAGAGCATTAGGGAAATAGTGGAATACACCATTATTTCTTTTAATGACACTTGCCTGTCAGTCTCCATTTCTGAGTGTGCTAACATTCAGAGAGAAAGGGATCCCTTGGGTGCATTAGATGGAGGACTGACTAAATTTTTTGTTTGGCATTTTTTCTGTCATTATGCAATATGCTTATATTGAACCATAAGCATTTAATTATGTATGGAGCAAAGTGATACAGACAACAGACCAGAATCGATCTAGATTCTGTCTATCTTGTAAGATGCAATAAATAGGTTTTGTACTTTCCCTATTTTATTTGATTTTGTAGTTTAACTTCATGTCTTTCGATTTAAAGAATCCTACTGCTCATGTAACATCCTACTGCTCATGTAACAGACCCTGGTCATTATCGGGCAGGGTCTAAGCAGGGACTTCTGGAGCTTAGTGCATGAGCCAAAAGCCAACTGTCTCTTAGCTAAGGCTCTAGAGCAGACTCATTTAACTCTCTCTAAGTGGTCTCGGTGCCACTAGATGGGACAGAACACCACACTCAGAAGGTGTGTGGGTTACGTAGTTCCACTAGCTAAGGAAGCACCTCCTGAGCTTCAGAGTCTTCCCAGTTGAAATCCTGGATGAGCCCCTACCTGTAACAGAGACAGACCCTGGTTGTCAATGGGCAGGATCGAACCGGGGACCTCTGAAGCTTAGTGCATGAGCCTCTACAGTATGAGCTAAAAACCAACTAGCTGTTACCTAAGGCTGTAGAGCAAACTCATTAATTGCTCTCTGTAAGTTGTCTTGGTGCCACTAGATGGGACAGAACACCTACGTGACTTAGCAGCCTAAGTCCCAATGAAAGCAACATTACATATATAGATATAGATGTAAATTCTCTCTCTCTTGCATGCGCACACATACACACACACAGAGAAAGAGAACAGGAAATACCACAGTCAAGTCAAATGCCATGATATGGTAAATGTTGATATTTTTATACTGATCATTTGCAGAGCATCAAACAAAGCCATATCCATTGCTTTTAAAAATAATGGGAAAGGGTAAATAGGCTTGTAGATGTTACCTTGAACATCTGCCCTCAGACTCAACCTGAAATGAACTTTTCCTGAGACTTGATTTATGGACCTTATTGTGGATACTGTTTATGTCATGTGGTGAGTAACAGATAATAAAGGTAATGTGAATGTTTAAAACATGGAGAGGAGCTGAAACACCTGTGAATCTTGGTCTAGTGAATACTCATGGGCTTGGAGCTTACTCTGACTCTAATAATGATTTGCTTCGTGACGTGAAATAAGACACGGCTGCCCAGAGGTGGCGCGGGGGGGCTAGAGGAGCAGTTTGCCCCAGGCCCCCAGAGCGAGTGAAGGACCCTGCTCCAGGAGCCCTGAAAAACTCTCGCGGGGCCCGGGCCCCTGGAGCGTCTTCCGCTCCGGGTCATCAGCAATTCGGCGGCAGAGGGGTCCTTCCGCTCTCGGACCCGCCACCGAAGTGCCTTGAAGACCCATGGCTGGGGGTCCTTCCGCCCTGGGACCCACCGCCGAAGTTCCGGGTCTTCAGCGGCAATTTGGCGGCGGGACCCCCCACCGCCAAAGACCCCAGGCCACCTGAATCCTCTGGGTGGCCCTGATGTAAGACACATTCTGTAGTCTCATTTTTCTCCTTTGTAACCTGGGGTTAAGAGCGCCTTATCCAAAGCCCACTGAAGTCAACAAGAGTCTTTCCTTTGACTATATTGGGCTTTGAATCAGGCCCATAATGCAAAATTACCAGCTCCGAGGTTATTATGAAGGTTAATTAGTTAATGTTTGTACAGTGTGTTGAAAATGTAAATCACTACCTACTGTAAGTACTGGATCAGCTTTGCAAAATTGTCATGCACTATTTAAAAGAAAAAACAACTATTCACCTTCCTTTTGCCATAATGGTGGTTGACAATGGAAAGGAAATGTATATTGTCTCTCAAAAAAAATTGCTACACCCTAGGATAATTGGGGAATTAGAGTCTCACTTGACTGTGCTAGGTATTATTTCATGAACATAATGAGTGTTTCCTTGCTGGTACTCTGGCATGTTCCCCTAATCCCCAACAACTCCTATTACATGTGTTTGTCCATGATAGGGACATTCAGATATCTCAGCCAAATACAGGGATAGATTATTTGCTGGGATATCTGAATACCAGCTGTAACTATTCCATGGCATAATTGAAGGTAGTACATTTAGATGAGTTCCCACAAGATACAGCTTGTTATATAAGTTAAATACAACTACTGTCCCATTTGAGAGCCAAAACATCTCATGTCATATTTGAATCTCAATGATCCCACAAGGAGTGCAGGCCAGAGAAGGTCAGTGAATGAGCAATGCAGAGAGTCATACCCCTGAGACAGGCAGAGGAATACTGCTCTTTCACACAGTGATGTCATATTGGAATACTGGAACCAATTAGAACCATTCTGGGCTTGTAGTGCAGTCCCTGTGGGCATGTTAAGAGAGTAAAAGTGACACATTAATTTTCACTTACTATTGAGCAGCTGTAAAGACACTTTGCTTCTTGCTCTCTGGTACGTCTGCCCTTTGCATGTAGAGATTTCTTTAAAAGCTGAGTGTGTTACAAGAATCCACTATTTAAACAGTATTTTAAAATGCTTGTGCTTGGAAACTAAAGACTGTTAAAAAGGTGATGCAAATGGGCCAAAACAGCTTTACTTTTTTGTTGTGGTCTTTGTTTTAGTGATTATTATTGCTAACAGGATTTTATTTATTTTAATACCTGACATTTTTCTGCCCTGTTATCCAGTAAGGTGCATTTGAGATCAGGCAGTAATAGTGAACTTTTGAGGTTAAAACCAGGGACAGCTGCAAGGTATGTTTTGCAGCCAGAGAGAATTGCTTATCATGAGGAAGTCTGCATCAGTAAAGAGCCATGGGGTAGGTTCTGTCTCTGTACATATCTTTGCAGAATAATTTAAAGATAACCAAAGGCGTTGTGAAGCCTGTTTTTAATTCTGACTCTTTCCCAAAAATTCCTGAGAAATGATCAGTGAAGTTTAGAGAATGCACTCAAGTGCCGTAATAAATAAATACATTTTGCTCTGGCTGCAGAGTGTTGGACGTAACTCTTTCTGGATCTGAATAATGCAACCCTATGTGTTAGCCAGAGGGTTCAAAAAAAGTGTGGTCTGAACATCTTTTTTTCTCCCCAGGAGCTATTAATAATCATACTTAGAGCATATATGGCACTCTGACAAATCTGAATTATATTGGAGTCCCACATTCAAAGACTTCTGGGTGCCTTAAACAAAACAAAAGAATAACTGAAATCAGTCTTTCCAAGTAAACTACAGTGAGAGAGAGAAAAAGGACAAATACACAGGGAGGGCAGAAAAATCCAACCCAACATCCATCATACAAATGCCTTGTGAGAACAAAGCTCAATCAAATACACAGGCGGCTTGACTTGAGTCTGGCCTGAAATATTCAGGCGTATAATAATTGAGAGAGAATCACAGGCCTCTGTGGAGAACATATCATCCCATCCAGATTATGCCTTGTGATGGTCAGCAGTCCCTGTCCTACCAAATTAAGCTGGCTGCCCAGAAGACAGGATGATAGGAGGTTCTCTAGGTAGATAACACTGATATTATTCCTAGCTTAAAATACTAGAAATAAATTGCTGACGCTCTCTTTCAGGACGATAGGCAGGGCAATACAGACAAAAGCCTCTGAGCAACATGCTTCTACTTTGCACAGTATTTACAATTCATATGTAATATAACTCATCCAGAAGTGACAAATATGTGGGTCCTTGTGGCTAGGCCCAGTACTGACAAAGAAAGCTTAAACTCTGAATGTCTGTAAGATGGGGGGTGGAAACATTTCTGGACACTGCTAAAACTACAGCTCCCAATTAAGGTCCCACTGCAAAAAAATAAAAAAAATCCCCCCTTGCTCATCTCATCTAGAACAAATAGATATGGCAGGAACAGAAAAACAAGAGCTTTTAGAAACTTCCTCCACCAAAGCAAAAATACCTTTTTCTCTCTTTTTATCTTAACATTTATTTTGTTCCCATATCATTACTTCTTGACTTTTATCCAGGCCAAGCTTATACCAACTGTTTCACATACAATGCACAACCTGAGTAGAACAGCAAGATAAAGCAGAGATTACATCACCATGACTGATGGTAACAGTAGAACATAGATCTTCAGGGTATTTATTGCATAATAATGTTGCCTCAAATCATGCTTCCTAAGGGGCAAAATGTGACTGGCCCTAATATGCTTGTGCAGGAGAGTAAAGGCCGCACCCTTTTGCCCAGCTCTCTTAGGGCTCCCAGGATCTTGGGCTCAGTGCTGAGGTAGGGAGAGGAGTGCATGGGCTGTGTCCTGGGTAATCCCCTCTGCTCCCTGAATAGCTAGCTGGAGAGGGGATGAAGGTGAAACAGCATGATGGGGAGTATGTTGCACCCAGTAGTGGGATATTGCAATTTACTTCATCCCCAGGAGCAAGTTAGGGAGCACAGGTGGTGGTGTGGAATTATGAATCTCTAAAACACAGCTCTTTCCCAGGGTTCCTCTTTGGGTAGTGTAGATAATTGCTGCCCCATGCATAGGGCATTGAGCAATCTAGCCCCAAGCAGATCTCCTCCTGGCCTCAAGTAAACATTGGATAATACTGGGGATAGAAACAGAACATGAGGGAAAACCCTCTGTATCACCAACTGATACATCTGCATATAGGAAATGCAATCCTGCAATTCCAGCTCACAGAGAGGCTATTGTGGGGAACTTTCCTGGCTTCTGCACTACCCCAGTGAAGTGGGCTAACAAAAGGATCTGAGTCCTCGCTCCCACTTCCTTTACCCAGAGGCCTCCCTGCCCCCGAGGACTCCCCTTCCACTCTCCTGTCTGGAAGAGTCCTCATAACCCCAACAAGGCTGGGCCCAGGAATCCTGGGGGACTCAGCCCCCAACTCTGCTGTGGTCACCTAGGACAGGGGCTAGGGTGTCCCCACTCCAGGGTACCATCTATGCACCTCCCTGACCCACTGATCGTTTCATACAATTTAAAGCAAATACAAGTTGATTAATAATTTATTTTTAAAAAAATGGAAAAATGGGAAAAGGTTAAAGGAAAACACATCACCCTGCTCCGTGGCAGGGAACATTTCAAACAGTGTCTCTGGACATCAGCACACTTCACAGTCTGTTCCTTGTAGGTCCCAGGTCTCCTTCTCAGGCCCTGGCTGTGCTGCAGAGATGCTGTGAGTTAGACACTTGCAATGGTGGTGGCCACACACCTCTGGGTTTTGGGTGGTGGGACCCTTCCTCCCAGCGTCAGCCTCCCGTCGGGTTAAGATCCCCCTCCCAGTCTGGCCTGCAAGGACCCTTGGCTGGGGGTGTCTTTCTGTGCTGGGCCTTTTGCCCAAGGTCCCCCCCTTGGCTGGCCCCAGTTGTCACCACAACTGGCCCTGTGGCTGCAGCTCTGCTCCCAGCGCAGGATCTGCTCTCCCTGGTCCATGTCTCTGGCCCTGTGGCTGCAGCTCTGCTCCCAGCGCAGGATCTGCTCTCCCTGGTCCATGTCTCTGGCCCTGTGGCTGCAGCTCTGCTCCCAGTGCAGGATCTGCTTTCCCTGGTCCATGTCTCTGGCTCTGTGGCTGCAGCTCTGCTCCCAGCACAGGATCTGCTCTCCCTGGACCGTGTCTCTGGCTCTGTGGCTGCAGCTCTGCTCCCAGCGCAGGATCTGCTCTTCCTGGACCGTGTCTCTGGTTCTGTGACTACAGCTCTGCTCCCAGCGCAGGATCTGCTTTCCCTGGTCCATGTCTCTGGCTCTGTGGCTGCAGCTCTGCTCCCAGCACAGGATCTGCTCTCCCTGGACCGTGTCTCTGGCTCTGTGGCTGCAGCTCTGCTCCCAGCGCAGGATCTGCTCTTCCTGGACCGTGTCTCTGGTTCTGTGACTACAGCTCTGCTCCCAGCGCAGGATCTGCTTTCCCTGGTCCATGTCTCTGGCTCTGTGGCTGCAGCTCTGCTCCCAGCACAGGATCTGCTCTCTCCCTGGGTTGCTTCTGTGACTCTGCTCCCAATGCTGACCTGCTCCCTGAGCTGCTTTTCTGGCCTCTCTGGATCTGGCACGACTCTGTTCCCCAGCTCAGCTCGGGTCCCTGCTTTCTCCTTAGCTCAGCGCCACTCTGTCTGACCCAAGCAATTCCAGCTCACACAGAGGATGGGACCCCCCCCAGCATCCTGACTCCCTGATTAGCCTGCCTGCCCTGTCAATCAGTCTCAGAGGCTGAGACTGACCTGGAGCATTGACCTCTCTCCAATCTTTTAGTGCTGGGAACTAGCCAACCAAAACACCCCCACTGAATGTTAGCCAGGGGGCAACAGTCCCCTTACATTAGCATTCAAAAACCTGGGACCTGTGTGTGTATGTTATTTTGGCAGGGGTGGGAGTAGTAACAGAGTGGGTGTATTTGAATATGCGTGTGTTTGTTGTTGTAGCTGTGTTGATCTTAGGAGATGGCAGAGACGAGGTAAAATCTTTTTATTCTACCAACTTCTCTTCGGTGATGAAAGAGACAAGCTTTTGAGCTTCACAGAGCTCTTCTTTAGGTCTGGAAAAGATAACCAGAGTGTCACAGCTAAATACCATGTAGGACAGATTGTTAAGTGTAAGGGGTTAACAGAAGTTGCAAGAAACCACTTAACATGAAGTAGGCAATTAACACCTTTGCAGTCATAGGACAAAGAGGGGTTAGTAGATTACAAATTGTTGTAATGAACTATAAAACCAGTGCCTTTGTTGAAACCATGATTTTTAGTGTCTAGCAGAGTTATGATTTTAAGCTTTCAGGCTTGCCTTTTGAAAGCGCTGTGAAGGTTTCCATTGAGGATGAGGAGTGAGAGGTCACATATGGAGAGATCACTTTGTGGAAAGTGTTCACCTGCAGAGTATATCGATACACGCAGAGTATATTGATGTTTCTTCAGACCATCGTCCCTCCTGATTCCATGCCGTTAGCTGTTACACAACAATTCACAAAGATTTGTTAGGCATTCGGTTTGCAATTCTGAATTTTAATCTTATATTTCATCTTTTGGGCTATTCTCCTGAACTCTGGGGAGACAAAAAGAGGCCAGTCTCTGGGAATCCTAGTAGCTCATGCGAACTGTCAGCCTAAGGCTAAATAGCCCTCTTACCATTGTGAGAGTCCCTGGTTATATGCAAGCCCGACTAGCTGCCCCTTAAAACCAGTAACTAATCCCTCCCTTTAAGTGTAAGGTGGAAAAGAACAAAGATCCAGCATGTCACTTAGCATCATGATCTAGACCTGTGGCTGGCTAGGCCTGACAGGACTCATGACATGGCTGCTACTTCCTCCTTCCTGGGATACTCTGCTCTCCAGCTGGTTCTCAGAAGTGTATACGTAGTTTCAGTTTGTCTATCCAGAACTCCATAAGAGCACTGCCTCTGCCCAGGACACTGCAGGTTTTTCTTCCATCTCAAGGGGGTTTAATTTGGAGTTTCCCTTCTCCTAGGTGAGTCATCAATCACAGCGAAAGGGTCCCATCTGCCCTGAGCAGCCTGATTTTAAGGCACCAGCCGCTCGTCTTTCACACACTCACTTTTTGTTTGAAACATCTCCTTCACCAGAAGGCAGGTGGTAGGAGTTTGTTTGTCAAAGGCTACATGTTAACTCTGGCCATTTGGAGCATTTTTTATAGACTGAGAGCTCATCCTCAGATCCATCTCTGGCCATGGGAACATTTTAGCCCTTTTAGGGTCTGGTTAGTAGCAAATGGAGGAAAAAACACAGCTGTAAGCCAGGCTGAAGAGCAGGGTGGAAATCTGTGACCAGTAGGAGTGGTTTATGATAAATGAATGCCCAGACTATTTAAGGGACAACTATACAAATCCATGGAAAGACCAGTTCTTCTGTGTCCATCAGAGACATGGGTAACCAAATGAGGCACATGAGAAGACTTAAAGCCATTGAAATGAGATGTTTGAAGGCAGCAAAGACCATATGGGGAGTAATATACACAGTATCAGAGAGAAGCTGCAAGAGAGGAGGTTGAGATGGTATGGACATATATGAAGGATGAATGAAGGAATCTGGTTAGACATTTGAGGCTAGTGTTTGTGGAAGAAGAACAAGAAGTAAGCCAAGGAAACGATGGATAAACTGTGTACAGAATGGATATAGAGCAAGCTTTGTACTGGCAAGCCTGGAAAAGACTGAGCTGGTGACGTGACCCCAAATACCTATGAAAAAGGGAAGAAGAAAAGGTGAGAGAGTCTGATGCTCCTGACTCAGCACACTAGAGATATAACTATGG
Source organism: Chelonoidis abingdonii (assembly GCF_003597395.2). Classification (NCBI taxonomy): domain Eukaryota; kingdom Metazoa; phylum Chordata; order Testudines; family Testudinidae; genus Chelonoidis; species Chelonoidis abingdonii. The sequence goes on from NC_133773.1 coordinate 122,535,343, forward strand.
ACAAACCAAGTGTCCTGCCACTGAACATGGTTGTCCGAGCAAGTAAGATTGTGCTCAGTGAGCCTTATGCAGTGGGTGACACATGACGTGTTCCTTTCCAGGGCAACATGATGTGCAATTTTGTATGCTATGTTGCACTAGTCCATGGTTTAGTTGGGAATTGGTCCTGCTTTGAGCAGGGGTTGGAGTAGATGACCCCCTGAGGTCCCTTCCAACCCTGATATTCTGTGATTCTATGGTAATCTACTGGGAGCTGCAACTGGTAAAAAGGTGCCTCACGTATTATAGTGACAGTATTATATATACTGGGAAGAATATACTCTGTCTGAATCTGTGTTTCAGTGTGTGTGTATATTTTTCTGTGATATTAAGTGAAACATACATCATTTTGTAAACAAGAAAATGTCTTCCAGTCTAACATGCACCCCATTTTCAGTTTACCTTAATCCCACCATATTGTTTTTTCACCATACTCCTCATTTTTTGTTGTGCTTCTTCAGAAATAACGTGTGTTTCGAGAACTCATTTATATGCTTGATTTCACTTAGTTACTTATTGCTGATTTCCAAAAATGCAAATTTGCATTTACATGCACAGATATCCACACAATCGTGTGTCTAATCTATTCCCTTACCACAATAGTGCAGACAGCCTGGGTATTTGCACCCAGAAATGGTCAGTTATGCATCTATGGCCGATTGGAGGATGAATACAAAACATGCAGTTATAAGTGCAGTCATGTATACCTGCTTTTTGAAAATTAGATTCTTTGTGTTTTTGGTTCCCTCTGCCATTGGCAAAACATAGAATTCTACTTTTTGCAGTGTTTTAGGAACATACTGATAGGCTCTTCATTTGTCTATTGTTGTTATAGTAGTTTAAAAATATAGAAAATAAGGTAGAACCCTGATTAACTGAAGAGCTTAAGGAACAATAATCTTTAGATAACTCTGAAAGCTGATTACCCATGGACCCTGCATGCTGACTTAAAAGCTTGCTTGCTAGCTCCTTCATTTTAGACAGATGCAGGGGCGGCTCCAGGCCCCAGCATGCCAAGCACGTGCTTGCGGTGGCATGCCGCGGGGGGCGCTCTGCTGCTCACTGGGAGGGCGGCAGGTGGCTCCAGTGGTCCACGGCAGGCATGTCTGCGGGAGGTCCACCGGAGCCGCGGGACCAGCAACCGGCAGAGCGCCCCCCGCGGCATGCCGCCGTGCTTGGGGCAGCGAAATGGCTAGAGCCACCCTTGGACAGATGTCTGGCTTCCTTAGGGCCATCAGGCATAGCAGGAAGCTACCCTTTAGGATATCAACACATAAATCTTTATGTGCTGAATCTAACCGTCGGAGCATGTCTGTCCTTCGTAGAACAGGTGTTGGGATAATCAAGATGTTATTGTTTTGATACATGGAAAAGTTCTAGAAACAATAAAGCCAGGAGAAGGGGAGATAAACTCTATTTTCTAATTTTGTCAAATTTTGGAAAATTTTAAAAACAAACCTGAAAATTGTCAGTTTTTTAAAAGGCAGGTTTTTTTAAATAAAACATTTGTTTGCAAAATTTCAACCAGTTCTAGTATTTTGGTATATTCCCTACTCCTGTGTGCGAGGTAGTTTTGCCTGAGTAGTTATCAGTACCACAGATATACTCAACAGTCCCTGCTGCAAAGAGTTATAACTCAGTTCCTAAGGTGCAGCACACCACACTGCTTCTTCCAGGCAATAATATTCTTCCTGTGCTGTGGAGGTCTGTGCTGTATTTGCTATTCTGGATATTGTCTAAACTCTGAAACAGTATCACAGTTTTTATTTTGTGGTTTATTTCTGTGCTAATTACAATCTGGTCTCTTTAGTTGTCTGTCTATACTACTGTTCTATACTAAGCTAATGAGTTGTGAGATTTTGGTTTTTTTGCAGTAATTTCCAAATCCTTTTTTCTGATGAGGATGCTGAATCATTTTGCCTTCATATTCCCCAGTTTCATTCTTTGCTCCTGGACTAATTGTTATACAAATCCTAGGTAAAGTTCACAACCTGAAGGATTTTTGAAATAGTGCTGTCCCAAATGGTAAAATGTCAAATGTTTTTAAGATGATCTAATTAAAGCCTGTACAGTAAGCTATCATTACAGCAAAATTAAAGAGGCAACAGAGGAGCAACATCGATTATACCAAATCCCTAACTATTTTAAGCAGTCCAGTTGGGCCACCAATGTGTTTAGAAAGCTGTATATTTCATCTTATTACTTCCCACATTGTTCTCCATGAAGGCTCTTCTATCCTTACTGCATTCTGACCAGGATTCTGAATTCTGAGGTTCCTAAAGATCTCACTACTAGATACTATCAGGATCAGCTGAATGTTTCAGTCTTTGTCATTCTTTGTACCAAAGGGATCAGGTTCTTATGCCACGTCCATCGCTGTGATTGTGTGTGTTTGTATTCTAATTATATGTCCTGCCCTTTCCCATTTTATTTTTCTTGAACTTCTAAAATGACGTCTGATGTGTCTGGTGGTTTGTTTGCTGATTTCATAGCCTTAATATCCTTTTCTGTGTATTACTAAGTGGTAAGTTTCTTCTTGGCTTTCTTGGGGAAAACTTCAGTTTTAAATATATTCCTAAGTATTACAAAAACACTCATGCTTAGCCTTATGCTTCTCTTACCTTTTTATTTGGTATCTCTTGTTCAAGGAAAAGTTTTTCATCTTTGATTCATCAATGTTTTTTTCTTCTGTGTTGGTTAGAAAAGAGGGACAGCAAGTATTTGTTCTATGTAAAGCTACCTGCACAGTACTTAGTAGTAACTATGTAATCTGATCTGCCAAGTACACAAAAGATGCTCAAATTGATTATATACAATTGTTTCCCCTACTTACGTGGCAAATAACTGTTGTTAAAAGGCAAATTGTGCTCTCATAAGAACATAAGAACGGCCATACTGGGTCAGACCAAAGGTCTATCTAGCCCAGTTTCCTGTCTTCCTACAGTGGCCAATGCCAGGTGCCCCAGAGGGAATGAATAGAACATGTAATTATCTGATCCATCCCCTGTCGCCCATTCCCAGCTTCTGGCAAACAGAGGCTAGGGACGCTATTCTCTGCCCATCCTCGCTAATTGCCGTTGATGGACCTATCCCCCATGAATTTATCTAGTTCTTTTTTTTAAACACTGTTATAGTCTTGGCCTTCACATCCTCTGGCACGGAGTTCCACAGGTTGGCTGTGCGTTGTGTGAAAAAATGTTTCCTTTTTTTATTTTAAACCTGCTGCCTATTAATTTCATTTGGTGACCCCTAGTTATTGTGTTATGAGGAGGAGTAAATAACACTTCCTTATTTACTTTCTCCACACCAATCATGATTTTATAGACCTTTATCATATCCCCCCTTAATCATCTCTCTTTTTTCCAAGCTGAAAAGTCCAGTCTTATCAATCTCTCCTCATATGGCAGCAGTTCCATACCCTTGTTTTTTTTGTTGTTGCCCTTTTCTGAACCTTTTCCAATTCCAGTATATCTTTTTTGAGATGGGGCGACCACATCTGCATGCAGTATTCAAGATGTGGGCATACCTTGGATTTATATAGAGGCAATATGATATTTTTTGTCTTATTATCTATCCCTTTCTTAATGATGCCCAACATTCTATTCACTTTTTTGACTTCTGCTGCACATTGAGTGGATGTTTTCAGAGAACTATCTACAATGACTCCAAGATCTCTTTCTTCAGTGGTAACAACTAATTAGACCCAATCATTTTATATGTATAGTTGGGATTATGTTTTCCAATGTGCATTATTTTGCATTTATCAACATTGAATTTCATCTGCCATTTTGTTGCCCAGTCCCTCAGTTTTGAGAGATCCTTTTGTAGCTCTTCACAGTCTGCCTGGGACTTAACTATCTCGAGTAGTTTGGTATCAAAACTATCAATGCTAATATAAATCCAAAATAATTTAATTTTAGTGGAGTTACTTTGGATTTAAACCAAAGTCTAATGTTTATTCAGCAGCGCATATGGCAAACTGACAGCCATACATATCTGAATACTATTGTTTGAGCTTGTTTGCCAGCTAGCCACCCTACAATTAGACAGAATGTTATGGGATGGATTGTCCACAGTAGATGCACATATAGAGTAATCTACTAATGGTTCTCATTTTTTTCCAGTTTGGCATCATTACTGAAGAGGCAGATTAGAGTAAGCAAATATATAATCTGAAGTGGCCTTTTTTATTATGTTTTGTTTTAAAGTAAGGTGTTCAGTGCTGGCTAACCTAAGCAGGATATTTCAGTGTGTCATGATGTCACCAACAGCATTGAAGAACTGCTCTTAGACACTGACCAGCAGACAGCTCATGTAGGGAGCACCAGTTATTTCTCACAGCCACCTTTTCAAGTCCTAGTGTAGTGAAAGTTCCTCCTTGACTGCTGTGGACCCTTCACCAATGGAAATATTCTACCACAGAAATGACTTGGACAGTAATGATGTCTCAGTCTAGCCCTGAGCTATTCCTATGCTCAATTTCAAGGGAACAAGGAACTCGCTGGTTTGATACTGCTTTGCTGGTGTTAATATGACTCACTGTTGCTTTTGCACTTTGGTTCATCTTGGAAACTCATTCTCTTCCACTAGCTGAATTGTATCGTTAAAATACATTAAAAGAAGAGAAAACATTTACCAGGCACTAACCTGGTGAATACAATTGCACCATTTAGAAGCCCAGGGCCTTATTCTATGCGCATTTATTCTGATACTACAGTGATAGGCCAGGTATAAATGTAAGAAGTGTAGATATGGAGTAACTCCATTAAATCAATGAAGGTACACTAGCATAAATATGATATGAGATTGGAATCAGGCTGAGAGTGGGCAATTAGAAACCTGTGGTACTACCACAAATAATCTTGGCAACATTTCATACACAAACTAGATTATCACAATGGTCTCTTCTGGCTTTAAAATTTATAAATCTATTTACTTTTTACAGTTAGAGTAATTGCTCAGCACTTGCGTTGTAAATTGGTGTTTTTAAAAACTGTTTGGCATTGATAATTTCAATTGTTAACAATAATAGCTGTACACATATGGGTCAAATTCTGCCTCCTAGAGTCTGGGCAAATGGATACCCTCAACAAGCAGCAGCCTTACAACTGATGTAGCTAGGAATCCTCCCATTGTGCCAGTATGAAGGCACACAGCAGAACATTTTATGACCTTTCTTACAATGCTTCCTTGTCTTTAGTGTACTGCATATACAGTACACTATGTACAGCTGATGAATTTCATCCTTTAGTCTCCTCAATTGCTCAACTTTTGCAAGCATGCCTTGTACTTAAACAAGAACGTTGCTTAAAAAGAGCATATTATAATCCTAATTAGTTGCGCTGAAACCATCTTCTTTCATTATTTGATCACTTGTGATTTGATCCTGTTGTCTAGTCTGTAAATTCACAATCTGATGCACAAGTGACAGTGTCTCAAAACCTCGTTAAGAAGCAGAAGCTCAGAAGGCAGGATCGGAATCTCAAATACTATACCTTTTGAACTGTCACTTGAAACCACAGAAGAAAGTAGCAGATAACAGTAGGTTGCTATCATAAAAGTTTGAGCAGGTCTGATGTGTCATCCAGAAAAAGGGCAGGGTACATGTCTGTGCTAGCCTTTATGAGTATGTCCACACTGCAGTTAAAAACCTGCAGTTGGCCCGTGCCAGCAGACTTGGACCTGCAGTGCTCAGACTAAGGGGCTGTTCAATTTCAGTGTAGACGTCTGGGCTGGGGCTGGGGCTGGAGCCCAGGCTTTAGGACCCTGTGAGCTGGGAGGGATCCAGATCCCGGGCTGCAGGGTATCTAATTGCAATGTAGACATACCTATATTAACAGCCATTTTTCATTCTCAGTTATATCTCTGTTGAATTTATTGGTGTTTCATGGGTGAAAATGAAGCCAGAATTTAGCCATAAATGTATTGGAAAGGGATACTCCATGCAAAAGACAAATATTTGAAATTCACCTGTCAGCTGTGTGGATATTGGGCTGTAATTGCACTGGAAGAGGGCCTGGCAGAAAGAGTGAAGAAGAAAGAAAAATGTTTTAATAAATTCAGACTCCTTGTTCTAATGAATATTGATAGATTGATCGTGTAACTTTTAGGTAGATTTGAATTGGGATAAATGTCAATGATAATTTAGCTCAGGCAGCCATGTGAAAAGAACTGTTAACTTCCCTAAGAGAAAACTTGACAGCCCAACTTTCTTACAGGGCTTTTCTGTCTTCTTTCCTTTTTAATTAAGCCTGTGGTGATTGATGTGTCTCTAACGAAGGATAACAGAGGTCATTCCACTAAACAGAAGAGGCTACAGTGAATGACATCAGAGCCATAATCTAACAGTGGAAACTGGATTATTTCTGTTTCATCTGATAGGAAGAATCTGTGACGTTACTATAGTATTCTAAAGAAATATCCCCAAACTTCTACTATTATTTCTTTCTGGCACCCATTGAGAGGACAAAGCAGATATTTGATTTCTGTAGAAGTAAATAAAAGAGAGGGTATCGTTTCAGAATTAAGCCCTGGACTGGAAATGAAGACCTAGGTTCAGTTCCCATCTCTGTCACAGACATCCTATCTAAACTTGAGGAAGTCATTTAAGGCTGCTGCTTCTCTTTTTCTCTCTCTCTTTTCCTTTTTTTTTTAAAAAATAACAATATTGTATGTTGTTTGAGATCACAGTCATAACTTGTAGCATTAAGGAGTCAGATTTCATACAATGGATATAATTATTCACAGTAGTGATCTGTCAAGAATGATTTTTTTTAATTACTATTATTTTACAGAATATCAGCTGTTTTTATTTCTCCTTAGCTTGTAATAAAATATTGTTGTTAGTATATCCTGTAAGAAAACCGCTCAATGTGAGGGTAAATCTGACATTTTCCAATCAGAGTCATAAAATACAAAGGTAGTATGACTTGAGTGAAGGTTAGCCATTGGGCATAGATGATAATTATAATTTTTATAAGGTTGTGCTGAGATTTTTGTCTTGATAAATTGCACAAAAACCTGCTGGGTTCTTCTATTTCTAAACCAGCAAGAAACCATATTCAGAGGCCCTTAAAAATGACTTTAATAAATATACTTGCTGTCTAGCACACAGCATAATTAAGAGATACTCTCAGTGTGAATGAGGTCTTTGAACAATTTGCACCAACAGAATGTTTCTCTTGAATCTCACTGCCATGATGTATATTCCCATTTGCATTAGAACATGCTATTATTGCCATTAAACAGTAGTCACACTCACTATATCCTCATCTGAAACATTTATCATTTAGCAAGCCCACAGTGCCTAAGTGAAAGGTTAGGTATGTCATGAATGCTCATCAAGTTGCCATTCAAGGTGTACTTTTCAGAACTTGGATTCGAACAGGGCCGCCCGGGGGTGGCGGGTGCAAGTGGGACAATTCACCCCAGGCCCCGCAGGGGCCCCAACAAGATTTTTTGGGGCTCCTGGAGCAGGGTCCTTCACTCACTCTGGGGGCCCTGGAAAACTCTCACAGGCCTGGGCCCCCGGAGCTTCTTCCACTCGGGGTCTTAGTGGCAATTCGGCAGCGGGGGGTCTTTCTGCTCCGGGACCCGCCACCAAAGTGCCCCGAAGACCCGTGGCGAGGGGTCCTTCCGCCCTGGGACCCATCGCCGAAGTGCCGGATCTTTGACGGCAATTTGGCGGTGGGAGCCCCCCACCACCGAAGACTCCAGGCCCCCTGAATCCTCTGGGCAGCCCTCGATTTGAACCAGAGTTAAAGAAATGTATGTGGTTGCTACAATAGCACATTGTTGTCTTCTGATTATTTTCAAGACCACTGTCTCTACCCCAGAGTCATGCCTTGTGGGCATATGGTCCCAAAGACACCATACCTCCCCCTCCTTCCCAACAACCATCCTCCTTGATATCAGTAGTTCAGGACTCTGTGAGATGACGAGAGAAAAAACTACATGACAGATGTTAGCCACGTCACTTAATGTACTACTCGAATGCACTCTGATACTATGGTTATGAGCACAGTAAAGAACCTATATAACATAGAAATATTAAATAATTCCATTTTGTTATTATTCAATTGAAACCATAAATCTCCTAAGGTACTCAGAGTTTAAAATGTATGCTATAAGAACTACTTATAACCGTCTTTTTGTCACACACCATCTGTGAATTCTAACATTTAACTGATTCAGTGCCCTGTATCATACACCATATCTCATTGTCAGCATCTTGAGAATACACGCATAACTCTTAATTCATTTTTTGTTATGCTAGGGGCTGTGGCATAGGAAAGAATAGAAAAATAAAGCTCAAATTAATAAACCAGAAGGAACAAAAATATAAGCACTGATAGTTTCTTGTTCCTGTCAAGGTCCAATCATTAATGTAATGATGTAGAAACCATAATATATAACTGGTATTTAATGGTTTCTAGAGATCGTTTTATTTTCCACACCTGTCATTACAGAGGAATAGTAACACTTGTGTATCAGTAGATACATTGCAATATTAAGTTTTATTACTATTTGTATAAGTTTAGAAGCAGGAACACATGAACTTATTTTCAACAATAACTCTTTGTCCCATTTTTAAAAGATATTTCACAACTTTCTAACCCTTCCTTAGCTTGATTCTTCTCTGCCTTACACCAGTATAAGTCAGGGCTAACTCCATTGACATCAACAACATAAAACTGGTGTCAGTGAAAGGAGAATCAGGCCCTTTATTTCTCTTAGAACTACAACACTGTTTTTATAATTACCCAAGTGATCTGAATGAAATCTATTAATAATTGTCAAGAAAGGGACTGATGATTTTTATAGTCAGTATAATATGTGGCCACATAGAAGCATGAGTACTATGGATGAACTCATGAGGACTGAGATTTTAGCAGCTGTTAGGACAGATGAGCAGAATAAGTAGGTGATCAATAGCACATGTTTCACTGTGTTTTTGAAAAACTGTTCTTTCACAAAAGTAAACCTGATTAAGGGCTCAGTTTTAATCGCTGATCCAGATATTCGTGCAAAGTGGTACAATATATATTAGAGAGGGTAGTAGCAGCCTTCTCTCAAAATGAGAGCTTCAGTATGGTAATGCTATTCTCCAAGAAATACAATAGGATACGCATCCGACGAAGTGGGTATTCACCCACAAAAGCTCATGCTCCAATACGTCTGTTAGTTTATGAGGAGCCACAGGAATCTTTGCTGCTTTTATTAGGATAAAGATGCATCTGTGCTGAAAATCAACAAACAGTAGTAGTGTCATGTGAGCAAAGATGAAGTTCCTAGTCTTACACACTAGGGGTGAAATCCTGACCCTGTCTAAGTCAGTGGCTAAGCTCCCATTAACTTGTGTGGGGCCAGGATTTCACCCACCCACCACCTGTTATTCGTATACATGTGTCTGAAACTGGGGTACATCTCATGAATGCTACATATTTTAATGAGACAAGGTGGGGGATGTAATATCTTTTATTGGACCAACTTCTCTAAAGTTTGTCTGTCTCTCTCACCAACAGAAGTGGTCCAATAAAAGAAATTACTGTACTTCCCCCACCTTGTCTGTCTAATATCCTGGGACCAACATGGCTACAGCAACACTGCATGCATATTTTAATGCACTGTCTGGAAGAAACAAAGCACAAGAGTCTTCTTGGGAAAGTATCCAATATGACGCTTGTAGCCTAAGTGTGATTTGAACACATCAAACCTAATGAAACCAAACAACCTTAAGAAAAATCCACACTCAAAACGACCATGTGAACTTGTAACACTCACTGGGAGACTCTGCTGCTAAGCCAATGAATGGATTACACTTCCTCACACTCAACGTATGGCTCTTTTCCACTTGTATAGCTACAATATAGCTAATTATTCTTAATTTATCAAGTAATCCAAGTATCATCTATTCCAAGTTATTAACATATTGGTAGGTGCTAAAGTCAACATTCTCTTCTGAGCAGTAAGATTGTGTAGTGATCATTATTGGATAAATATAGAACTATTAATTTTATATTAACTCTTTTAGTTAACTGGCACTCAACTGTTTGTGCCATATGGGGCATTTCTCAGCAATGTGACAGGGGTGTTATGTTCTGTTTGTGGCTGAGGATAGCCGTATAGGCTTGGACATGCTGTAGACAAAAAGCCAAACTGGGATAATGCCTTTCATTTCTCTCAGAGATAGCACCCATGTCATAAAACATTTCAATCCTAAAAGCAAAATGTTGCAGTTAGAGATGATCACAAACCATGAGCCCAGTTCTGTAACCTTTGATCGTATAAAAGTCTCACTGTCTTCAATGGGACTTTTTGTGTGGATAAGTATCAGCCAAGTGAATAAAGGTTACAGGATCAGGCCCCAAAACTCAGAATCTTATCACCCCTGGACTTTCGGAAAGATCAGATGTGGATCTGGGGTTTGTGGCTCTAATTACAGTAAATATATATATGATTATGATGGGCTGTGTTATGTCCGGCACAGAAATATCCTTGAAGCCCATTCTAAGTCAACAGCCAGAGCAAGTCACATGGTAGATAAAGGCCACTTTGGCATAAACCCACATATTTCCACGGGCAAGGATAAAATACTAGATTTTCCAGGAGCCCTTAGAGGCAGGAGGCAGTTCTTGGAATAAATAATCTTTGATATCTTAATCAATACTCGTATGATGCAGGCAAGTATTGTTATTCCTATTTTATAAATGGGCATCGTGAGGCACAGAGATGTTAGTGTGCTCCTCCAAAGCCACACACCAAATCACAGAGAGAACCTGGAATGAAACTGAAGAGTCCTGATCCTATTCTCACCTTTAGCTTTACTGCCTCCCATTCGCTGCAGTCTGGCATTAGGGGAAGAGGAGTAAATGATTTATTCACAAGTGAGATGTTTTTGAGGATATTTAATTTCATTCTAAGTGTTCTGTTAGAAACAGACCATGCATCTCTTGCAACCTTGATCAACTTTTGTGTTACGCTGTGAGCTTTGGGACATAGTTACTGTACTTTGTCAGCTGGCATTGTGTCACAATAATCACAATATAATTTTTGTTGCCATCACCATTCTGCAAAAAATGTTCTCCATTGACACGTCAAAATTAGATCCTGTGAAAGGAAAGTATTTTTCTTCTCTTCATGTTTAACTAAATGAGTTAAGAGTTAATAAAGGCCATTTCTGATGTGTTAACCGAAGAATACAATATGGTAATTAATAGGGAAAAGAAAGAAAATAACATCTCACTAAAAGTGCTCAAGATAGGAGTAGGTGTAGATAAAACACTGGCATAGAAGAGAGCTGTAAGCAAACAGGCCTTTATTATGGGATAAGTCAATGTAACACTCTTGCAATGTATGATCATTTGACAATGTGAGACCAATAGGAACTCTAAATCTGCAAATGTCCCTTCCTAAGCTGGCCAAGATCCAACAACGGCATGGCAGGCTGGGCTATTTTTTAGCCAAAACATTTGATGGACCCACTTACATGAATGCTACTTGTTAAAATAGCCTGTAACTTGCACTGCTTGTTCTCCTTCCCCTTCTGTGATAGTGCTTGTCAACTTCCAATTTTACTTAGACATGAATAACATAGACAACTTAAAAGATGTACCCTTGGGTTAAGAAAAATAATTACATAAATTCCCAGCATGAGCACGATAAATCTTGTATATTAATGACAATCTTAAGTGGAAATACTTATTGTAACATGATATTCCATGAACCTTTCCAGTGCCCTGCAGATATGCAGAGTTTATTCTGCCCTCAGTCATGCTGGCATAAACCAGGAGTAACCCTGTGATCAATGAAGTGGGGGGAGTAGCTCCCTTTGATGAACACCCAGCCAGCCAGTTAGCTGTAAAATCCCTCTTGGTCACTTTTCTTTACTTGCTCTACTGTAAAGGGTTAAAAAGTTCCCCAGGTAAAGAAAAAAAAAAGTGGGCACCTGACCAAAAGAGCCAATGAGAGGGTAGAACTTTTTAAAATTGGGAAAGAAACTTTCCCTTTGTCTGTTGTTCGCTGAAGTGTAGGGACACGGAGCAGGAATGCTATAAGCGGGAATGCTGTGTAAGGTTTGAACCAGGTATGAAAAAGTATCTTCCATACCTAGAAGAAATAATTTCGATAGGGAATGTTTAGTTAGACGCTATCAGATTTATTTCTTATTTTGGCTTGTGGATCTCCTCTGTGCCAAACCCTGATGCTTTTGTTTGCTTGTAACCTTTAAGCTGAACCCCTAAGAAAGCTAGTTTGGGTGCTTAATTTTTGGAATTGCTCTTTTAAAATCAAGCAAAAGCATTATTTTATTTCTTTTTGTTTTTAATACAATTTACCTTTTTAAAGAACAGGACTGGATTTTTGGTGTCCTAAGAGGATTGTGTATATGTTGTTTCTTTAGCTGGTGACAACTGCTAATTTCCTTTGTTTTCTTTTGCAGCTCTTCTCCGGAAGGGGGGTGAAAGGGCTTGAGGGTGCCAAGTTTTTTTTCTCCTCCTGATAATTATTCATTTTTATTAATTAGCCTCTTAGAGCTGATAGGGCAACTCCCATCTTTTCATGTTCTCTGTATGTGTATATATATCTCCTCACTATATGTTCCATTCAATGCATCCGATGAAGTAGGCTATAGCCCATGAAAGCTTATGCCCAAATAAATTTGTTAGTATCTAAGGTGCCAGAAGTACTCCTGTTCTTTTTGCGGATACAGACTAACAGGGCTGGTACTCTGAAACCCACAGGAAGGAATTCCCAAGTGC